>NC_081348.1:6390483-6752937 GCF_029784015.1 Lycium ferocissimum
CTCGATATCACATTCAAACTATTTAGGCGACCTATTACACCCACGTCAATCTTAAAAGTGAATTTAATACCACCATGATACACATATAACCAGTTGCACAAAGGGAGGTGTTACACACTCTCGCGCTACATCAGCGCCGACCTAAAGGTTTTTTTTTTTTTTTTTTTGAAAAAAATTGAAGTTCATTGTCTATTAGAGATAAAAATTAATGGTAAAAATAAAATGTTGATGAAAAACAATACAATTTTTTTAAAATTATTCATAAAAATTAATATATTGTGTATGTACATAGTTATATAAATTGTGTGTATAATTGATCTGTCCGGTTCGGATTGTGTAGACATCGAAAATTTATTGAATTAATCCATACCAAATTTGGATTAAATTCTAAGTTATTGACATGTTGACCAAGTCAAATATTGGTTAATAAAGTCGGATAAATTATTTAAGTCAAAATTACATGATTTGAATGAAATTCAAATTACATTTGGGTTAGTCCATTAAATTGGGCCTCTACAAGGTGAGCCCAACCCACATCGTTCTAGCCTAAGGTCCGCTAGAATTACTTGAAAACGAAAATATCCCCACGCTTTAGCTCACACCTATATAAAGGGGTCACATATCTCATTTTAGACATCATGAAAGTTGCATAGCATCTTGACTAGAGGCAAAGAAGAGCAACGACATCCACATTAGTCTCATCCTAAAGTCTTTAACAAGAAGGAGAGTTCGAGAGACGTCTTACCTCAAGAACAATCCAAAGTGTTGCTCAAAGTTCTTCCAAGATTCAACACATCAACAGAAAGTCCATCCTTCATTCGAGAAACACGCTACATTAGCCCTCGAATCAAGGCCAAAAACACGGAAATTAGAAAATACATCTAGAGTTGCACTCACAAAATAATCAATAAAATGATTTTTGTCTCACATTTATTTTATTATTGCAATTATCTGCTTTTACGCTAGCAAAATTTATCATGAACAAATTTTTGGCTCGCCCAGTGGGACAAACTCTGCCCTTCATCTCTTTATCTCCAAAATCAAATTTGCAAATACTCAGATCTACTGTTGTGATGGCCTCAGAGAAAAGCTTTGATGTTCCATCCACAAGTGTTATTTTTGTTGCTTGCCCAATGACTCGAAGCATGTTCAAAGCTGGTGGTTTGAAGGGATCAAAGTGTTTCATCTCTTTGGAGGCATTAGAAAAGAATAAACCAACAATGGCAACTGCAAAATTTGGGAGCAACTCCTCATTTGCGTCGTCTGGAGAAGTTTCTCAAGCATTCTCTAACTTCTATGAGTCCGAGGACTTGGTGGATTCTTCAACTTCTAATGTGGGGTGTCATGATGACCAATGCGACCAACATAGAGGAACAACTCGCAACAATGATGCAAACTATTGAAGCATTGAGAAAATCTGTAGAGGACAAAGATCTTCAAATAGCCCAACTAATGAACAAATTGGAACTCTACAACCCTGCAGAGTCAAGTCACATCCCAACACCACAAGAAAAAGAGGTTGAAATCTTCTACCAAGTTGCCCAGCGCTCAAAGAAAATCAAGTTGCTTCAGTTGCGACGCTGTCTATCCATCAACTGCAAGATATGATAACAAATACCATTAGGGATCAATATTGTGGACCATCACAAAGCTTATTGTACTATTCTAAACCATATACCAAGCGAATTGAGTTTCTGCCTATGCCGATTGGATATCAACCGCCAAAGTTCCAACAATTCGACGGCCAAAAAAACCCAAGACAACATGTTGCACATTTTGTGGAGACTTGTAGCAATATTGGTACACGTGGCGATCTACTTGTCAAAAATTTTGTTCGCTCACTGAAGGGATACCGATGTCGAACGAGAATCAATTGATAGTTGCGAGCAACTTGAAAAGGAGTTCCTTAATAGCTTCTACAGCACACGTCGAATGTTAAACATGATAGAGTTAACAACCACCAAGCAACAAAAGGATAAACCAGTGATTGACTACATCAGCCGCTGGCGAGCATTGAGTTTGGACTGCAAAGATCATCTCTTAGAAATGTCTGATGTTGATATGTACATCCAAGGAATGCATTGGGACCTTGCATACATTCTCCAAGGATTTAAGCCATGTACTTTTGAAAAATTGGCAACGTGAGCACCCGACATACAGTTGAGCATCGCGACTCATGGAAAGACTTCACATGTTTCGATCCTAGGAAGGAAAAGAAAGAATTCAAGCGACCATCAAGGCATAAAACTGAGGAAACCATGACAGTAGAAACAACATCTATAAGAGTCTCCGCTGAACAAAAAATGAAGAAAAAGGTTACAAGTCCACATCCTTTAGAAGAAAAGCGACATCCAACATTGAATGAGTTAAAAGCAAAAGTGTGCCCTTTTCCTAACTCTGATATCCCTTCAATTCTTGACAAGTTGCTGACAAAGAAGTTCATTAAACTTCCTCCGTCAAAGAGACGCGACGAAGCCAACATAGTCAACGATCCCAAGTACTGCAAATTCTATTACATTGTGAGTCATCCAACTGAAAAATGTTTCATCCTGAAAGAAAAGATCATGACTTTGGTTAGGGATGGCAAATAATCATTGATGATGAAGACTCGAGGCAAACCATGCTAGTGTTTATCTTCGCAACAAGAACAATCTGGTGTAAGAAACTAAAAGATGTAGGCCTTCTAGTGCATCTTTCAAAAATTGAAGAGGGAACAATCATGCTGCAATTTGGGAGCTTTGAACCAGCTGAAGTTCTCACATTAAAGGAAACTCCAAACACTCGCAAGGTGGATGGCCACTCCAACAAAAAAGATGGTGAAACTTAGACTTTGACAACTCACAAAAGGCAAAAGAATTAAAGAACTTTAAAGAATCAAATTCCAAATGCCAACACAACATCAAGTGAAACTCATCTTCAACCACAAAGAGGCACGGGGTTAAACACTAAAACAAAGTACAACATTGCTTCATTAAAGATTCAAAGGCCAATTACCTTACTGGAATTCTTTCCTGAACTGCTTCTCGTTGCACGAGCCTAAACTGCATGCTGCAACACTCATTTTTGCATGAGCTTAAACTGCACGTTTCAACACTTCATGATGCACGAGTATAAATTGCATAAAAAAAACTCAACTAAATACTCTTTCTGAACTACATAATGACTTCATCCTCTTCACTGAGGCACGTAGGCAATTTAAAATTTCTTTCTAAGTGCAATCACATGAGTAAAAAAATGCATCCCTTCAACACGGAGCCAAAAAAAGTTGCTTGCACGAAGTTTCCTTTGCTGCTTTTCACACACTTGGAGAATCTATAGACAAATTTCTACAACTTTGGAGGATGAAGCAATTTTCCATGACTATGTTCTTACATTAACTTCTTTGTAGTAGATAGATCTTGGTGCATCAATAAGTCTAATCACTCTGTCTGGGGGCATATCTACTTAATTCATGCCAATCTGAAGAGGCAGATGCACCATCAACTTTCTCGCCAAGGTTGGACGGACTACTCCAAGTGTCATTCTCTCTAAGACTTAACGATGAGATACACCATGCAATTGCTCTATCAACGCCGCAAGGAAAGTGGAGGCTCCAAGTATTTTTCGCCAAAAAAAAAACTACTAAAAGGGTGGGCACACCAAGTGATTCCTCATCGTTTACGTGGCCATGTTCTTGGTCTGATATCGAGATCGTTTGTGCTCCTTCATAAACCTACAAGAAAAAAAGATCCACAATGACGACGCCATAATGCTTTAATGAGGGATGGTGAATATTATGTCATTGTACTTCTCCACCAAATCTTGAAGGTTGAAACACTCCATGCTGCGAGAAGGACGCTGGCTCCTTGCACTTCTTTACTAAGTCAAAGAAGGGGTTGCCGACAACAAAGGTAAAGAGCGAGTCATTTTCCCTACGCCTTCACAAAATTGTGAGAAAAGAACGTCACATGTGCTTCTTCCACCAAGCCGTGGGATGAGATTCTCCATGTGCTTTCTTACAAAAGTAGGAAAAGGTGACTCCAAGTGTTTTCTACTAGCCCAAAAAAATGGTGGACGCACCAAATGTTGTCTCTAAATGGTGTCTTGCAAATAAATGACCGTAAATATGTCAATTGTTGTCCTGTCAAATTCATAAAGCCGCAAGGAAGGATGAAGTATCAAGTTATTATTCATCAAAGTAGAGAAAAATCACCAAGGAAGGATGAATTAAGTCACTTATTGCCAAAGCCAGAAAGAATGATTCATTAAGTTTCATCAAAATTGGACTGATGACACTCCAAATAGATACTCTCCGATCAACAATGATTAACTTTGGAGGCTCTTTCTTCGTACGGGAATTATTCTTGGTTTTTTCAAGAAAGGGTTGCGATGTTGCGTGCATCTTGTCGGTCTGAAATAGAGACCATTTGCATCCTCGTGCAGACCTACAAAAAAGGAAAATACAAAAAAAAAAAAATGAAGCAAGCTCATGAATGCTGCCCAAAGTCACGGCACGCAGATCTGGAACTCAACTTAAAAAATTAATTCCCGTCAATCTAGAAGGATTTTTTCTTTGGTTTTTGGATTTGTGGTAGCTTTCGATGTCTTGTTTCTATATAATCAAGCCACTCATCATTTGGACACTCCAATCTCAAGATATGGAGTTTTCCGTGAGACTGCACAATGCTGAGAGTAGGGGTGGGCGTTCGGGCCATCGGATTGGATATGAAATTTTCGGTTTGGATATTCGGTTTTCGGATTGAAGAAATTACAATCCAAATCCAATTCAAATAAGTTCGGATTGGATTGGATTGGATATTTTAAGTTCGGTTTCGGATTATTCGGTTTGGATATTTCGGATTTTCGGATTTAACTCTTGAGACTTAGGAAAAATTATTAGGAGCGAAATTCATGTGTTAGTTCCACAGAGGTAAATCTAAATCTTAGTTGCTCAGGACAAAAAGTCTTCTAGTTCAAATTAGGATTAACAAATCCAAGTCATAGCCAACTTAGTAAATTCATACCAAATAAAAGCATTCTAGAAAAGTGGAAATGTCTAAGTAGTCATCTGGAAAAATAACAAGTCCAGATATAATAAAAACATGTCCTAATAAATCATACTGCTACTAGTTCATAATCAAATCAGCCACTAGTCAATCGGATGCTGATAGATTCCCTGCGATTCAAGCAATAACTAACGTGGTTACATAAGGAAATAGTGCCACATCGCCTCAAATGACAAAGAAAAACACGACCACAATGAACGCATTTCAATTTGCACCCTCCATCATCAATTTCTTCAACCTTTTCATAGTGATTCCAAACAAGCGATCGAACCTTAGAACCACAAAGTCGAGGCATGATTAAACCTAATTAACATAAAAAGATTCAATGATAAGTCAAACACGATATTTACAATTAGAAAATAAAGATAAATCATAAGACATAATTTTTTTTTTTTGGCTTACTTGATTAGCTGCACGTAGAAACTATATATCTATAATGCAAGATTCCCTCCCACTATTGGCCAACTCTAAATTGAAATTAAGAAAATGTGTCATACAGTATAACGAGCAAATTATTTGCAATAGAACACACATAAACACTAATTTCTTACCATTTTCAAGCTGCTCAAGATAATACAAGTCTTCCTCAATATTAATAGGAAGATGTTCACTTCGAAGCCAATCTTGAACACAAACAAGAGCTTACACCAATTTAGGAGTTAATGAACTCTTGAATGAATCAAGAATATGACCTCCGGTGCTAAATGCACATTCTGATGCCACACTAGAAATGGGAATTGCTAACACATCGCGAGCCATCTCAGCAAGAATAGGAAATCTTGGTGCATTAACCTTCCACCAATGTAAGATCTTAAAATCCCCTTTAACAAACTCAGTTCCTTCACTAAGATATTTATCTAACTCAGATTTAGAACCTGAACTTTCATTCTCTTTGATGTGTTTCTGGTATTGTAGTCTTAGTGCTCCTTTAGCAAGAAAACTATTCACATTAGATGTATTAGATGAATCGGATGAAGGTGATGGAAGCTGCGATCCTTTTGCATTTTTCTTTATATACTCCTTAAATAGAGTATCCATATACTTTATCACATCTTTTCCTATCTCACTCCCTTTTTCCTTCCCATACATTTCTTCAAGTGCAAAGACAACAAAACCAATTTTGTAACGAGGATCCAAAACACATGCAATAAAAATCATTTTATTCATTTTTTCAGGTTCACCCCAATACTTATCAAATTTCTTTTTCATTTCCACTGCCATGGACTGCAACTCGAGATCCACACTTGCTACCAACCCTTTCAACATACAAGCAAGCTCGGAAATCTCAGAAAAGTGAACATTAGAGGTAATATAAAGTGAACCAGAGACTTTCAAAGTAAGGTCAAAAAAAGATTCAGGAAACTTAACCATGTTCCTAACATTATCCCAATCATCATTCACAAGTGAACCTGCACAAGTTCCATTTTCACAAACATGGGTAACGAGATAATTAATTAATCCATGATCAACAAGCTTATACCACTCAAATGCTTTCTGAAATTTTTGTGTAGTATTCAACATCAAGTAAGTAGAATTACATCTTGTCGGGACATCCAAACATAATGTTTTCTTACATGTTATATCTGCTATTTCACAACAGTCCTTAAACTTCGTAATCCTGGCAGGAGATTATCTAATATATCTTACAGCTTGTCTAGCACGTTTGATAGAATCACCAACTTCTTTCAAATCGTCTTGTACAATAAGATTAATTATATGAGCCATACATCTCACATGAAGATGACTACCATCCATCATGTTAGTTCCCTAATTACTTAACCGTTTAGACAATTCTTTCACTGTTACGCCATTTGAACTTGCATTATCAACAGTAATAGTGAAAACTTTGTCTATACTCCAATCAAGTAAACACTTAGAGATAACATTAGCCATATCTTGACCCTTATGACTAGAAATAGGAAAAAAATCAATATTTTCTTATGCAGAATCCAGTCACTGTCAATAAAGTGAGCTGTAAGACACATATAATTAATTCTTTGCAATGAGGTCCATGTATCTATTGTAAGGCAAACTCTTGATTGTGCTTCCTTAAAAGCCTTCTTCAAATTTTGTTTTAATTCACCATAAAGATCATAACAATCTCTTGTCACTGTCCTACGGGAGGGAATATGAAATTGAGGTTGTACGACTCTCATAAATTTCTTGAAACCTTCCTTTTCAACAAAACTGAACGGTAGCTCATCCAATATTATCATCTCAATTAAAGTCCTCCTACTTAAATCTTGATCAAATCTCCAATTACCTACCAATACTCCATCCATTTTATCACTTGAAATTGGTTGAAAACTTAGTTTGGTTTGACTAGTTTCAACATTATTAGGAAAATTAGGACACTGTTTCAGATGATTTTTCATTGATGATGTTCCACTTTTTGTAGAAGCTACATAATTTTTATTACAATACTTGCACTTTGCTCTAGTGCCTCCCTTTGAATCATTATACTTATCAAAATGGTCCCAAACAAAAGATCGAGGTTGTGTGATCTTTCTTTTCTTTGAAACTTCAAACAAATTTGTAGGAGAATTGTTAGGTGTGCATTCTGTTGAATCCCCTCCTTCATTCAATACATTATCAGTTTCTGACATCTATGAAAATTAAGAAAACAGATATTAATATTGAAACCAAAGATACTTTACTTTAATTTAACTAATTGTGGTGTCGTATAAGAATTTGTGGAAAATATTTTTAACTTGTTTATAGCAGAACTACACAATATCCATTCATTCAAACAATAAGAAAAAACGACCATTTGTAATGTGTTTAAGCAGTTGTGTTTCAAGCAGTTGTTCGGTGAATCTGGAATTGCATGTCTAAAGGAACAGAAAGGGGATTATATTTGCCATGAAATAGTAAGTCAAGTAGATTGTTAAGAATGCAGAGTTAAAACTATACCCTGAATGCTTAAGCATGAAGTACTCAAAAGTACGAAAATAAATCCTAAATTTAGTTCAACAACTTTACCTTTTGGTATCTTCTCGACAATATACTATACTATACTGCCTTTTCAAGAAAAAAAAAGTACTGAAAAATCTTCAATAGATCATACTTTATAAATAAAAAGATTACCTGGAATGTTGGAATGGTGATGACCCCAAAATTTTGTCTTCCGTTCAGTGTTCACAAAGAACTCTGCCATGGGTGTTAGTAAGAGTTTGGAGACTTGAAAGTAAGAGAACCCTATATTATATTTGATTTAGTAGAGAATTGTATATTGGACTTACTATTTTAATGGGTAGGGCCTTAGGTACTAATCTATTAGACCTTTAAAAACTAGACTTATTAGTACTAGGCACATATGATATAGGTAGGGCTAGATATAAGGTATAAAAGTAACAGATTTTCGGATATCCAAAAATTCATAGTACTAAATCCATATCCAATCCAAAATCCATAAATTTTAAAAATTAAATCCAAAGTCCAATCCATAATCTAAATATCCAAACCAAATATTTAAAAAGTTTGGATTTCGGTTTGGATTTCGGGTTGGTCCAAATTGTGCCCACCTAAGTGGCCGAGAAGAAAAAACAAGCTAATTTTCGTCGGAAGGATTTTTGTTGTGATATTTGGATATGTCGTAGCCTTCGATGTTGTCTTTCTATATAATTAAGCCGCTCGTCATTTGGACACTCCTACACCATGATGCGAATGATTTGGTGAGATTCCCAAAGCTGTAAAGGAGAAGAAGAAAAAAAAAGAATAGTGTTGTGACAAAAAAAATAAAACAAGGAAGAAAAGAAAGACAAAATTCTTTGGTGAATCCTTTGTACATGGAAAATGCTTACATAGAGATTTTCATCAACAATTTTCAATCCCATACATGGCAAGTGGTGGTGAGAATTGAAGAAGGAAAATATTCTTTTGTACCATATGGAAAGATGAACCAACAATTTAAGAAAAACATATATTCGTCGGAAAAGGCTCAAATATGCCGTCGAACTATCGGAAATTGCTCATTTATGCCACTCGTCAATGGTTTGGCTCATTTATGCTATTAAACTATCGGAAATGACTCATTTATGCCACTCATCAATAGTTTGGCTCATTTATGCCATTACCCATTACCAAAATGACTCATCCATGCCATTTTTCATTAACGCCGGTTTTACAATACCAGATATGACACGTGGCCTCCAACTAGATTATAGTTGTGGGAGGGTAGGGTGTATGGGTCGGATTTTTTATTAACTTGGAACTTAAAATTGGGCTGGTTCAATTTAATGACGTAAACCTCTAATTGGAGGCCACGTGTCATATTATAAAACCAACTTTAATAAAAAAAAAAGCATGGATGAGTCATTTTGGTAATACGCAATGGCATAAATGAGCCAAACTATTGATGAGTGGCATAAATGAACCATTTTCGATAGTTCGACGGCATGAATGAGCCACACTATCGATAAGTGGCATAAATGAGCCATTTTCGATATTTCGATGACATATTTGAGCCTTTTCCGTATATTCTTTTGCACCATATGGAAAGATAAACCAGCAATTTAAGGAAAACGAATCCTCTATTCATTTACTTACATATAAAATGACTTTGTGATCACTAATTTTGGTTATTAATGAGGTCACTCCAAGAAAGAAGGATGCTTTGCAAAAATAAACAAAGAAAGAAAAGTTGTCATGTGCATAAATTCAATAATTGTTCCTATATGGTTGTAGAAAGTTATGAACATGTTGAAGAAAAAAAAATCACGAAGGACATATTTTCTTCATTTTTTGAGCTGGACGATTACATCTCTAAATTGGAAATGAAAGGCTAAGATGGATGATATGATCCTACTTGGCAAACCTCATTTCGAGATGTACATTCAAGGATGAGATATGAGACTTCAAGCTCTACAAGCTACATGGAGGATAAGGAAGTCGTTTGAGGCCTGTGGAGGCTTCTACAAGCCCCGCAAGATGGCTTACGACGTATGGAAGGTAGCTTGGGCAAGGCTTGGGC
Source organism: Lycium ferocissimum (assembly GCF_029784015.1). NCBI lineage: Eukaryota > Viridiplantae > Streptophyta > Magnoliopsida > Solanales > Solanaceae > Lycium > Lycium ferocissimum. Next base: position 6,400,501 of record NC_081348.1, read on the forward strand.
AAGAAAGAAAGCCAACACTCAAAAGTGGTTGGATGTGCAAAGGGGTAGAAATGCAAAAGTGGCCAAACATGCAAAGGAGGGACATACATGCAAATGGTCGCAATTTCAAGCTTTAAGGATTAGATGATGGCTATTTGTGCAAGGGAGAGACATTTCGGATTCCAAGCCAACATCCAACTAGCCAAACAAGGCCCTTACCTCATTAAGGGCAAATATGTAATAGCTAGCTTTCTTCTATTTTCTAGGAGTATAAGTATTAAACTTAGTCTTCATTTAGACTTAGATTTTGATGATGAATATTTGAGTGATGATAGGATTATCATAGTTTGTTTAGCTAGGGTGTAGCTTAGTTTAGTAGATTTAACGGTGGATTCCATTGTTGGTCTTTGAACCTTTTATTTCCAATGATTTCATGAAGAATGTTTGTTTGTGGATTTCATCCGAATATCTTGCCTTGAATTCATATTGCTTTGGTTCTTTTGGGTTGTTGAATTCAAATTAGAAGGGTTTAGGTTTCATATACCTAGATTTGTCTATAGGATTCTTTCCATTCGGGTCAAGTATTTATCCTCCTTTCTCATTCCCTTTTCTTCGTATCCTTTAATTTTTCCGCATTTGAATTGACTTGGCTTCATCCCTAAATTGATTCGTATCATTTGGTATCAGAGCTTAGGCTAAGAGATTGTCCCTACAATTTCTAATCCTAGGTTCCTTTAGTTTGAACCAAAAAAATAATAATAGAAAATTGAAGTTGTGGTTTGATTTGGAGGATTTTGAGTTTGGATTTGAGTTTATCAAGGTGGAAAACGTCTATATACAAATTTTGAAGTAATTTGGTTAAAATTTGAAGATTCCACCATTGAAGGTTCATCCAAGCTTGAAGAACTCAAAAGTGGGTTTAGTGATTGAGTTGAAATTGGAGCTAAATTGTTAGTGGGCTTTGTTCTCCATATCATAGAGAACTTAGATCCGAAGTTTGAGCTAATTTGGAGGTAATTTGAAGGATCGGCCTTTTTTGGGTTTTGAAGGTTTGAAGGACTTGAAGAACTTGAAAGTGGGTCTTGATGATAGGGTGGAAATTGAAGCGCAATTGATAGTGGGGTTTGTTCTACAAGTGAAAGGGAGTTTGTAGTTGAAAATTGGGAGCAAAACGAGTTGGAATCGAAGTACTTGGAAATTTGAATGTTCTTCATGTTCTTGAAGAAATTCATAGCTTCATCTCGAGAAGAAGAGTCAAAAGGAAGGTTTAATCCAAAAAATTTCGAAGTCAAGGAGAAAAGTTGTTTGTTGGACCAAAAAGGGCAAGTCCTAGGTTGTGTGGGGCCCAAAACGGTATCAGATCCAAGAAATTTGGCCCAAAATTTGAGGAAATTCGTGAAAGACGAAATCACTGAAGCAAAGTACGTCCACAAAGTGTTGGACGTACTTCAAAGTGTTAGGCGTCCTTTGGAGGGCGTACATTGCCAAAAATTCCAGTAAGTTGCTGAAAAATTCACTCAATGTATGTGATACAAGTGTAGCCCGTACTTTAAAGTACGGGTCGTACATTCCCAAAGCCCTGGGCGTACATCCAAAGTACGGGACGTACATCCAAAGCATAAAACGTACTCCACAAACACGTTTTATGCTTTCACTTGTGGGCCCTCAACGGCCATTTGTAGGATGATATTACAGCCCACAAACAATCCATATACAAATCCCCAACTCCTAGATATACCCGCATTTACCCGAAATTGCATTGCAAGTTCGTGTTCCAATTCGGTTTCACGACATTTTGGCTTCTAGGTTTTGCTAGGTAAGTGTTCATCCTTTCTTTGATCTTCCAAGCTAATTAACACTAGTAATTGACCTTACTTAGTTGTTGATTAGTTCTTGAGTCCGAATTTCTTTCGTGCCAATTCTTTTCAAGCTTTTCTCATTTTAACCTCGTTGAATTTTCTTGGCTCAAGTCCTTTTGATTTATCGAGTCATCCGTCTTTCGATTAACAAGAATTTATTCCTCCACAAAGGTTAGCAATCTTGTGAATTGAATTGGATTAAAAGGGTTCTTGACCAACCGTGGAAGAAGCTTTAGGTTGAGAGGTAAACTTGAGTGCAATACGAGTGACGTGAGGAACTTTACTACTAATCTTGTTTACTCGTTTAGTAGGTGCAAGGAGATAGGTCACAAGGAGGAGGAGATATAAGGATGTCATCCATAGCTTCGGAATCTTGTGGAGATGATTTTGAAGGTTATGCCTCTAGCAATGGAGGGTATGACGACGAGAGCGATGAAGGCTATGAGGGAGAAGATATGACTTATGGCGATGATGGTGAGCATCACTATGCTTACAATGATAGTGAAGATGATAGTGTTCATGGGTCGTATTATGGTCCATCTGATGATGAACAACATGATAGCAAAGAATACTATCTCGCAGGGCAATTGAGACGAGTGGATCTCGCTGGGTCTTACAAAGCGTGAGAGGAGTAGATGACAGCACGAACAGTCACTATGGTAAAGAAGAGAGATGTGAAGAGCGCCTAATCACCATCGACATGGGCGACTTCACAGGTATATCCCTTCCTCACACTTATATACGAGCCAATTGAAGGGAGGCTACATGAAATGGGGAGTTATGATGAATATGAACTACCTAATTATGCACTTTGCGGTGAATATTTCTATGAAGATGGTGATGTTGAACATGATATTGATGAAGAATCCTCTAGTAGATATTCACATATATTATGAAGAATCCTCTAGTAGATATTCACATATATTGAATTGTGATACTTCCTATTCCGGGCAAAATGGTATAAGTGTGTGGGTTGAGCAAAGTCGAAGTCCTCTGAAGGAGAAAGGAGTATGCATTTCCACTTCAAAGAATACAATGAGACATTCTTCTTATCCTAATCCGCAAATGTACTATGTTCTCCATATGGTTATAATGTTGGAGGTAGAGAGAAGTATTGATAGGTGAAGGAATTAGAGGAATGCAGGGGCCTCGAGTGAGGAATTCCCCTTCCACGAACGGAACAAATAACAAATGTATCAAGTAATGGGTTCTACACCTAATGAAGGAACACTTACTCAAGAGCACATATGAAGAGATAAGATAATCCTTGAGGCGAAAGAAAAGAGTGAAGTGGAGGGTTTCCTAACCCTTCCCAAAGGACACCTGACACTTGTCCCAACTCACATGAAATTAAGAGAGAAAAGATTGAGAGGAGTAAGGGAGTGAAAAGTGACAACTTTAGAGTGGAAAAATGAGAGGTTGTGAGGAGTGATGTGAGGGAGTTGTCACAACCCCATTCTAACCCTTGTAACTTTTCTTTCTTCTCTAGTTGTTTAAAAAATGCTGCAGGTATTCTTGGAAGCAAACCAAATGTTGAGCCTCAAACTTTGAAAGTTCTTGAGGTGGTTGAGAGCTTCCCGAATGAGCAAACGAGCTCCAAAGTTGAAAACCAAGGCAAAGGAGATGAATGTGAACTTCAAGGTAAAATAGCTAATCTTAACTCCATAAATGAGGTGATTGATCATGTTGTTGAAGTGAGTGTAAATGATAACTTGTCCTTAATTGAGCTTAATGAGTCTTTGCCTTATGATGAGCTTAATGCTAGTGTGACAATTGACAATGTGTTTGATATGGGTGATCCAACAATAGTTGATTCTATTGATGACTATCTTGACTCTTCTTTTGAGTTCAAGTTGTGTCCACCTAGTGTTGATTCTATGATTTGCATGTTAGTACATTATCATGTGAAATGATAACTCACCCACCTAGTTGATCTAGCGATGACCAAGTTGATTCTTGGAAGATCGATTTGCGTCCAACTAGTGTGGATACTTGTGTTAATCAATTTGTGTGCTATGAAAATCCACTATTTGAGGAACCTTGTGATGTGTTTAATGACCCTCAATTTAGTGATGATGTTGATATAATTGATCATTTACCTAGTCGTGTGTATGAAAGTGTTGTGGGAAGTGACCCGTTATTCATGGATTCTTCTCTCTTAAAAGATAATGTCCTATTCGATGATAACGTGCTAGTAAGGGTGATATGCATAGTGGTTGCTATTGCAATGTTGAACATGTAGCCACCTATAGAGGCTATAATGTGTTTTGTAATCCACTATGAGATGATGACACTTTCTTCCCTCGATGGAGATCTTATTTGAGGATTGTGATCAACTTATGGGGAGGAAAGTGTTAAAGGAAGGTGATTCACACTAGAAATTGCAAATTCTTCCTTTCATGTTCAACTTCCCTAATAGCCCTCTTTTGGATGATTTTATTCTTAAACCTAATAGTGAGGCTACATTGGAGGATGACATAGATGAGGAAGTTATCTTAAGTGATAACTTTCTTTATTACTTGTTTGCATATAATGGTGGTCTTATTTGTGTTAAGTCTGCATTTTATGTTGGGGAAAGTACTTGTAGGGTAGTTGGTTGTATTGGCGACCCTAATAGGTGGCTATACTTCCCATTTGACCCGGGTGTTACATTGTTTGATTTAAGGACACCTTGTTTGGAAAATGAGTTTCCATATTGGCAAAATGTCAAAATAGAACCAATGTAGTATTATATATTTCGTATTTTTGCATCCATTGGTTTTTATTACTTCATCCTTGTCTCATGAACCTTGGAGGGATCAACTTCTTGATACCTCATGTGTGCCAATGTTATTCATGATTGTTATTGATGTGTGGTTGTACCACAAATTTGTCCATTCAGGCATGTATGTGTGGTTATTGCTTTTGTGTGCTAACCTACAATCCTTGAGGAGTATGTTTTTCGTATGTCTTCCTTTGGGTTTTACTAGGTTCGGATTCGAGGACGAATCCTTTTAAGAAAGGGAGGATGATATGATCCTACTTAGCTTACACCTCGTTTCAGACGTATATTCAGGACGAGATATGAGACTTCAAGCTCTACAAAATTTATAGGATGAGGAAGTCGTTTGAGGCCTTTGAAGGCTTCTACAAGCCCCACAAGATGGCTTACGACGTATGGAAGGTAGCTTGGGCAAGGCTCGGGCAAGAAAGAAAGACAACACTCAAAAGTGGCTAGATGTGCAAAGGGGTAGAAATGCAAAAGTGGCCAAACATGCAAAGGAGGGACATACATGCAAATGGCCGTCATTTCAAGCTTTGAGGATTGGATGATGGATATTTGTGCAAGAGAGAGACATTTCGGATTCCAATGGCTTGTCAGTATGACAGACCACTTGCCTCATTAAGGGGCAAATATGTAATAGCTAGCTTTCTTCTATTTTCTAGGAGTATAAGTATTAAACTTAGTCTTCATTTAGACTTAGATTTTGATGATGAATATTTGAGTGATGATAGGATTATCATAGTTTGTTTAGCTTAGTTTAGTAGATTTAATAGTGGATTCCATTGTTGATGCTTTTGAGCTGTTTTATTTCAGTATTTCATGAAGAATGTTCGTTTGTGGATTTCATCAGAATATCTTGCCTTGAATTCATATTGCGTTGGTTCTTTTGGGTTGTTGAATTCAAATTAGAAGGGTTTAAGTTTCATATACCTAGATTTGTTTATAGGATTCTCCCCATTCGAGTCAAGTATTTATCCTCTTTTCTCATCCCCTTTTCTTCGTATCCTTTATTTTTTCCGTATTTGAATTGACTTGGCTTCATCCCCAAATCTATTCGTATCAATGGAAGATACATTTTGTACCATAAGTTGGGCAAAAAAAATTGCTTTAACAACTTGTTTCACTCTACCGAAATTCCGACTTTATTAACCAAAAATTGACTTGGTCAACATGTCAATGACTTAGAATTTAATCCAGTTTACGCTGCGGATAATTCAATAAACATGTCTACGGATATACCACTTCAAGACTTGTCGAGGTGTAGGCTTGCCGAAACTTGATTGCGAGACTTGAAGTATAGCCGATTTTTTTTTTGTGTGTGTTTTCGCAAATGCACTCGACAATATGATAACTTATTTAAGTCAAAATTACATAATTTGAATGAAATTCAAATTATATTGGAATTAGTTAAATTGGGCGGCTTTTCAAGGCAATGCCCAACCCACGTCTTTTATACAGGTCACGTAAAATTCTTGGAAGTAAAAATCACTTGCTCGGTAAACTTTACGCTCGTAATTGGGTCACATATCTCATTTTAAAGACATTTTGAAAGTCGCATAACATCTTGACTAGAGGCAAAGGAGAGCAACGACATCCACATTAATCTTCTCCAAAGGTCTTGATAAGAAGGAGAGTTTGAGACGATCTTCCGCAGAACAATCCAAAGTCTTTGCTAAAGTTCTTCCAAGATTCAACACATCAACAGAAAGTCCATCCTCCGTTCGAGAAAGACGCTACATTGACCCTCGAATCAAGGCGAACAACACGAAGATTTGAATCAAGGGATACATCCAGAGTTGTATTCACAAAATAATCAATAAAATGATTTTTTGTCACATTTGTTTTATGAATGCAGTTATCTATTTTCTGCTAGCAAAAATTATCGCGAACAAATTGTCTTTAACAAAATCAAACCAAACAAAATATTATCAATTTTTTTAAGAATTAAAACCAAACCAAACAAAAAATAGCATTTATTTAATCGGTTTGATTTGATTTTAAGTTTGAATCTGCTTTTCACCAAATTGTGAATACCCCTAGCTATGGCAATAAATACACTAGAGTGATGCAAATGTCAAAACCTTGTTCATTTGGTTTTTATATTTTGGGAAATTGTTCAATTTTCATATTAAATTATTGAAATACTATAGTTTAGGGATAGTAATAACACTTACTCCCTCCATCTCAAATTACTTGTCATCTTTATGTTTTATACCCCTTAGGAAATACTTCATTCGGTTTAAAATAAATGTCCACTTAGACTTAAGAAACTGCTAAATCCTAGAGAAAAAACTGTATTTTGAATAAGCTATCCTTAATTAAATATTACTCCTAATTAATATAGTTTCTTGATTACATAAAAATTCTGATAACGGTAAAATGAGAAAAAATAATTAATTTTGCCTTAAACTTCTAAATTGATAGATAATCTGACACAACTATTTTTAATAACAATGACAGAAAATTTGAGATGAAGAAAGTATTGTTTAAGTAGGCGTTTGGACATGCGATTTGAAACCATGAGATGAAATCAGCGTTTGGACATGCATTTTATCTCATGGTTTCAAACCATGGTTTGAAACCCCAAATCATCCAAAAGGCATGATTTGGGGTTTCAAACCATGATTTCAAGTTTTTTTTAAATATAAAACTTGACCCATAAATTTATATTTTGTAAAAAAAAGACTCATAAGTTGGTAGATATTTTTAACAATTACTCCCACCAACCATTTATCAATCTTTATTTATGCCTACCATGTGAGAGGATTATATTAAAGAGTAGTTACATTACTATTAATGTTAAATTTTCTTTTTTATTGAACTAAAGTTTGATCAATTGATGTTGTACTTTTAAAGAGGCATTTTAGTAGTGTATTAATTTTGTTATGAAGTATGACTTGCTCATTTAGTAAGATTGTATAAGAATTGAGAATATTTTGATATTTTTCACAACTTGTGAGATTTTTATATACTATAAGAAAAATACAATTATGAAATTAAGTGCGTATACAACGTAATTTTAAATCATAGTTTCATTTCGTGATTTCAAACCGGTATTAACTCAAAAGTAGACTACTTTCACCTTTTTTTGCGAGCTCAGCAAAAGAAATTCAGGTTGGCATTACACCCTCAAAAACAAGAACTAGATCTTAACAACTAGACCGGTTCAAATAGAGCGACCCGAACCGCAATAGACCAAATCGGGTAGAATATAAACCCCAGCATCCAACATAAACCCTAGTAACAATAGAAAGGGGAAAAGATGACACAAAAGGCAAATCTATTCAAAGGGCAACAGAAGAAGCAATCAGTACCCAGTCGACATGGAAAAGTCCCCCAAATTCGCAAAGGTATATAATATGTGTGTTTCTTTGTGCGTAATTTCATCGTTTGTGTCTATAGGGAGCTAACAACTATTATAATTTGCAGGGAAGAGAGTTGTGAAACCCTCAAAGCACACAAAGCAGATGGACGTCGATCGGGTGAGTGTTTTTTTTTTTTTTTTTTTTTTCAAATCATACCTTGTGATTTCTAGGTTTATAATTTTTAGTATTTTGAGTTTATGAAAATTACGCTCTATGTCTACTGGGAGAAAATATTTACACGCTTTAGCCCATATTTTGAGTTTGTTACCCGGTTTAAGCCATATTTGTGTATAAAGTAAACACCTTTTATGCACTTTTATACAAGGTTGAGGTATAATATTGTATAGACTGAAAATATGGCTACGTGGCATAATATTTTATGTTGGGCTGTATGTTTTTGATAATTTTGGTGTTTGATGTGGTCCCTTTCATGGGAGTTCCAAGATTATTGGAATGTTTTGGACCAACTGAGATGCATTATCTCAATTTTTACTCCATGTTTCTTGTTGTAACCAGCATATAAATACTCAGACATATTTTTTGAACTAAAACAATTTACCAGAGTAAAAAAAGTACTTGCACATATATAACATCAACAACAACATACCCAATGTAATCCCACAAGTGGGTTCTGGGGAGAGTAGGATGTAGAGGGACTGTTTCCGATAGACCCTTGCTCAAAAGAAGTGTAATCGAAGCAAGCAGGATAGACAAGAAAATGTCGACAACAAAAAAGCAAGGTAAACAAAGCAAATGGAGTGACAGGATTAGTGAAAAAAATTTGAAGATTAAGATACCATGTGAATACTAGGTAATACTACTAAATAAGGAGGATATGAGAAGAGGAGACTAGCCCCTTGCCTCTACCACGTAAAAGTACTACAACACTCGACTACCTACTAACTCTTCTACCCTAATCCTCGACATGTCCTCAGTAGGCTGAAACACATAACATCATCCAACCACAAAAAATGTAATAGTGGTGGAGGCTTGGATTTGAGAATGGGTGTGGTTTTTGGTGATGAATAGAAAGAGTAGGAATAACGTTTATAGGGGTAATTAAGGTTAAGAGGAGTACGAGCGAGTGGAAAATTACTTAGACCCATAAAGAACTGAAGTTATTTTTCCCATAAGTCTTCTAATTTTTTTTTCCATGGCTATGATTAACATAGTCATCCAATTCATTAAGGATAATGTTTCGGTGAAAAGTATGTTATGGCATAGCAATTTTTCATACTTGTACTGAGAATATTTGGAAAGAGGGCCATTATCTTTTCCTAATCTAATTTAAGTTATAGTTTGATTTTGTGATTGAAAGAGTTCCAACCTGCAGAATTGTATGAATAAATGTGAGAGTTGTGCTCTCTGACATCAGTGCAACCTGCCATTTACTTCAGAGAAAATTGGAAATTAATGGGACCCTGTGATCTAAGATTGTTGAACTCTCCAAAATTCCATGGGTAATTGAGAAATGGATGGAACGAGCCATCTTAGTTTTGACCACACATATTACCAATAAAAAAAGTTTGTCAGCACATAGTTTGAGATTCACAAGTATGTGAAGTTTATTTTGAGTGATAACAGTGGTGTTCAAGCGAGTTTGCAGTCGCTTCGGCTGTTTTATCAGGTAGCTGCTACCTTTCACCAACATGGGTATCAGATAACTCTGTCCAAAAAGTTTAGGCAGATGGGAAGAAATCACTTAGCATTTACTGGTCCTAATGGATTTGCATAAGTTTGTTATATTAATTCCCTTAGTATAGGGGCCCTTACTTTTTTATCGCTTTTGCCAAATACTATGAATATGCATGGTTTGGATCCGGCAGTGGAATGTGTTATTGCTGGGTACAAAGCTGTCAAAAGAGTAGGATAGATTATGCAAAGAAAATAGTTAAACTCTTAGTTTTGCTGGAAAGGGCTTTCCTGAGTTTCACAGTCTTGATTCTGTGTTCCTAGAGGGTAACATGTGTACCTGTGAAAACAACCTAAAAGAGAGTGTTCGAGGAGGGTGATAAATGATTAGGGTGCTATATTAGGAAAACACATTCAGGTTCATATTGCTTCAAAGAGTTGCAAGGCGTCAGACAGGTTAAAATTAACTGCTGCGTGAGGTTTGCACCCCACCCCCCCAAAAAAAAAAAAAAAAAATCTGCTCAACTTTGAGTCATTTTTTATGCAACCTTTGAGTACTTAAATATAGATGCCACAAGCAGTTAAGTTTTGGGTTATCAGGAGAATATTTATGCTGATTCGATATATTCTGGGCATAAGGACGGATGGAGCAGAGAAAGAACTAGAATGGTTGGCAGCACAAGAGATTTCATTTTGGTTTTATGGTATATCCAGTGATGTTTTGTTTAGATTACCATTGCACTGGTTAAAGTCTTCACATTCCAATTGCTTTTTCTTAAAAATACTGACTGCAGTGGCTTGATCTCTGTGGTCAAAGTGGGCTATTTAGCTGTACTTTCAACGTGAAAGTTCAGTCAAATCATTTGCTTAACTGGTAAACAGGTTTAAATGATAATGTGTAGTGGCATTCTGCAAATGACAAGCTGACTTGAATCTCTGATTGTAGGAAAGCAAACTTGACTGTGAGTTGTGACTGCCTTCACATTCCAATTGCTTGTTCTTAGCAAATAATTAAGTTTGTATCAATGTGATTTCTGGCAGAACTACTATCATTGTCACACAGAAGCAGCCTTGCACTAAATTAGATGTGTTTTGTCAGGATATTCGGTGTTCAGTGTTCCGGCTTCACTGGTCTTTTTAAGTTTTAGTACTAGTTTTATTCTCTGTGTTCCAATTTATATGATAAGCTTTCCATTTGGGATGTCTGTGTCCCGAAGTGTTTACATGATTTCACAAGTACCAACTTTTTATATCACATTTTCTTTGAAATATGCAGTTAAACGGATTTACTTGGACAATCATGTGATGTTCCCTCGTCTACTCTAACTTAGTCCAGTACTTCTAGAATAATTTTTTTCTCTTTGTTAACTAATACTACCGTATAAGGTATAAGTAAAACTTTAAAAACTCGATGCACGTTCAAACGTCACATAAATTAGTATGGAAGGTGTGATAAAGTTATTTTATGCGTCTTTGTGTTTTTTTGCATTGTCGAATTTGAAAATAATTTATCTAGAACTCTAGGTGTAATTCCATTTGTCTCATTATTCTGCATTGTTCTTTTCTGTGACCAGGAGTTGACAAAGTTTATTAATCACTGCAATGAAGCAAAAGCAGCCACTTTTGCTACTAAGGATGGTGGTCAATTATGTATACTTAAAAAGCCCGAGTCCTCAAGTGGTGCAAAGAAGTGAAAGGGTGATAACTGTGTTAGAGGAATCAGTTGTATAAACAAAATGTTGACGTCAGTCTGTTTGCTAAGAGCTTTCTCTTCACTTTTGTAAGACCTAGTTACGATTCTCTCTGTTTTTTTTTTTTTTTTATTATTATTATTTTTTTTAACTTGAGTTTTTTATTTATAAATTTTGAATCTAGGTTCATTGTTGGTTTTTGTAAGATCAGAATTCTCTGATTAGCCTGTACCTTGTTTAAGGAGCTTCATATCAAACGAGTCAATCAGCAAACAATCTCATCTCTTGTTTATTTGTTTGACACAACGTTATTTGCTTCAAATTCGTTCAACTCGGTTCCGTCTTAAAATATTGACTTGTTGCTTCTTAATCTTGTTTCATTTCTCATTTTCCATTTAAGTGGAGAAAAGTGTGGCATATATGGGAAATGTTTTTGGACAATATCTCAAATTTATTTTTGAAAATACTCCGATCCGTTTTTAATAACTTTCTATCCTTCTACAAATAAATCAAAATAAAGTGTCATCATCAAAAATTCAAAAAGAACATAATGTCATGACCTGGGAAATTCAATTATGAAGGAAATGTACTTAGTGAGGTTCAAAGCTGAGGGGAGAGCACAAGAATAATTAATATTAATCAACGGCCGAGATTAGATTTTGCTTAAAAAAGATTCAAAGGTCCTGATGCTGCCAGCTGACCAAGTTTGTTATCAAGCTCAACAAACTAGTCGGGCAAATTAAATTGTCAGTCTCAATTAAATAACAAACAAATAGAACAAGTTTTTGGTACAAATTTCCGGTTTATTTCGAATTGAAAGCAAAATTGCAATTACAACTAATAACTGAATTGAAATACTGATAAACTAATATATATGGAGCTTGATTTAATGAGCTTTTATGGTTGGGTTCAGATTTAACAAGGAAGGAGAAGAGATTTGATGAGAAAAAAGCAAAGAGATGAGAAATCAGAATTGAGAGGTGAAAATTGGGAATTACCCGTATTGTTCAATGAGTAATTTGCCTGACTAGTTTGTTGACCTTTATAACAAAACTTGGCCAGCTGCAGCATTAGGACCTTTAGGCCTCATTTGTTTGCATTTATTAGAGTCTGAATCATCGATTCAGACTTTTGCTCATTGCCGCAATCGTTCGTATTAACATCTAACATCATAAACACTTATTGGTGCGAATAAGTCTTAATTATTAAGATCTTGAACCAAATCTTAATATCATTAAGAGATATTTTTGTATGAAATTTTTTACCACCAGCTCCAATCCCAACCCTAACCCCAACCCCAAACCCTCCATCTCAACCCTACCCTCATCCATTCTCCACTCTAACCCCACCCACCACCCACCCTCCACTTCAACCCCACTCCCCCCCCCCCCCCCCACTCCCACCCCACCAACAACCCCAATCCCACCCCACACCACCCACCCCCTACGCCAAACCACAACCCCTACCCTACACCACCCACCCCCACTAGCCCCACCTCCCACTACCAACCCTACCCCTACTCCCCACCAACCCCAACCCTACACCACCCACCCCCACTCCCACTCACCCCCCCACATCCCACCATCAACCCCACCCCACCCCACTCCCCACCAACCCCACCCTTACTACCTAGCACCCTTCACCCCAACCACCCCTCACCCGCTCACCCCTCCACCCTCACTCACCGCCCACCACGATTACAAAACATCTCCACCATTACTAATGAACATAAATGTTTCATTTTTTTTTTAATCAAATAATATTTTATTTTATTAAATTTGTATTTATTTTCTACTATTTAGTTACTTTTTAATTTAAATTGTATATTTATTATGTTTAAATAAATACATTATGCACATTCAGATATTGAAAAACAAACAAATCTTAATCATTCGGTGTTCGGACGCTAGAGACAACGTCTTAATCATTCGGATGTGCATTCAGATTCAGACGTCTTAATCTTAATGAAAACAAATGAGGCCTTAATCTCATTAAGCAAAATCTAATCTCGACCGTTGATTAATATTAATTATTCTTGTGCTCTCCCCTCAGCTTCGAACCTCACTAAGTACATTTCCTTCATTATTGCTTTTCCAGGTGACACATTATTTCTTTTTCTATATTTCCTTCATTATTGCATTTCGAGGTGACACATTATTTCGTTTTCCCAACTAATCCTTGCTATAATAATTAATGTGAACTACTTTTTATGAGGCCTTTCAATTATTCTTTACATTTTCTAGGAGTATACGAGTAGTATATTAATGTTGGAGTATTTCTTTTCCAAGGCAAAGATAAAGGGCAATTTAGTTAAATGACACCTTTAGGTTATGTAATTAACTAAAATTTTCTTAATGATCCTTTTGTGAAGAAAAGCATTATTTAATTACAATATAATCAGAAGTTTTCAACCATAATGATGTGATTCTGCAAGAAAATTGAATTTCTCATTTCTTTTTTGTTTAACCTTTCGGAAAATAACCAATATACCGAATACACGATAATTTTTAAAATTGATCAGTGTCCATCTACGAGCCCACCTCTGCAACATCAATATTATTATTTTCGGTAGGACCAAAAGAAAAAAGAAAAAGTTATCTTCTGTTGCCTTTTCCTCTCTTTTCAATTTCAATATTATTTTTTCTGTAGGACCAAAAGGATAAAAAAAAAAAAAGAGTTATCTTCTGTTGCCTTTTCCTCTCTTTTCAAAATTCTTTTTCATTTTTCTGTTAACATTTCCAATTTTTACCAGAATACATACAACCTAGTATCCACAGTTTGATGCACGCCAGCCTGTTAGATTTCTTGGTGAGATTTTATGTTTTCAATTTTAGCTAATGTATTATTTTCTCGTCTCATGTATTTTAAGTGTTTAATGAATAGAGCAGGAAGTACTTTCTTGTCAGTTGCATTAATAAAATTTCATAAATGCACTTCTATAATAATGTCCTTCCACCTACCATTATTTGCTTCTCCGTTTGGCTGGTGAAATTTTCGTGATTTGGGGCAGTGTTTATTAAGGTTTCTCAACCTGATTCTGTCTTTTACTCTCAACGGTCATACTTGGAATGCTCATCCACTAGGAAAATAAGAAAATACAAATTAAAAGCAACTCTCATCCATGAAGGGATTAGTCTTTTCCTCTTACAAATCTTATTAGTTCATTTTTAGTTGTATTTATTCATATAGTGGAAGATCATTTGATTGCAGAAGTTTACAACAAATCTAGAAAGCTACCACAATGAGTTTATGAAGATGTTGTCAGCAATTCATTCACTATAACGCACAAACGTTAATTTGCATAAAAAATGACTTATTGATGCTAATGCGTAATTAAATGAGGTAAGAGGTTAACTTATCTACGTAGTGACTGTTTGGGAACATTCGCACAAGTTTTTCAAAAATTTGGGACGAAAGTATCTAATAGGAACATTCATCATTTATTCAAGTCTTTCAGCCGAAATTTAAGTGATTAACTTATCTACATAATGGCCGCTTGAAAGTTTTTCAAAAATTTGAGCCGAAAGTATCATCTAGGAACATTTCGTCATTTATTCAAAGCGCTTTCCTTTAGAACGATTTGTAATTAAATAAAATAAAATTAGAGGCAAATTTAAAGGGTTGTTTGATGTATTTCGCCAATATCATATGTTTGCTAAAATTATGGGTACATATTGATCTTTGTGAACAACTCCAAAATACCAATCGACCTAGTTAGCAAATATTTGAGGATTGTCAGGACCAAACAAATAAAAATATTTGAGGATTGTTACGAAATTGAAAACGACCGATCATCCTCAATTATGTTAAGGGATAATAGACATGGTTTTGTTTCCGTGAAAGAAATATGTTCGTAATACAATATTGCTCTTTATTCTCCAACCAATGCAACGGTGTAATAAATCGAATAAGGGGTCGTTTATTAGCTGGTTAAGAGATCACTTATTCATGTATTATTTTCTGCATAATTTATACAACGTTTGGTAGCTAGAAAATAACCATTTATTCACGTATTAATTTTGCCATTTATACGCGCTTAAGTAGCTAGTCGGGGAAGTAAGTTATTCATGTATAAAATTAGTACGATATTTGGTTTGCAATTTAGAAACCCGCATAACTAATACATGTATAAGTTATGAGGAAATCTATATATTATTTTATGCGGAGCAGAAGATAGAATTACCAACACTTGAATAAAAAATTAAAATGACAATATTACCCTCATCACTTCCCACTTAAGTACTTTCATTTTCTAAACAAATATTTTATATAAAAAAAAAAAAATATTTTAATTTTAATTGTAAATAAATATTTTAATTTAATAATATTCTTTAATATAACAAACTAACATTCAAAGGAATAATTTATGCATGACTAAACCATGCATAAGTAAACCCCGCATAATTAATACCTGCATAACTAAATCCTGTCCCTGCATAACTAATACGTGCATAACTAAACTCTGCATAACTATTACATGCATTACTAATACCTAGATAACTAATATCTACATAATCCTAACTTGTTACCAAACGACCTCTTTGAGTTAAAACTTTTTGTCCCAACACGAAATACCCAACAAATTCACATTTTAATCCGGAAGAAGTTATACTCCATCTGTTTCAATTTGTTTGAACCTATTTTCTTTTTAATCCGTGCCAAAATGAATGACCTCTTTCCTAATTTGGAAACAAATTCACTTTATGAATGATTTACAGCCACACAAATTTTTAAGGCTTATTTTGAACTACAAGTTTTAAAAGTCTTCCCTCTTTTTTAAATGTCATGTCCAGTCAAATCGATTCAAATAAATTGAAATTGAGGGAGTATTATTTAAATAGCTAAAACTTCAAGTTGCCCGACAACTTTTAGTACTGGCTCTCTATAGTAAACCTTTTAGTAGTACTATTTTTACAACTTTTCAGAAAGGACAAGACTCATGAGTCCACAGAGCTGTTCTTGCAAATCTGCATTTATTATAAAATATTTTCATAAAAGGCATGCAATACTTTTATTTCAGCAAAGTTGAACTATTCAGGTAAAAATGATTTTGTTTACTCGTAAAAATGGTAACAATTAAATTTGTAAGTAGTTTATAGGATATGTGGTTTGATTAATAGGTTACGTATAACAATACTAAGCAAATGGTAAACGTATATTGATGAATAATAGTAAATAAAGCTTAAAAAACCAAATTTGTAAACACTGAGAACTGATTCAGTTTTTATAACACTCTGTAAATCCGGGTTAGGTGTGAATGTGTATAATGGGTGTAAATGGATATCTTAACTATATGAATCCTTTCGGGATGAATTTGGGTGAAAGATAGTCGTTATAGAGTCAAACCAATTAGTGAGGTTCGTAAGAATTCTTAAACTCGTCTAAGTTTTTGTTGATCTAGACTGTAGGCCAATTCTGTGAAAATACATTGAGAATTTGGGAAAACTTCCTATAATAGAAGTTGTAGATCTACGAAATACCTTTCCAACGATATATGGTGGAGCTCAAACGGACATGTGAGCAAAAAGTTATGACCGTTTTACTAACCTGTCACAGTCCGTGGTGCATCCTGCGTTTCACAGGATCAGTCCGCGGTTCAATCCTACGTTTCTCGGGATGAACACCAAAAATCATACCCTTCTGTCACGTCGTGAGGTACGGCTTCATTTCACGGGTCAAACGTGCGATTCACGGGATGTGTCACGCGCCTTGCTCGACTATAAAAACCCCCAGAACGTGAAATTTTCTTAAACCTTCATTCTACTCCATCTTTGGCCGACTTTTTGAGAAGAAATAACCCTAGGGCTACCCCAAAACTTATAAGGTGAGTTCTTGATCAATTCCTATCATTGCTACATCAGTCTAACGTCAATTCCCTACTCTTAAACACTAGTTCATCTTTTCAAACCCTAGATTCTTGAAAGCTAAAGAAAGAGAAGAAGAAAGGAACGTTGGAGACTTTGAGATTCCTTCAAAAAGGTATGACCCTTGATGTTTCTGATGTTGTTGAAAGGGTTTAGACTAGTGTAGGTTTTCCTATGGGATTAGAATCCATGAAGCTTTCAAGAACACGTTATAGACATGAAAACCCTAGTTTTTCTATAAAGGAGTATATGAGTAGAATTAGATTAAAGCTTTAATCTTTCTCATCTAAAACCATTTTAGTGTGATTGTTGAACCTTGGGAACTCCGTTTTGCTAGATTTTAGCAGGATTTGAGGTATGTCTCTTTTGAAAACCTTCTTTTAAAGTATGTCTCTCTTTTAAAAACCTTATCATGGATGGATGTTTTCTTCTCAAAGGTTCTTTATGGAATAAAAAGGTGAACTTCTTATGCAAAACCCTAATTCATGTTTTGATTGTGGTTGGCGTGCGTGAGGGGACAAACCCACATTATACCTTGATTGTATTATCCTCTATATACATATATGAAATCATAATCATTTTCTTTCATAAGAGATGATCAATAATGTTGTTGGTACTGATGTTTTATAATGAACTATGACAATGGAATCTTGTTTAAAGAAGTGGAAACGTTTTCAAGATTATCTATGAAAGTATGGATTTCGTAATGGCATAACGAACTTTAATGTTATTGATGGTGTGACTACCTTGAGACAAATGGTGAATCGACTTCTATACTATGAGCTTTATTGTTGTGTTTGGCCTAGCTACTCGGGAGGAAGGGTAGCCATTATGGATCCTAGTGTGATAATGCCTAGCCATTCGGTAGGAAGAGTGGCCACTTCCGGGTTCGCTACCTGGGGTGTGATAATGCCTAGCCATTCGGGACGAAAAGTGGCCACTTCCGGGTTCGCTACCTGGGGTGTGACTGCCTAGCTATTCGGGAGTAAGGATAGCCACCGTTGAATTTCATATTCCAGTGGGATGCGGTAGCCATTTCTTTGTGGAACCCTGCGGTCATCCCTTCGATGTGATTGATTCTTGGGCTGTATTGACATGTGTGATATTCTTATTCTCTCATGGAGCCGTTTTTGACAATCATGATCAATTTGAAAGGCATAATTGAAAGTTGTAACTTGACAAGAGGCTTTATAATCGCTTTTTGATAATTCTTATTGAGATACACAATTAAATAACTGTTTTTACATTGATTTCACATGGGTTTCAGAACTAACTTCTTTAAGTATTATTGTACTCTATTTTCATATTACTTGTTGTCCCCGAGGCACTCACTGAGTATGAAAGTACTCAGGCATACTATTGTTGTTTTTGATGGTATGTTAGGTAACGAAGAAGAGCAGGTTCTTGATACTCCTGGCGTTTAGGAAGGACTTGCTGTTGCTGCTGATTTGGTGAGCCCACACATTCATTCGTGGGACACCCTATTTATTTATTTATTTATTTATTTATTTATTTATTTATTTATTTATTTATTTATTTATTTATCATTCTAGATTTTCGGGCTGCGTCCCGAAGTTAGATGATTGTTGTGTCTCTTAGAAGCTCCATAGTATTCATTCTTGTGGGTAGTTGTCGAGTTATTGATTAACTCTCGGGCACGTTGTTTCGTTGACTTAGTATTTGATTCATTAAAGACTTCCGCTGATTTTAATTCATATATCTTGATTGCATTTATATCTATAATTGTTGGAGGTGAATATTGGATCTGGTGGGTTCAAGTGTTATTACTGCGTCTTTTAGGTTCTTCCGATGTTGTTCATGACGTCGGATGCCGGTCATGTCTAGGGTGGGTTTTGGGGCGTGAAACAGTTTGAGAAGAATAATGCTTCTTGCGTATATGATGTTTTCACAAGTAAGAAGTAGTACTTAACGGTTCCCATTAAGATTCCAAAGACGTTTGAAGCAAGAGAAGAAAGTTCGTTAAGAAAGGCAAAGTATACGTTGTGTTTCGGAAAGGATTTGCAAAGTACCGAGTTAATGTTGACTTAATGATGTCTTAAAGAAGAGTTATAACGCCCCTTAGATTGTTAATGAAGTGTTAAACAAGTGCTAAGAAGGTTCCATAAGAATTGGAGGCAAAACGAGTCGACGAGGACGAGTTTCGGGAAATTGTGGATTGTACGGTCCTTTATACGGACCGTATAAAAGATACGGCGAACTCTCCCAGAGAAGGGTCTCCACTGGAAGCATTATACGATCACATATACGGACCGTATAAATTATACGGACCGTATGTGTGTCCGTATAATGCCGTCGGGACAGATTTTTAATTTTATAAAGGAGGCCCCAAGTTCATTTATTTCATTTCCCATCTTCTCTCCAACACTCTCCACACCTCTAGAACTTTCCATACTCTTCATTTACAAGAATCCAAGATAAATCAAAGATCAACATCACTAAAAAGGGAATCAAGTGTAAGAATGAGTCTCTAGGGTTGCCTAAAGTCAAGAAATCTCTTTGGATTGAAGCTAGGGTTTTTCCTCAAGTGAAGTATTTTCATCTAAAGACCATTCCCACATTATCAAAGGTAAGTTTTATGATCATTTCATGTTATTTAGAATATTGAGGGTTGAAAGACTTGGATTATGGAAGAAAATAGAATATGGAGCTCAAATGTGAAAATAATGATATTCTTGAATAGTAGTTGACATGAATCATGACTCTTGATGTATTATGAGAAAAATCTTGTTTTAAACGATAGAAATGACATTGAGGAAGGATAGTATGACAACGAATACGATGTTGTGTGATAATGTTGGTTATGGATGATTTGAAATGGAATTGGAAGAATTGAATAAGGTATAGGTTGATGAAGATTGTTGAGTATGATATTATGAATGTTATTATTGATGTTTGGGAGTTGTTATATTATATGGAGAAAGTTGTAGAAACAAAGGAAATGCTGCCCAATTTTCGTTAGCTTTAGCTTAAGCTTAAGTATGGTATCGATTATCTAATCTTAGCACAAATTCCTTTGAATGTAGAATTACGAACTTGGAAGGAAGCGTATAGTCGGCAAGTTAGAAAGGCATAAAGGTATGTAAGGCTAGTCCCTTCTTTTCTAAGGCATGATTCCTATGACATGACTTCCTTTATTTTCCATGACCTTCTTACATTGAGAAAATATGAGTCAATGTTTATAAAGAGCTTCTTATGAGATAAAGATAAGAGATATGTTGTGAATATGATAATGATGATGATAAGTCTAAGCCTAAAGATCCTAAGGCTTATGATATGATATTTCCACGAAGCTAATGATCCTTATACGATTCTTTGATGTTATTCATTATTGCTAGATCCATCTTATGATACTAGTTCCTTCAAGGTGAGGTATGATGATTATGATTACTCCATAATGGAATCGGGGGTTCTCGACCTTACGTCACCCCGATAGAGTTATAGTTGTCTCTGAGTTCTTATGTATGCTTTATGATAAGAATATGATGATGAGATTACACCGTGCCTAGATGGCCGGACATGACACGCAAGTAAGGCGGTGCGAATATGAGCTTATTAGCATGCCTAGATGGCCGATTATATTCATATAATGCTTATGATTACACCGTGCCTAGATTCGGGCCGGACATGACACCACTAGTGGGCGGCAATGTGATAGTTACCCGGACGCGGGTTAACGATGATATATATATATATGCATACATGTGTTTTCCTTTAAAGGTTAAGCAAGTTATATCTTCGCTTCATGTTTCATTGTTTCTTTATTATGCTATTACTATTCATGCCTTACATACTGTTTTTGTACAATGTTCGTGCGCTTATTAGCGAGTTGCGTCCTTTCTTTTTGGATATGTAATTTGTGTTCATCCCACGGGTAGATGCTATTATGGGGAGACGGTGCGGATCCGTAGGAGCTTATTGTTTGTTAGATTCACAGGAGCACTCCATTATTCCGGAGGTGCTACTTATGATCATATTCTTTTGTGTATATATATTTGGGCACGACGGGGTCCTGTCCCGTCCTTATGTCTAGTACTCTAGTAGAGGCTCGTAGATACGTACGTGTGGGTAGTTGATGTCCCACGATGATCACATTGTACTTTTGTATATCATTTTTGTAGCCGTGAGGGCTTATGTATATAGATATGGGTTGCTTTGGAGATTATATATGTTCAGGTTGAGTATGATGATTAGCCTAATGAGAGGTGCTCGGTAGTCAGCTCCGGGTACCCGTCATGGCCCCTAGTCGGGTCGTGACAAAAGTGGTATCGGAAGCGGTTCCGTCCTAGGGTGTGTACGAGCCGTGTCCGGCAGAGTCTCGTTTATGGGTGTGTAGCGCGCCACACTTATAAACAAGAGCCTGCGGGGTAATTAGGAAAAATGACCATTCTTCTTCTTACTAGATCGTGCGATAGAGCCATGTTATAAGATTTTCTCCTCCCTAATTGTGCGTTATGATTTCAGTGATGCTGGTAAAGAGGAAAGCCACAGCCGCCCAGAAGGGCAAGACTACGACAGAAAGGCGGATAGAAAGGGAGCTGCCAACTAATGTAGAAGAAGGTGAATCTCATAATGAGGCTCCATCTAATACCTCTCACACTCCGCCTATTCTAGAAGAGCAAGAGGGGGCTTCAGTTCCAGCTCCTATACCTCCAGTTCCTCCACCGGGTGCTTCGGGTCAACAAATGACCGAAGCTATTCAGTTATTGACACAGTTAGTTGCCGCTCAGGCACAGCAGCAGAGTACGGGTTCAGGTGACAGGGCGACTAGTGCTAGAGCCCGTGATTTTATGAGTTTAAACCCTCAAGAATTTTTCAGGTCAAAGCCAGATGAAGACCCGCGAGCCTTTATTGATGAGATGCTGAGAACATTGAGAATTATTCATGCCTCCGATGCTGAATCTGTAGAGTTGGCATCTTATAGACTCCGGGATGTGGCGGTTCTTTGGTATAATAACTGGATATCTTCAAGAAAGGAAAATGCACCTCCCCCAGTTTGGCAAGAATTTGTAGATGCTTTCCTTCGCCATTATTTGCCACCCGAGGTTCGAAGGGCCCGAGCTGACAAGTTTCTGAATCTAAAGCAAGGGAATATGAGTGCTCGGGAGTATAGCCTTCACTTTAATTCATTGGCTAGGTATGCTCCGACTATGGTGGCCGATATGGGAGATAGAGTGCATAGATTTGTGAGTGGCTTAGGGCCACATTTGTTCAAAGATTGCTTGATAGCTTCATTGCAAGAGGGGATGGATATTTTCCGTATTCAGGCTCACGCCCAGAATTTAGAAGAACAACAACAGCCGCAGAGGGGTGAGCGTGATATTGATAGAGGGCAGAGTAAGAGGGCTAGATCTGTTGGTGCCAGCAGCGACTATAGAGGGGGATCGAGGCAGTCATATTCTAGATATTCAGGCCAGTCGGCGACTAGTGCACCTCCTCGGTTTGCAGGCAGGAGATTTGACCGCCCCATTCATTCAGGACAGGGTCAGAGCTCGAGAGCTTCGGGTTCCCAGTTTGGAGGTGATTATAGTCAGAGGAGACCACCGGTCCCACGATGTAGTCAATGTAGAAAGTTACATTTGGGACCGTGTCACCAAGGTTTGGATGCTTGTTATGTTTGTGGACAGACTAGGCACGTGATGCGTGATTGTCCCTCGAGGTACGGTAGAGGTGGGGTTCAGCCCACAGGATCAGCAGCTGGTTCTTCTTCGTCTGTGCGCCCGATAGGGCAGACTCCCCAGATTCCAGCAGGTCGAGGTAGAGGCAGAGGGGGAGCGTCCAGTTCAGGTGGCACTCAGCCCCGTATTTATGCTTTAGCCGGACGTCAGGATTTGGAGTCCTCCCCGGATGTGGTTACAGGTATACTATCTATATTCTCTCATGACGTCTATGCATTGATAGATCCGGGTTCTACATTGTCTTATATTACTCCTTATATTGCTGGTCGTATTGGGGTGAAACCCGAGCCAATTAAGCCTTTTGAGGTATCTACTCCGGTTGGTGATCCCGTGATAGCTAGACAAGTATACAAGGATTGTGTGATTGTGGTATGTGATCGTCAGACTAAAGTTGATTTAGTTGAGCTGGAAATGTTAGATTTTGATGTGATTATGGGTATGGATTGGTTGGCCTCTTGTTATGCCAATGTCGATTGCCGAATGAAAGTAGTTCGATTCCAATTCCTGGGAGAGCCCGTGCTTGAATGGAAAGGTAATACAGCGTCTCCTAGAGGTAGGTTTATTTCCTACCTTAAGGCAAGGAAGATGATAGCAAAAGGCTATATTTATCACCTAGTTCGAGTTCATGACACCGAAGCAAAGCCACCGACTTTTCAATCCGTCCCGGTAGTGAATGAATTTTCGGATGTATTTCCAGATGAACTTCCAGGCCTTCCTCCGGAAAGAGAAATTGATTTTTCTATTGATGTGTTACCGGATACTAAACCAATCTTTATTCCTCCTTACCGAATGGCTCCTGCAGAATTAAAAGAGCTAAAGGCACAACTGAAAGATTTGCTTGAGAAGGGATTTATTAGGCCCAGTTCATCACCGTGGGGAGCACTGTCCTATTTGTGAAAAGAAAGATGGTTCTTTATGAATGTGCATTGATTATAGATAGGCTGAATAAGGTGACGATAAAGAATAAATATCCGCTCCAAGAATTGATGATTTGTTTGACCAATTACGGGGTGCCAAGTGGTTTTCCAAAATAGATCGAGATGGGGTATCATCAAGTGAGAGTTAGAGAAGAAGATATTCCTAAAACAGCTTTCAGAACGAGATATGGCCATTATGAATTTCGAGTGATGTCATTTGGGTTGACTAATGCTCCGGCGGTGTTTATGAATCTGATGAATAATGTATTCAGGCCTCTCTTAGATCTGTTTGTGATCGTGTTCATTGATGATATTTTAGTATACTCTCGGACAAAATCAGAGCATGCAGACCATTTGCGTATTGTCCTTGGGATTCTTCGGACTCGTGAATTGTATGCTAAGTTTTCGAAATGTGAATTTTGGCTGAATTCTGTGACTTTTCTAGGCCATATTATTTCAATTGATGGCATTCGAGTTGATACTCAGAAAATTGAGGCTGTGAAGACTTGGCCAAGGCCCACAACACCTACAGAAGTCCGTAGTTTTCTGGGATTGGCAGGTTATTATAGAAGATTTGTGGAAGGGTTTTCCTCTATTTCAGCACCATTGACGAAGCTAACTCAGAAATCAGCAAAATTTCAATGGACTGATGCTTGTGAACGTAGTTTCCAAGAATTGAAGGATAGATTAACTTCAGCCCCAGTCTTGACACTCCCAGAAGGGCCAGATGGTTATGTTGTGTATTGTGATGCCTCCGGTGTCGGATTAGGCTGTGTATTGATGCAACACGGTAAAGTTATTGCCTATGCTTCAAGGCAGTTGCGAAAACATGAAAAGAATTATCCGACCCATGATCTTGAATTGGCCGCGGTTATTCATGCACTAAAGATGTGGAGACACTATTTGTATGGCGTTCATGTTGATATTTATACAGATCACAAGAGTCTCCAATATATTTTCAAACAGAAGGAGTTGAATCTTCGACAGAGACGGTGGTTAGAACTACTGAAAGATTATGATGTGAGTATTTTATACCACTTCGGAAAGGCGAATGTAGTAGCTAATGCACTTAGCCGCAAATCAATGGGAAGTCTATGTGAGGTCCTTCGAAGAAGAAAGAATTAATTCGTGAGCTCCACCAGCTAGCCAGCCTCGGAGTTCGCCTAATTGATTCGGGCAATGCAAGAATTGGTATTCACAACCCAACTGTTTCATCCTTAGATATGGAGGTGAGAGAGCGCCAATATGAAGATCCCCAGTTGAGCCACTATAGAGATACCTTTTATGAGAAAGAGAAGTCGCCATTTGAAATTTCTATAGATGGAGTTCTTAGATACCGAGATAGGCTATGTGTTCCAAATGTTGCGGGACTACGTCGTCGGATTCTAGAAGAAGCTCATTACTCTCGGTATTCTATTCACCCAGGGGCGACAAAGATGTATCACGATCTTAAGCTAATGTATTGGTGGGATGGAATGAAGAAGGACATAGCAGAATTTGTAGCTCAATGTCCAAATTGCCAACAAGTGAAAATCGAACATCAAAAGCCAGGAGGATTATTGCAAGCTATGGAGATTCCAACTTGGAAATGGGAAGTGATTAACATGGATTTCATTGTAGGGTTACCTCGCTCCCAAAGCAAGTATGACTCCATATGGGTGATCGTGGATAGACTCACGAAATCAGCTCATTTTCTTCCAGTCAGAACCACATATTCGGCGGAAGATTATGCAAGGTTGTATCTTAAAGAGATTGTGCGACTTCATGGTGTCCCGATATCTATTATTACAGATAGAGGAGCACAATTTACAGCCAAATTCTGGAGGTCTTTCCAAGAAGGATTGGGTACTCAGGTAAGGCTTAGCACAGCGTTTCATCCACAAATTGATGGGCAAGCCGAACGCACTATTCAGACCTTGGAAGATATGTTACGGGCATGTGTGCTAGATTTCGGTGGTAGTTGGGATGACCACTTACCTCTTATTGAGTTCGCATACAATAATAGCTATCATTCCAGTATTCAGATGGCCCCGTATGAAGCTCTGTATGGAAGGAAGTGTAGATCCCCAATTGGGTGGTTTGAAGTAGGAGAGGTACAACTAATAGGCCCTGAGTTGATTCAACAAGCAGTGGAGAAGGTCAAGGTTATCCGAGATCGACTAGTGACAGCCCAAAGTCGCCAAAAATCTTATGCGGACAACCGTCGGCGAGACTTAGAATTCCAAGTTGATGATTGGGTATTCTTAAAGGTATCACCGATGAAAGGTGTGATGAGATTTGGTAAGAAGGGAAAATTGAGTCCTCGATACATTGGACCTTATAAGATTGTCCGCAGGATAGGCCGAGTAGCATATGAACTGGATCTACCCTCAGAACTTGAATCAGTCCATCCAGTTTTTCACGTATCAATGCTCCGTAAGTGTGTCGGAGATCCTACTAGGATCGTGCCGGTAGGTGATGTTAAGGTTAAGGAAAAGTTGACTTATGAGGAGGTACCCATTGCCATACTAGATAGGCAAGTACGGAGACTTAGGAGCAAAGAAGTAGCTTCAGTCAAGGTCTTATGGAGAAAAAATAATCGAGAGGAGTTGACTTGGGAAGCGGAAGAAAACATGAAGTCCAAGTACCCCCACTTGTTTCAATCCTCGAAAGAGATTCAAGATGAAACATCAATATTATGAGGTATGTGTGGTTTCTTTTTATGCTTTTGGTCGTGTGTGGCCATAATTTCTTGTTATTGTGTTGTAGCCCTGTGAGGCGTTGTTATTATGGGCTGTTGTGACAGGATGGTAGTGCCATATTACAGGGAAAACTCTGGCGAATTTTTTGTAGAATTCCCGAGAACTTAACATTCGAGGACGAATGTTTCTAAAAGGGGGAAGAATGTTACACCTCGAAAAAATTTCATGTCGTTGCACAGTAAATATACTAATGCAGGGTGAGGCGTATATGATGTTTCCACAAGTAAGAAGTAGTACTTAACGGTTCCCATTAAGATTCCAAAGACGTTTGAAGCAAGAGAAGAGAGTTCGTTAAGAAAGGCAAAGTATACGTTGTGTTTCGGAAAGGATTTGCAAAGTACCGAGTTAATGTTGACTTAATGATGCCTTAAAGAAGAGTTATAAAACCCCTTAGATTGTTAATGAAGTGTTAAACAAGTGCTAAGAAGGTTCCATAAGAATTGGAGGCAAAACGAGTCAACGAGGACGAGTTTCGGGAAATTGTGGATTGTACGGTCCTTTATACGGACCGTATAAAAGATACGGCCCGTATATCTGTCCGTAGAACTCTCCCAGAGAAGGGTCTCCACTGGAAGCATTATAATTATACGGACCGTATGAATTATACGGACCGTATGTGTGTCCGTATAATCATAGTCGGGACAGATTTTGAGTTTTATAAAGGATGCCCCAAGTCCATTTTTTCATTTCTCCATTTCTCTCCAACACTCTCAAAACACCTCTAGAACTTTCCATATCTTCATTTACAAATCCAAGATAAATCAAAGATCAAATCACAAATCCAAGTAGGAATCAAGTGTAAGGAAGTCTCTAGGGTTGCCTAAAGTCAAGAAATCTCTTTGGATTGATGCTAGGTTTTTTCCTCAAGTAAAGTATTTTCATCTAAAGAGCATTCCCACATTATCAAAGGTAAGTTTTATGATCATTTCATGTTATTTAGAATATTGAGGGGTTGAAAGACTTGGATTATGGAAGAAAATAGAATATGGAGCTCAAATGTGAAAATAATGATATTCTTGAATAGTAGTTGACATGAATCATGATTCTTGATATATTATGAGAAAAATCTTGTTGTAAATGATACAAATGACGTTAAGGAATTATAATATGAGAACGAATATGATATTGTGTGATAATGTTGGTTATGGGTGATTTGAAATGGAATTGGAAGAATTGAATAAGGGATAGTTTGATGAAGGTTGTTGATCATGATATTATGAATGTTGTTGTTGACGTTTGGGAGTTGATATATTATATGGAGGAAGTGGTATAAACAAAGGAAATGCTGCCCAATTTTCGTTAGCTTTAGCCTAAGCTTAAGTATGGTATCGATTATCTAATCTTAGCACAAATTCCTTTGAATGTAGAATTACGAACTTGGAAGGGAGCGTATAGTCGACAAGTTAGTAAGGCATAAAGGTATGTAAGGCTAGTCCCTTCTTTTCTAAGGCATGGTTCCTATGATATGACTTCCTTTATCTTTCCATGACCTTCTTACATTCCGAAAAATATGAGTCTATGTTTATAAAGAGCTTCTCATGAGATAGAGATAAGAGACATGTTGTGAACACGATGATGAAAATGATGAGTATATGTCTAAAGATTCCAAAGCTTGTGATATGATATTCTTATGAAGTTAATGACTCCTTGATGTTATTCATTATTGCTAGACCCACCTTATGATGCTAGTTCCTTCAAGGTGAGGTATGATGATTATTATTACTCCATAATGGAAATCGGGGGTCCTCGACCTTACGTCACCCCGATAGAGTTATAGTTTGTATTTGAGTTCTAATGTATGCTTTATGAGATGTATATGATGATGAGATTACACCGCGCCTAGATGGCCGGGCATGACACCGCAAAGGCGGGCGGCTTGAGATAACACCGCGCCTAGATGGCCGGGCATGACACCGTGAAGGCGGGCTGCTTATGATTACACCGTGCCTAGAGGGCCGGACATGACACCACTAGTGGGCGGCGTGTGATAGTTACCCGGACGCGGGTTAACGATGATGGTATATATGATATGCATACATGTGTTTTCCTTTAAAGGTTAAGCAGGTTATATCTTCAGCTCATGTTTCATTGTTTCTTTATTATGCTATTACTATTCATGCCTTACATACTCAGTACAATGTTCGTACTGACGTCCTTTCTTTTTTTGGACGCTGTGTTCATGCCCACAGGTAGACAGGAAGACGGTGCGATTTTCGTAGGAGCTTATCAGCAGACTCACAAGAGCACTCCATTATTCCGGAGGTACTACTTATGATCATATTCTTTTGTGTATATATATTTTGGGCACGACGGGGTCCTGTCCCGTCCTTATGTCCATTACTAGAGGCTCGTAGTGTTGATGATATGGTTATTTTTGTAGCCTTTAGATAGATTATATGTTCAGGTTGAGTATGATAATTAGCCTAATGAGAGGTGCTCGGTAGTCAGCTCCGGATACCCGTCATGGCCCCTAGTCGGGTCGTGACACTAAGAAAACCCTAAAATGGATAAGGCGGCGTCCTTACGGCCATTCTGACACTTGTACTGTTGTCAGCGCAAATGGCAGAACAGTCAGGTGACGCGTGGCCTGGCCCATAAGGGATACTCCGAGCCTACGTTGAGTGTATTCACTTCAGGTCCTTGTTCCCTTCAACGGCCAACGACCTCATTCTTCTTCGATCTCATACCGGACAGCTGTAACATTTACTCCAGTTCTTACCGAATACAAATTGCATCGATTTTTACCGTATACAGATAGTCCCAACACTTTTAGGATCGAAATTTTATCGAAGTGACGGGAAGTGGAACGATTACCTCGATGACTTCCTTAGTAAGCCGCTTCTTTGAGAACATGCGGGAAATGAAACGTCCTTTCATGTCACGTCTCTCTGACTTCGGACACGTGTCTCCTTTTGGTTGGACGACTTCACTAACCGCCTCAATTTTTTTTTCTATATAAGGCATTATAGTGATTTCATTTTTCACTTCTCTTTTTTCTTTTCACTCTTCACCTTTTTATCATCTCACTTACCTTGTTCTGTTCTTGCTTCCTCTTGAATCTTTGTTCCGAAATTCTGTGTCTTCGAAAATTCGTTGATGAAATTCATCCCAGGTCTCAAAATCTTCTCCATTTTTTGGAAAATGTTCTTTAACCCTTCTTAAATCCATCTGTTCATCTCCAAATCTTCATATCTTCATATTTTTTGCCTTCAAACCTTTATATCTTCATCTCCAGATCTTCAAATCTTCATATCTTCATACTTCGATCTTCCAAACTCAAGAAATGGAAACGAACACCGACTCTACTTCCCAAAAAGTTCCTTGGGTTTCTTCCCCAAATACCGAGACTATCGCCAGCTCCGGTGACAAAGCTAAAACCCTCTCCTTCAAACCTATGGCCAAAGACATAATCCCTTCGAGATACAATTTCAACCACGAATTCGCCGTCGAAATGGCTATAAAGAAATCTTACCGGGGTTTCAACGCGAGACGTTACCCATCATCGATCAGAGAGTCGTACCTCCCAGAGTCCGAACTGAATGTGACTGGGATAACCGCCCCTCCGGTGATGACTAATCAATCACCGACTTTAAAGAGGGATTTTTATATGTTTATACATACCCTTTCACCTTCAAGCTTAACACCCTAATAGATCCGGTTATCCTAGAGATGTGCCGGATATATAAAGTACGCCTCGCTTAAATATGCCCGAACGTTTGGAGGATCGTGGCCTGCCTCCGTCTTTTAGCCCATAATGCCAAATTTAACTTCACCCTGCACTATCTGATTCAGTTATATTGCCCGAGGATCTTCCGTGGCGGAGTTATAAAGCTCGCCAAACGAGAGAGGAACCCCATTCTTTCCTGCGTCGATGAGAACAAGGATCGGGGCTGGTACGAGTGTTTTGTCCGAGTTACAACCGCATATATTATATCGGAGGAATACATGCCTTTCCCCGAAAGGTGGAACGACAAACGTAAGTTTCATAGGACCTATCTCCTTTTACATGCCTTTGAGCATTTCTTCTAACTATTCCCGATGTTTTAGCTGACGGATGGCTTCTGGAGGAGATCCCCGAATTTTCTAAGTGGATCGAAAATATTATCAGCCAACATCTGCACGAAAAGCAGACATGGAAAGATCTGTCCCGTGACTGATGGTCAGCACAAAATCATGGTATCTTTTTCTTCCCTTAGTTCTTTTTATTTGATTTCATTCAACTTTCCTCAATTTAATCCTTCAATATTCTAGTTTAGGCAGATGCTCTTCGACCCCATGGCCAGCGTAGAGGGAAACCCGCCTACGCGGGTTCGCATTTGAGGAGCCAGATCGCACGGCCATCGCCGAGGCTGAAAAGAAAAAGAAGAAACCTAAGTCTAGAGGTTAGAAAAGAAAGAAGAGCTCGAAGGATACCGCCGGTATATCCGAAGCTCGAGGTCTGAGGGGTAACCCCGATAATGATGTTTGGGTCGCGAACATCGACCTTCGTCACATCGTCAAGCACGGGCCGAGAAAACTTCGGCGAGGTCCTGAAGAGAGAGCCACACTGACGGCCGAGCTCAACCATCGGTGGGGAAGCCGAGACCCTCCTCTCCCCCCCCCTCCCGTAGCCGAATATCTCTATCTCCAAGCCCCAATTCCCATAAAGGGTCGAGCTGATCGGCTGCTAGCGACGAGCACACACACACACACACACACACACACACACACACACACACACACACACACAACACACACACACACACACACACACACACACACACACACACACACACACACACACACACACACACACACACTTCACTTCACTCCTCCTCGCTCTATTGTGTGTGTGTGTGTGTGTGTGTGTGTGTGTGTGTGTGTGTGTGTGTGTGTGTGTGTGTGTGTGTGTGTGTGTGTGTGTGTGTGTGTGTGTGTGTGTGTGTGTGTGTGTGTGTGTGTGTGTGTGTGTGCCGATAACTCCCCCCCCCGGAACGGAGAAATCCCCTCGCGTTTGGACACCTCCCTATTCCACAACCATCGAGGAGGCCTACTCGGTCTACTGAGTCTGGTTTGAGGTTGACTTCTAGATATTTTTTCGGCTTCAAGTGCAGAGCCGAGCAGGACTAGGTCTACCATGGTCACTGTTCCTGAAGATTGCAGTTTTTTGTCTCGTCCTGTGAGGGTGGCCAATTATCTATGACCTCTTTTATCGAAGTCCGACAAAGAGAAGATGGACGGTCTTTCGTGGCAATGCCTTCTCAGCCAGTGGCATGGCGTATCGGGCAATCTTTGCGAGCACTTTTTCCCCTCATTCCAACAAGTTTTAATTTATTTGGTGTAACTTCCACTGTATGCCGATGTCTAACCTTATTTATTTTACTTTTGCAGGCTGTCGTGCTTATGAACGAAGGTTTTCTTCGAGCTCAACACGAGATTGATGATTTACGGGCCCAGTTAGATGTATAGGGCTGAGAGATTGAGAAATTCAAACTTCTCTTTCAAAAAAAAGAAGATCAATTGAATCAAGTCGTTGCTCTTCCGACCCTCCGAGCTGAGGTCGAAGTACTCGAGAAGGAGAACCTTCGGTTGAAAAATGAGCTTAATGAAACAGTCGAAAAGAACAAAGTCCTGGAAGAGGACAATAAGCAGCTCAACCAAGTGAACTCTGAATACGCCACCAAGCTCGGTGAGTTAGAGGCCACTATCACCTAATTGAGGGAGGGACTTAATTCTGTTAAAGACGAGGCTGCAAAGATGGAGGAGAAGTTTAGGCAGCTCGAAGCCGAAAGGGTCACTGAGAAGGAAACCTTAAAGGTCGCCAAAGAGAAGGAAGAGACCCGAGCCCCAGCCAATGAGAAACTCAAGAGCGAGCTTGAGGCCGTTATTCGAGATAATGACGGACTTCAGGTCAAGCTAGTTGCCTCCAACGATGTTCGAATTTCTTTGAGCGATATGAGGTCTGAGCTGGAGGAAAAATTAAAAAAGGCCGAAGCCCATAATGAAGTTGAGGCTGCCAAGGCTCGGTATATCTTTCTAGTAGAACACGAGAAGTGAAAATCTCGGAGGTCTCCTCTTGAAGCAGCTCAACTGGGTATTCCGGATATTCCTACTGGATTGCTGAGTAGGAATAGATCTTGAAGACAAAGCTAGGAGAGCACCCGAAGATAGTTTCGAGGAAGGCCCTGAAGAGCCCAGCTCTGATGACTCGGATTGAATAGGCTTATAAGGCCCTGAAGTGTAGGCTTCAGCCCTTTCATGATATATAAAATTTGTATGGGCCTTTCTTTTGCCAATATTTCTTTCGATTGTTCTGATACTTAGCCATGTGAGACTTTGAACAGATCTTCGAGTTGGTAGAAATTTATGACATCATTCTGTATTGATATTTTTTCGTTAAAAATGGCTGGGGCTCGACCTTAAGCCCTTAACAACTTTTGTCTTACCAGATAAGCAGAAAACAAAAACTAGCCGAATTAACTTTTAGGTTTTGGGATTAACTTTAACTGGTTCCTTTTTATTCGATTTCTTAATGAGGGCTTGTCCGTGGGAGCCTTTTTCTGTTTTGTGAATTCGGACATCTCCGACCCACTTCGGGCATTTGGGTCGAGGTCTTTTAATTATTCGACCCTCTTTTGACTGTTTGAATTCTTTGTAGGTTGGGCTTGGTTAAATATAACCTTAGTGTCTTCGTATATTTTGTGAAGGCCTCCCAATTGAGGGTAGCCCATGGGCTTTAATAAACGGTTACTCTCGGGTACATTCAAAAAAGTTTGAAGCGTATTTTTATCGAAGTATTTTTCTTCATATTTCACGTAACTGTCTCGTACAAGAAACTAAGGATTTAATCCGACCCCTTCTGCCTTTTTGCCATAGTAAAACTATCTGGAAACGATTCATTTGATCGTTTGGCCCTTACATCGAATCCTAATGCAGAAGGTTTAGTCAAATAAAAAAAAAAGAACAAAAATAGTTTCGACTTTGACTTCACTTTTTACTTTGATTTTTTTAGCTTTCTTCGGTCTTGTCACTCCTGACGAGGGTATCATAGTCCCCTAGTGTTTGTGCGTGAAGTATGAGCGGAGAAATTGTGCGTGAAGCATGAGCGGAGAAACACTATAGAAAATGATGCTATTAAATACCCGGTCCCCAGTGCTTAGCTGGTCTTCGGGTTCACAACACTTAGCTCGGTTCTTGAATACTAAGGTAACACGCTGTACCTTGCTGCCTCGTTAAAAACCTTGCCGAAAAATTCAATTCGGGATAAAATCGAGCTAAGAAAAAGAGTGCAATACGTGTTTTCAGACCTAATTCTACTATCTTCGAATTTTACTCCTGTTTGAACCTGTAAAGAAAAGGTGAGAATTATTGAAATTCACTGTCACGACCCAAACCGATGAGCCGTGAGGGGAGTCTGACCTCTAGCGACCAAATACCCCTAAACACTTATCTGAAACATACTGAACATCAATAGCCCATAAATGGCACAAACTAATCTCATAAAGAGGAAACATCCGAACTCTGTACAATCTGTATATACATATAAACATAACATGCGTAAGAACAGTGCAAGCCAGCTAGGCTACCATATATGTCACACCCCGATCTTACTAGGGTGTGATGGGCACCCGACCCCATACCCGGAGCCGAGCGAACCCACTGACTCTTATTACACACATATTCTCTTTGGATTCTTAAATCAAATGGAAGTAAAATACATAGTGAGATTTTCAAAATCTTTTCGTCGTGTCTCAAATTAAACACAGTCTGTAAACATAAGGGCTCTGTAACATAATGTATGATAAAAACACAAAGAACTAGTGGAACCCTTTTTAAAGCCGACACTCTAGACCCACACTTGCGGTCTGCAAAGTCTCTAACTTCGAACAAACTGCACAAGACATATAATCCGACTCTAAGAAGCACTTCGGTACAAATGGAGTCTACCAACTCCGCCGGAACGTCTTCTCGCAATAGCTCTTACTTGTCTCGAGTGTATAAATCGCGGCATGAAACGCGCCGCCCACAAAGGGGCGCGTCGACGAGTAATGTACCGAGTATGTAGGCATGAATAATATCACGAAATCATAATAGAGAACATAAAACACAACATAGGAGAGTGATATAACCCGTATCTCCGTTTGTCTACCAACGATATTACAGTTAGCACCTTTTGGAGTACTATATAGATAACCCGCCCGACCGTGTAGGTGGTGTATAATAGCCCGTATATGCGTGGACTACCGCCCAACCATATAGGTACTGTAACGCTTTCGAGCACCATGGAATAAAGGACATCCGTCATCCGAGTTTGGGGCGGATACATGCTAGCTTTTAAAAAAAAAGCATCTAAATATCTCGTAGTAATACCGCCCGACCACGTAGGATCGGTGCTCGCCCGTCCATATAGAACGGTGTATAAGCCCGCGTAAGGCCTCCCGCGTCCGGGTATAATCTGCCCACCGCATCAAGGTAATCGCAGAGCGTGCCCGTACGCCCGTCGGAAACTCTCCGCACGGTGTCATAAAATAAATCATACGTAAAAATAAAGCATGGAATGAGAGCCCAAGTGAAAACTACAACTCTATCGTAGCGACGTAAGGTCGGTAACCTCCGATCACATTATGGATAATCGGATCGCCCGCCCCACCGTGAAGGAACAATTATAAGGCGGGACCATCAATCAAGGATAACATCACGGGAAAACATAAAACAGGGTCATGACATATCATTTCATATACTTTGAATCCTCTAAAATAGTCATTATCCAAAAATTAGCTTAACATTTCATATCGTCATATTCATGGTAAGCACATATCCTTGACACATTCGTTCTAGTCCTTTCCTCATATCTAGCATCATCATGGTCATCATAAAATCATAGTCGTTGTTTTGGTCATAAAACTTTCGAAAATCGTAAAACTTGGATTTTGGAGAAAAATGGATATTTTGGAAAACATTCATAAACTTTTAGGAAGGAAAATCATGCTTGAAATCTTAACTTTTAACTTTTGAAAATAAGGACGTTATGGGAGCATTTATAAAATCGCAACGTATGATTCATGCCATAGAAGGAAAAGGGACGAGCCTTAACATACCTGCGCCGCGCCTTACTAGCTACGCTTATTCGTCCAAACTTGTTGCCGCTAGTCTACATTCAAGACGATTAACGCAATTGTTAGGTTCATTATCATATGCCTCTCTTAACCCTTCAAATACATTTACTTATAATCTGTACGAGAAATTTCGGCAAAGCATCTCCCTGTAAATATATATGGCTCGGCCCAATTCATCCATTAACAACAATCCGAGTCGGCCAAACCAACAACAATGCCAACAATCTTACTAACAACATTCCATTCATATTCAATTCAATTCAATTCAATTTAATTCACATAATCTTTCAACAACCCAATCAATATTTTACTTTACCCGAAACCTTCCAATTCCACAATAACCATACATGTCATCATCACTCATATACGTTAACTTCAACAACACCCTTCATTCAACACCACATAATCCACAATGACAATAACTAGAATATCAAATCACATCAATTTACCACAACTTACCAAATCCTCTACCATTCGGCTACAACACTTCTCACATAGATTTTCATGAATTTTCATTCATTTCTATACATTACAACAACAACCAACATACTACATAAAATAATTGGTTCATCTTTACACAACACCAACATACACGGCCAAACACACCACATGCATACGGCCACAACACAACATCAACATTTTTCATGAATTCCATCTATTTCTACACACCACAACATTCACAAGCATCCATAACATGGAAAAGAAAGTTGAATTCTTACCTTTTTCCTTCAACTTCCTCACTTATCTAAGGTTGGGACTTTACCAAAAGCGATTCTCTTGCTTCAACAAATATACCATGTTGAAGAGCATCCTTGAATTAGTAAAATACATGAAGAAACAAATTTTTTGGAGCAAGATTTCCAAGGCCTAATTTTTTCCATGGTTGGCCGAATTTCTTCCCCCCTCCCCCTCTCTTCTTTGTTTTCTTTCTTTCTTTCTTTCTCTCCTTGTTAAAATATGACCACCCCTTTCTTATATATATACATATGCATGCATGTGAGGGGCACATGCCCCCTCTCTAGATTTTTCTTTTCTTTTTCCCCTTTCTTTATTTCTAGAATTTTCTTATTTTCCATGGCAAAGATGACTTATTTTTTTGTCATCATTTTCATTTCATTTCTCTAGAAATTTCTTGAAATAACAAAGAAGACTTAATTGTCTTCCTATGTACACTTTAGCCCTCATAAAAAAATGTGAGCATACACTTACATGTGCTACATTTTCGGCCAACATGACCATTCCATGAATTTTTCTAGAACATCATAAATTCCCATTTTACCCTTAGCCTTTTCGTAAAATTACCGTGATGCCATTTACAAATTTCCCTTTTTGCCCTTAACCTTTCCCAACATTTCCATACTAATAATAGTCATAAATAATATTTATAACATCTCGTCCATTAAAATAATTTTTAAGAATGGTCTCGCCCTTAACTTCCCACGACGACCTCGAAATTTCCAAACTACGGGCTATAACAATATATACCGTACACAAAAGAATATAAGCCGACAAGGCTACATCGTCCGATCACGTAACCGGAATAAAGTCAGAAAGGACGGACAAGGCCCCGTCGTACCCATCTATATACATCCCAAAAGAATGGCCTACCAAAATAAATCGCAACTCGGGATCGAATGGGAGTGCACCGTATCGCCGCCGTATAAGGGTCCTACTAAGGGACCAGACGTCTACACACCGCGGGCATGAACGAACTCCAAGCAACGTAGGAGTCGGCACGGATAATGTACTGAATATGTAAGGCATAAAGACAACATGTATAAATATGTATAGAAATCATGAATAAGATCTGAACTCATGAGCTGAAATGACTATCCGCGTAAATCATCGTATGAACTAGTACGCATCCGTCGAATCCGTATGTCGAAAAGTACGGAGATCGCGTATATATATAACTAGTAGGTACACACCTCATCACACATCATGTGCCACACCTTCACCCCCGTCAAGTGTGCCTTTCTCATGTATATACTCCAACAGAAATGGACCACTCATAGCCACACCTTCACCCCCCGTCAATGTGCCTTCACATATAGAACGTAATATCATAGGTCACACCTTCAGTAGAGAATTGTAGCGACCGTACCTCTAAGGACCTAAAGTGAATGCATAATGCAAGTAAATCGCCCAATTCTCAATAATATGATGACAATTTGCCTCTTCATTTTTAATAAACTAGTACTACTGTAAATCATAAGACGTATATGGGGAAACCGACGGGAACATAATCCGTATTTCTCTTAGTACTTATAAGAATAGCTGGAAACTCTTGCTTATCGGTTCATATCATACGATCATGCCAAGAAAAAGAAGGAATAACCTTAACATACCTTGATGTATATTAAATCGCCCAACTTCTACTTCTTGAACTTGTAAATCTACAATTAAGATAACATAATGCTTAATTAGGCTACTTGCTTTGCTTACTAATCATCCCCAAGTTTGATATAAAGCTTAACGAATCATAGATGACCATCTCCTTTATAAGCTTACAATGATAGCGCCTATATATATCCAAATACACGTAAATCCATCCCTAATCATTTCTTTAAAATAGTCTCATGTCACTACCTTGCTCTTCATCAATCTATCACTTCCACAAATACCCTTTCTTTACTTATAATCACTAAAGTTGGTTGGTTGATAGAAAACTCAAATACAAGGGTAGGAATCATTTACATACCTTGAGGGGTCAAGAATTCCAAGAATCACTTTAACTTCAAATCCCTAGGCTTCCCATTCTTGGAGAAAACCTAAAACAACCTTCTTCTTCTTTACAAGCTTGGGTTTACGGGGTCCGGGTCTTATCAAATCTTCACCACTATGTCATATATGTTGGGAGAGCAAAATATTAGGGTTTTCTGATCTGGGAATAAGAGAAATAAGACATAAAGTCGTGGACCATGTATTTATACTCGGAGAATTAAATGCTTCAGCGGTCTGGTTCGACGAGCGGGTCGACGACCCTTCGACGTGTCGACAGTCCATCGACGTGCTCATCGACCCGTCGCAGCACGTGGCCGTGGAACCCTGTCAACGCTGCACAACGAAGGTCCGTTGACAGGTTCGACGACCCGTCGAACACGACAGGTGTCTGCAAACTTTTTCGTTTCAATTCGGATTGCATCGATTCGATTCGTTCAATCTAGATTCCGTAAATCATGAATTCCCGCCGATAACCATTGCACACGGGGTAAGACACTTTCTATCTCCCAAAACTCAGGCTCGGGTCTCAATTCCCAAGGCATACTCAACTAGGAATTCATAAGTTCTACCACTACGAAAACGAGGGGTGTAATATTTACAAAGGGTTAGTAGCTCATACCTTAGCAATAATATTTTTTCAAGTGAGCTATGTTCATGTTATTATGAGATAATTTCATCTCCAAGAGATTTCTAATTGGTATGAAGCTATCGGTTATTCCGATTATCTTATACGGTCATTCCCGCCGGCCCAAGCTTTTCATGTCTCAGATTCTTACTATGTAGGGTAATTTTTTGAAGCACTAAGTCCCTAACTTGGAAATGCCGAAGATTTGTTCTTCGATTGTAATATCTCCCCATTAGTTATTTTTGGGCTGCTAAATAGACCAACGCATTCTCGCGGAGTTCGTCTGCTAAAATCAAGATAATGCCGGCCATAATATCTTCATTTGACTCATTCACGTCGCATACCGAAACCTTAGGTTTCGGCTCCCCGGCTCTTATAGGAATTAAAGCCTTAGCAACATAAATTGGATAAAACGGTGTTTCTCCAGTACTTGACTTCGACGTCGTTCTGTAGGCCCATAGTACCTCCGACAAAACTTCCTTCCACTTCTGTTTTGACGACTTTAGTCGCTTTCTAAGATTTTGAACTATGGTCTTATTTGTTGACTGCGCTTGTCCGTTTGCACTCGGGAGATAAGGAGCTGACAAAATCTTCTTGATCTTCAATCCATTGAGGAAGTCATTAACCTTATTGTTAATGAATTGTCGACAGTTGTCGCAAGTTATCTCGGCAGGAATACCGAACCGACAAATGATATAGTCCTAAATGAAGATAATGACCTCTTTCTCTTTGACTTTCTCGAAGGCCTGCGCTTCAACCCTTTTGGAAAAATAGTCAGCCATAAACAAAATGAATTGAGCCTTACCTGGAGCCCATGGCAAAAGATCGACAATGTCCATCCCCCATTTCATGAATGGCCAGGGGGATAGGACCGGATGAAGTAATTCCCCTAGCTGGTGGATCATCGGTGCATGCTTTTGGCATCCATCACATTTTTGAACAAAATTTTTTGCGTCCTCCTCTATCCGGTTCTAGTAATACCCCGCTCTGATTATCATTCGGACCAAGGCTTCGGCCTCCGAATGATTACCATAGGTTCTTTCATGGATCTCCCGTATCACATAATCTATTTCTCCGGACCCCAAGCATTTACCTAAAGGTCCGTAGAAAGTTCGGCGACACAACTAGTCATCGACCAAGTAGAATCTCGTAGCTTTGGTTCGAAGGTACCTCGATTCCTTAGGGTCGGCGCCCATCATGAGCTTCCATTCTCATAAGTAGTCTATGTATTTATTACGCTAATCCCATGTCAAGTTTATTGTATTTATCTCGGCGTGGTCATTTTCTGCAGCCGAGTTTATCAACTGAACAACCGTGCCAGAATTGAATTCCTCTGCTTTGACCGACGAATCTAAGTTGGCCAATGTATCCGCTTCATTGTTTCGCTCTCTCAGTACATGTTGTATAGTCTATTCTTTGAAACAGTGTAGGACTACTTGAATTTTTTCTAGGTATCTCTGCATTCGTTCGTTTTTTACTTCGAAAACACCGTTGACTTGGTTCACAACCAGGAGGGAGTCACACTTTGCTTTGATGACTTCAGCCCTTAAACTCCAAGCCAATTACAAACCTGCAATCATAGCTTCATACTCGGCTTCATTGTTAGTCAATTTTAAAGTTCTGATTGATTGTCGAATAATATCACATGCGGGGGCCTTAAGAATAATCCCCAATCCGGACCCTTTCACGTTTGATGCTCCATCCGTGTACAGGGTCCAGATCCCTGCGGTTTTTCTCGAGGTTAGCAAAAGCTCTTTTTCTACCTCGGGAACCATTGCTGGGGTAAAATTCGCTATAAAGTCGGCTAAGATTTGGGATTTTATAGCCGTTCTAGGTTTATACTCGATGTCATAACCCCTTATTTCTACGGCCCATATTGTTAACCTACCCGACAACTCTGGTCTATGTATGATATTTTTTAACAGGTAAGTGGTTACTACACATACGGGGCGGCATTGGAAATAAGGTTTCAGTTTCCTAGAAGCACTTATCAAGGCTAATACTATTTTTTCGAAGTGAGGATAATGCGTCTCTGCATCCCCTAATGTTCTACTTACATAATAGATAGGGAATTACATACCTTCTTCTTTTCGGACCAATACACCACTTACTGCGACCTCGGATATTACCAGATATAAGAACAACTGTTCATTTGCTTTCGGTGTGTATAGCAAAGGTGGACTTGACAAATCTTCCAAAGCTCTTTGACACTCTGGTGTCCGCACGAAGTCATTCTTCTTCCTTAGCAATGAAAAGAAATAGTGATTTTTATCCGAAGATCTTGAAATAAACCGGCTCAGAGCCGCTATTCTTTCGGTTAACATTTGCACTACCTTCACGTTGTTAACCATTTCAATGTCTTCAATGGCCTTAATTTTGTCCGGATTGATTTCAATCCCTCGGTTCGACACCATGAAGCCCAAGAACTTCCCCGATCTAACACCGAAGGCA
Organism: Lycium ferocissimum; assembly: GCF_029784015.1. Lineage (NCBI taxonomy): Eukaryota > Viridiplantae > Streptophyta > Magnoliopsida > Solanales > Solanaceae > Lycium > Lycium ferocissimum. The sequence goes on from NC_081348.1 coordinate 6,441,904, forward strand.
CACTTCTCCGAGTTCAGCTTCATGTTGTATTTTTGAAGTATATTTAAGGTTTCCGGCAAATGGTTTAAATGTTCCTCTGTTTAAAGGGACTTAACTAGCATGTCATCAATATAAACCTCCATTATTTTACCTATTTGTTCTTCGAACATTCAGTTAACTAGGCGTTAGTAAGTTGCACCGGCATTTTTTAATCCGAATGACATTACATTATAGCAATAAGTCCCATATCAGGCTATAAAAGGAGTTTTCTTTTGATCCACTGGATCCATTCGAATCTGGTTGTACCCAGAGTAGGTATCGAGAAAACTTAACATCTCATGTCCGGCCGTCGCATCCAATCATTCGATCAATGTGAGGCATAGGGAATGAATCCTTCGGGCATACTTTGTTCAGATCCTTATAATCAACACACATTATAAATTTATTACCTTTCTTCGACATGACAACGACATCAGCTAACCAGTCCGAGTATTTAACCTCTCGGATGAAACCTATTTTTAAAAGCTTTGTTAGCTCTTCTTTGGCGAAGGCATGCTTTACTTCGGCCATCGGTCTTCTTTTTTGTTTCACCGGGCAAGACTTTTTATCGAGGCTTAACTTATGCGTCGTTACTTCCGGTGACACACCTGTCATGTCTAAATGGGACCATGCAAAACAATCGGCGTTAGCTTGAAGAAATTTAATTAACTTACGCCTGAGCTCCGAGGTTAACCCCGTGCCCAGGTATACCTTTTTATCCGATAGGTGCAGAAACTGGATAATCTATTCTAGCTTCTCTATGGTAGACTTGTTTGCATCCGAATCATCCGGTAGCACGAATGATCTGGGCACACTGAAATCATCTTCTTCGAAGCTCAGGCTCATCTCTTCTTTTTCTTTATCCGAGCTGACCGCGCCTCCATTCTTTAATTGATATTTAATATCTTTGCCTTTGGTTGATTCAATAATTTTTTGGACCGGTTCCTTCTAAATGAGGGGGTGCCTCTTCAACCGCGAATATCTCCCTTGCCGCGGGTTGTTTATTATAGACCATTTTTATCCCTTTTGAGGTCGGGAATTTTAGCATTTGATGCAATGTCAAGGGTACTGCCCTCATGCTATGAATCGACAGTCTGCCAAGCAACTTATTATACTTCATCTCACCCTCGATGACATAGAACAACGTTTGCTAAATAGTACTGGCGATGTCGATTGGCAAAGAGATATCTCTATTGGTAGTTGTACTTACCATATAGCTACCGGAACAATTTGGTCTAACGGTCCCAATTGTTCTTCCACTCCCTATTGGATAATATTGGCCAAACTACCTGGGTCAATCAAAATACGTTTAACTTGAAATTTAATAATAAGAATAGAAATTACCAACACATCATTGTGTGGTTGAATGGTGCCTTCTGCATCCTCATCGTTGAAAGAAATAGATCCCTCGAGCACATAATCCCTGGTCCGCTTCTCTCAAACAATTGAAACCTTTGTCCTCTTTATCATCGGTCCTCGTGGCATGTCCGTTCCATCGATTATCATATTGATCACGTGTTGTGGCTCTATGGGCTCGACCTGTTTGTGATTTTCCCTGCCTTTGTAGTGTCTTTTGGCTCGGTCACTCAAGAATTCGCGAAGGTGATCATTTTTTAACAACCAAGCCACCTCCTCTCTCAATTGGCGACAGTCCTCGGTCTGATGGTCATGAGTTTTATGATACTCACATATCACGTTTGGATCTCTTTGAGCTGGATCGAATCTCAATGGTCTCGGCCACCTGGCATCCTTGATATGGCCAATGGTCGAGATAAGATGTAATTGTTAATGTTAAAGTTGTACTCTAATAACCTCAGGCTGTCCCCATTGTTGCCGACCACCGGTATCTCACTCTTAAACAACCAAACCTCGTTTGATCGCGATCGGCGTACGCTCGTCACCCCTACTCGAAAGACGATCGTAGGGCCGCTTCTTCCCCTATCCGACCTAAAGCTGGATTTCTCCGGTTGAGCATATGGTCGGTACCTCTTCTTATTCGATGGCCTTATCTCTAGTTCAAAAATCCTCCTCGAACTTTCAGAATTCTTACTTCCTTTTATCGGCCCGGGGGGAAGTTTAAGTTGATCATCCTCTACCCGAATCTTGGATTCGTACCTGTTATGGACATTGCCCTAAGTTACTGCCTCGTATTCTAACAAGTTTTCCTTTAATTTGAACGAGGCAGTTGAGCTTCAGGGATTGAGACCCTTAGTAAAGGCTTGAGCTGCCCACTCCTCCGGGACCGGAGGGAGTTCCATTCATTCTTTTTGGAACCTGTTCACGAACTCTCGGAGTAGCTCGTTATCTTTTTGGGTGATTTTGAAGATGTCCGCTTTTCTTGTCTGTACCTTCTTGGCCCCGGCATGGGCCTTGATAAACGCATCTGTGAGCATCTCAAAAGAAATGATGGAATGCTCGGGCAGATGGTCGTACCAGGTCAGTGCCCCATTAGACAGTGTTTCACCGAACTTTTTTTAATAATACTGATTCGATTTCAGCTTCTTCAATGTCGTTCCCCTTTATGGCACCAGTATACGAGGTCATATGCTCCTGCCGGTCCGTCGTCCCATCATATTTCGGGATATCTGGCATTTTGAACCTTTTTGGGATCAACTTCGGAGCCGCACTCGGAGGGAAAGACATTTGAATGTATCTCTTTAAGTCCGGTCCTTTTAGGATCGGGGTTGCCCCCGGATCTGATCCACTCGAGAGTTGTACGTTTCCACCCATTTTTCAGTGGATTCGACCCGTTTAGCCAGTGTTTCGAGCATTTTCAGGACCTCGGTAGATGCATTGACCCCGATCCGTTAGCGCTATCAACTACCTGGGCTTCCTCTCACTTTGGCTCGATAACCCTATTTAGCGCTACCGATGATATTCTGTTGTTTTTCTTTTGCTGCTGAGCAATAGCCATTTGTTCTTCCTGCAACATTTCAAGTATCAAATGTAAGATAATTTCATCCACAACATACGACGTCTTTTGGTCTTGTGCCCGAAGCAAAGTAGCTGAATTGTTGCTATTTAAAGGATCTATGGCCGGAAAGGCAGCATTGTCCTGGTTGACGGTATTCTGGTTAAGGCTTTCGGTCAATTTGACAGCATTTAGGTTGGCTGGGTCAGCAAGGGGTGCGTTTGGGTTTGGTAGCTCGGTGTTGTTGTCGTTTTCAGCGACTATCTCGTTGTTGTTCACGTGCTCGGATTGACCAATGCTTACTATCTTGAATGTATCTAAAACACAAACTTTCAAAGAACAAGTGAAACAGGGAGTCGTAAATTAATCACCACTATTATCCTAGACCCCATGGTGGGCGCCAAATTGTTTACCCGTAAAAATGGTAACAATTAAATTTGTAATTGGTTTATAGGATATGTGGTTTGATTAATAGGTTACGTATGACAATAGTACGCAAATGGTAAACGTATATTGATGAATAATAGTAAATAAAGCTTAAGAAGCCAAATTTATGAACTCTGAGAACTGATCCGATTTTGGAGATTGCTTCTTTAACCCGGGCCAATCACTTAAGAAAGTTCCACTGCCTCTTTTTCAGATTATAAGGAGAAGAATAATGAAAAGCTAACCTTAAAATAAAGGAGGTACACCCCAATTTATAACTACAAATAGATGGGCCTTAGTACGATCTAAAAAAGGTCTTTCTAAGAAAATCCTAAAATGAATAAGGCGGCCCGTCAATGCGCCATTCCGACACCCGTCTTGTTATCGAACCGCTGAATCTGGCCAAGTGACGTGTGGCCCGGCCCTGCCGTATACCCTAGCCTACGTTAGTGTGCTCGCCCGATGCAGTTTTCTGTGCTTATCAACATACCCTTGGTTTTGACACTCAGTTGAATGAACTCACAACCCCTCGGTCCTCGTTCCCTTCAATTCCCAACGACCTCATTCTTCTTCGATCTCGTACCGGATAGCTGTAACATTTACTCCGGTTCTTACAGCATACAAATTGCGTCGTTTTTTTACCGTATACAGATTTAGAAATTAACAAAGTTAAAAATTCATGAAATATTTCATATTTTTGAAAAAACAACTGAATCAGGAAATATTCGAAATAAAAATAGGAAACTGACCTATGAACTTGTAATGCCTTAGATGGCTAGAAATTATGATGAGGTGGGGATAGCCTTGACAATATGATTGGTACATGAATATGAATATCCATGTGCCACTCCTACTCTTTCTAGAAGGAAATTCTGGGCAAATATTCCTTACGCAACATTCATCCATCTTGATATTCCTCTTCTTCAATCATAGCCGTCTATTCCGTTTTTACAATGATAACTATGATTCGATTCTATATAAAGCATAGCGACGAAGTCAAGAAATCAAATAAGGGAATTAAATGATTTTATGTCATGTGAATTCAATAACATATATATTTGTATTAAAACTTGAGGTGTGAGTTCGGTTATCATATATTTGTATTAAAACTCTTTGTTAAATACATACAAATTATTAATTTAGAATCTAGTAACTTTAAAGAATTAGAATATTGGCCACAACCTTAAATCACTGGTTAAGATACTCCGTTAATAAATATACAAACAAACTTATTTTTACAAGAAATCATCTTTTTTTACTTGTATATAAATGTCTGCGCTAATCATGCTTATTCCAAAATAAAAGTAAAAGTACAAGAAATTCATATTTTTTTTACTTGTATATAAATCTCTGCAATGACAAAAAGAAAATCATCTAAAGCATAAGATTTAAGGAATCCGTATTACCAATAGAGTAAAAATTTATATTCCAAAATAATTGGTATTACCTACCTGTATAGAATTTATTCCACTGACTTAGAAGCCAACACAATGTGCTTTTTCTCAAACCCAAAGTTTTACGGGTGTGCTTGGTATAATAAAAGACATTTTTAGTGTGTTTAGTTATGAGAAATTTTTTTCAAGGTGAAGATGATTCTGAAAGTAATTTATTTTATAATAAATTTAACTTTATATTACTTGTTTCAATAAACACCATACATTTTTTTGCGTAATTTTTAATCTTAAAAAAATTCATCAAAACGCTATACGATTAGTTAATATTAAAAAAGAGTTAGTCTGATGCACAAACATATCCTGTGTTTATATAGCATTCAGAAAGAGATGGTAATATTATTATTCAATTTTTAATATAGATATTTTTTCAAAAATATTTTTGTACTGATTAATCAAACACCAAGTTTAAGAAAGACTTTTCATTTGCATAAATATTAAAATGACTTTAATTATACCAAGCACACTAATATGAAATTACTCTAAAAAGTCAAAGAAAAGGATATTAACTTTCCGTCTAAAACCACCGCCACCTGAGTAGCAGCCTTCCACTTCATCTTTTAATTCCTCTCGTGTTCCCCAGGTGATCTTATATTATTATCCCCATAATAACCAGTTCTGTTCACCCCCACATCCAATGGCAGCTCTTTAAACTCGAAACTGCTGCAATTTTTCAACCAAAATTGAACACGTGCGAGAAACAGCCTCAGCCACGAATCGTGTAATCACGCGCCGTAAGATGCACGTTTGGAATGTTTTAACCAAAATGGTCTTAAACGAGTGTCTGACACCCTGAGGTAAGATAAGTAAATAAGCTCTGGTGAAAGCAATATTTTGATACCCACCAATAGCATCAGCCACCACAAATACACATAGCAACAAAATCTAACGTTCCTCTCACCATAACGGCATAACATCTATTTTCTTCCTTCCTCCACTCGCCGCCTCACTCCGTCGACGTTCATGGGTGCAACTGAACCTGTAAGTCCAGCTCCAATATTTCATTTCATTTCCTGCAATTTTTTTTTTTTTTTTTTGTAATAAAAAGTGAAATTAAATTAATGACGCGCAAGGGTTGGCTGAGTGGTTTTTCCAGATGGAAAATCTGGAATCGATTCGCCTCATCGGCAGCCTTTTCAGTTAGCTCATCGTATCAGGCTTGCGAGGCACCCGAAGAATAGCTGCTGCGGGTCCAATAAGAACGTGAAATTAATATTTTTGTCTTTGTATTTAGGTAGTTGAGGAAGAAAATGGAGAAAAGGAGAGGAAGATACGAGGAGAAGGAGAAGAGAGAGATGTGGAAAAAGGTGAAATGAGCAGTCAACAAAGGGTGCCACCAGAGACAGTCAGTGAGAATTTTCACGTGTCGAGAATGCAAAGATTGAGTGCTACAAATCCTCTAAGGCTTGTAATGAATTCGGGAACTAGAGTTGCTTCTCCATCTCCTTATCAAGCTCCGGCACCACCTCCTCGTCATAAGCACCGTTATTTTCGGTCTCCTTTTCAGCACCGCCCTTCTCCAGCTCCGGCTCCGGCTCCGCCTCCTGCTGATTATCATCCTTCTCCGGTTATGGCACCGCCTCCGGCTGATTATCATCCTTCTCCAGCTCCGGCACCGCCCCCTGCTGATTATCGTCCCTCTCCGGTTATGGCTCCGCCTCCGGCTGATTATCGTCCCTCTCAGGTTATGGCACCGCCTCCGGCTGATTATCGTCCCTCCCCGGTTATGGCTCCGCCTCCGGCTGAGTACCGTCCTCCTCCAGCGCCTTCGCAGACTCGCTCCACCCCTGCCATTACCCCTCAAGTATGTCTCTAAGTTTGATCAAAGTTTTAAAATCAGTTTATTTTGAGACGTGCTTTTTACAAAATCATCTTTTTTTTTAAATGTATGAGAAACAGTTTGGGTTTAATTAATTTAAGAATCACCTTTGCCAGCAATTAACGTTCATAGAACTTTTAAAAAGTGTTTTACGTGCATTTTTTTTAAGAAAAATGTGCTTTTGGAAAAAATTAAACTTTTTTTTTAGCTTCTCAAAAACATAATCTTTTTATTTATTTTTTCCTTTTTGAGTGTGTTTGTTAAGAAGGAAAATTTTCCGAAGATGTTTTTTCAGAAAATAAATCATGTTTTGTGTTGGGTTGCTAAATGCTAATGTAGTTCATTAAAAGGGGACAACGCTGGGCAGAAGCCTTTTTTCCACAATTTTCTCAACTTTTAATTTCATTTTATTATTATTTAAACCAACACTTAGATATTAATATCGATCTTTAATAATTAAAAATTCATCAAAATACGACCCATTTTCCTAATATTATTCACTATTTTAGTACATATGATTTGCATAAGATATTTTTCAATCTTCAAGCAAACAATGTATGTGTTGAAAAATAAGCATTTCCCGGAAGATATGCTCTGAAAAATGGCTTTGATCACACCAAACACATTTGTGTCCTCAAAATTTCATTTTTTCCATTATTTGAGTAGAAACTGAAAATATATTTCATTGGTTTTTTCTTTTTTTGTTTTTTTGTGTGAGCAGCAACCTTCAGTAATAACACTGAACTCAAGATCCTACACGAACAAGTTTTCACTTTTTCTGTTCCTTGTACACATGATTGCGGCAATTGGGCTAGTTTGTTTTCTTGTATTCAAAGGGGTACAAGGTCTACTAGAAGCAGGGGATGTACGAAGAAAAGAAAAGAGGTTATTAAAGTATTTTCTACCACAAGTAGAAGCAGCTTCTCTACTTAGCATAATACTGGCATTTGTATGGCAAAAGGCATTGCGATTGTGGCCTACATTCATGATTCATTTCGTAATTTGGGGTTCCTTTATCCTCACATTATCAGCTGGAATACTCTTGATTTGTTTCCAAAGACCTTCAACTGATGGTGTTGGAGTTGTGTTTATCATGTTTGCAATTGGCAATGGATTGTACTCATGTTGGGTGACACCAAGAATTAAGTTTTGTACAAAGATTTTAATCAAATCTCTTGAACCTGTACCGAAATTCGGCGATTTGAACAGGCCAACTTATATAACACTTTTTGCTGGATTTTTATGGATGTCATTGTGGATTTTGGCTGTGATTGGGGCTATAAATTTCTATTTCCCACCATTGGTTATTATTTTATTGGTTTTGAGCATGGCTTGGATTACTGAGGTGATGAGGAATGTGGTGAATTTGACAGTGAGTAGAGTGATTGCTCTGTATTATCTTAGAGGGATGCAATCTAGCACACAGTTTTGTTTCCAAAGGGCATTGTCTGTGAATCTTGGAAGTGCTTGCCTTGGTTCTTTGTTTGTTCCTGCAATTGAAGCTCTAAGGATTGTGGCTCGTGGGTTGAATTTGCTTGAGGGTGAAGATGAGTTCATGTTTTGTTGTGCTCATTGTGGATTGAAAATCATGGATTCTATCTTCAAGCGTGGCAATGGCTGGGCATATGTTCAGGTATTGCCATACTAATTTTCAAGTTCTTTTTTCCAATTATGTTGTCTGGACTTGCTTGTGCGTACATCAATTATTTCATTGGGTTCCATTAGTACAAGTATCAGATTACTCTATCTACTAAAACTTAGGCAGATGGAAAGAAATCACCTGTCATTTTGTTGATCCCACCGAGACTTGAACCACATCACCTGTCATTTTGTTGATCCCACCGAGACTTGAACCACTCTTTCATAGTGTTCAGTAATTCGATTATTTTGCTTCCTTTCTTCCCTTCTTCTTTTTTCAATTTTAGTTGAAAAAATGTTCTTATAAATATAATTGAATAACTTGTAAAAGAAATTGTTATTATTAGTATTGTTGGACTTTTCTTATTCAAAATGAAAGTTTCTTTTGCATATATATATATATATATATATATATATATAAGTTTCTTTTGCATATATATATATATAAATATGGGTAAGTATTTTACAATATTATGTGTCCAAAATTTGAAAGTAATAGGAGCTTTTAGGACTTAAAGGTGATACTATTATCTTTCATATGGCCTGTAACAAAAAAGAATTGTGATTCTATTGAATAAATTTAGTATCATTTATTATATCAACCTTTATAAAGAACAATAAAATAGATTAGTTGAGTCTTTCAATTGTTTGGATTTGCTAACTTTCTGACTTTTGAGCTTGCAGTTTTCCGATTTCTTACGGCATTTATTTACTTTGTTTTTGAGTTTACTTGAATTCGTATTTATATTAGTCAATTAGCAATAGCCTTTTTTTTTTTGGGTTTGACTGGTATTTAGAGTAACAGCCCCTTAAATGGACTGTTTAGGATGCTCTAGGGATTTCTAAATGATAATTCACTCAAGTCTAGAATTAACATTCGATGTTGACTGTTATCTTATGGATTAATTATCCTTAAAAAAAAAAAAATATATCCGCTTCTACATTGTTGTCTTCATATTTTAGGGTATTAGTAATTGTCTTGGGGTCCTTTTCAAGTTATAACTTAATCCAGGCGTTTCCAACTTATTAAAGTTTTATTAAATACATAAAGTTAGTAGTCATACTTCCTTCTCGCCTTGAGTGCGGTGTGAGATGAGATGTGTTTTTTGTTTTTTGTTTTTTGTTTTTTTTTTTGGGGTCATGAAAGATAAGTGAGATGAGATGTCAATATTCCTTGAGGTATGTTCTCAATTATTTAGACAAATATTAAATTTTCTACACCTTGCACTTCTCTAATTTTTCAACCATATTCAGTTGACGACTTCCTAATACATAGCACTCGTGCTTATTCGGAACTTCGTCACACTGGGCCCATTATACAATAATTCAAATAAAATAGTTTCACCCGCTGATGGTCAATTTATGCTACCTTCTTTCTTTATTCGATTTAAGACCGATAATGTGAGCGCATAGAATTATTGTTGTTTAAATATATACAACATTGATTGAAAAATGTAATTATTTTGACAGATTGCAACATATGGTAAAAGCTTTGTGAAGGCATCACAAGACACATGGGAGTTATTTCAAAAGAGAGAAATGGAGACAATAGTAGATTCGGACATGACAAGTGCTATTTGCTTTCTAACTGGAGTATGTAGCGGTTCGATTTGTGTAATTGTGGTTGGGGCTTGGACTTACACCGTATACCCCAATTTCACAGCCACATTATCCCTCCTATCAGCCTACGTTGGTTACCTTCTGGTTAGTCTTTTTACTTTAAAAAGAGTGAATTTTTTTCTGTTACGCTAGCAGATTAAAAAAAGGGAAAGAGGGAATGAGACCATGAAAATTGAATTCTCATTTATTAGGTGATTTCTTTTTATCGATATCACTAAATTGTCCGTGAAAACAGCCTAGAAATACAATGTGTAATGAATAGGGCGTGTGGGTTAAATAACTTCTTTTCATACTAGCATAGCGGGAGAGCAGTTTTTTGGGTATCTTAAGCTTTTTACTAAATTGTTTGATTGATCTTTTTACCCCCAACTATTAGTTTTTTCTTTTTATAATTTGACATGCTACCTTGGGCGTCGGCTAAATTTGCACCACTAAGCTAAAACGTTATTTCCTATCGCAAATTTAATCACATGATCATGTTGGTTTTTTCATTCTTTCTTTTGTTTTCTTTTATTTTTTTATTTTTTATGTTTTTGCTTAATTAGATGTTAAATTGACACATATTAATTGGTTGTGGTGCCTGCAGACGAGGATTGCCATGGCTTTGCCTCAGGCTTGTGTGAGTAGTTACTACGTATGTTACGCTGAGAATCCTGATAGCAGACTGTTCGATGAGACGATTCCAGAACGACTAACTTCTATGAAGTCTGATCGTGATGCTATTGTCCCAACGCCTAGATCTGTTCGTGCTCGATTCGCACGGTAGCACCTCAGTTATGCAGATGTACATAATTTTTTGTTCAAGATAACCTTTGTTAGATCAATTTATTATAAGGACAGACGTGATGATGTGAAATAACCATCACCAGTATTTGATTCTTTTGAAAAAAGAAATGGGGAGTGCCCACTCAGATTTCCCAACAAGAACGCCACGAGGAGGTGTCTTATGGTCCTGTCTTTTGTATTATAATAATTTGGGATGCACTATTTGGTTATATGTCCCCACCACTAATTTAATGTCAACATCTTCGTTAGGTAAACCTAATGTTATTTAATTTATTAGATTTTATTCTTTACGTATTCATGTAAAGTTGGAACTAATTGTTTTCGTTTTTCATATTTTAATCTTCTTACTTTTTGTTCTGTTACTTGGTTTATAGAATCATGGAGCGGATATATACATACACTCTACGGAAAATCACCTTTAGTGGAAAGAAATGAGATCTCTTGCCCTCTTACAATTTAAATATAATAAATGGTTTTTTTAGATTTTTCATGTGTGAAAAATAAAAATCTCTTGTAAAAGAATCATAAAATTTAAAAAAATTTGTAATAGGTTAAAAAATCATTTCTCTCATTGGAGTTGTTCTAGTTGCATATTATTTTATTTATTGCTTTGAGGAAACCAGATTCTTATAGTTATCTATTAACATTAAATTACCAAAGTGTTAAAGGCATAAAAGTTTCACATTTTTAATAGTTTTGTTCAATAAAAGAAAATTCTATTTTACTTTTCTAGGATCAATTAATGTCATCTCGACTTTTTTTTTTTTTTAAATAATGTTTGTTTATTATCCCGAAATAAACTTGGCAAGTGAAAAAACAGTAGAAAAGTTGGTTGAAAAGATATAGCACCAAACCAAATATAATATACAGTAGTGGTATTAGTTTATCTTAGTTTCCATTTGCCGGAGAGAAAAAAACAAAGATTCGTTAATTGAAAATTAGAGTATAGGTTTTTTTAGTAGAATAAATTGGACATTGCATTAACCCAAATAGAACAATCTTTTCTTGGGCATTAACAGTGCACGTCAGCAGTCCACTACACATACCAGATTTCAAGACATGGCACGTGAGCCATGTAATAGAATGCACATGCACAATTACTTTCGCCACTTTTACTTTGAGCAACTTTTTTGCCCATTATTTCTATATCTTTGTTCAATTCTTTAATTTTGAAGCTTGGATAATGATTGGCTAAATCCTCAAAATGCACTTAATTAAGGGTGTCAACTTTGAACTCTATTAGTACCTGAATATCTTGATCTTCTATTTGGAATTTAAGAATCTTTAGGGAAGATCGGTGAGAAGTACGAGAAGTTTTATTTGCCTCCAAATTAAAAGGTCGTATTTTGTTAGACCATAAAGCCACGAGTAAATATGTGATAATATGGTCAAAACAAATGACGAGATGGATGAATCTCTTCTGCTTTCTGTGACTTTGACATAAAATTGTTTATTTTGGTTTCAATAATCTTTTTCAAAGTTTTTGTAGTGTTTAGGTCCGTTTGCATTAATTTTTTGCACTAGATAAGAACGAATAAGGGCATCTTTTTATTTTTATTTTTATTTTTTATATAGCAAATTTCAATTACTATCACCAATGAGTGCGATAAATTGGTTGAGAATCCTCTATTTTTAGTTGGAAATTTTGAATTCAAGCACGATAATAGAAAACTTCTTGATAGGAAGTATTTTACTTTCCTAATGTTTCATTTGACGTAAATTCAGAATTAATTAGATTAGTGATTTTCGAGTATAGTATATGTAAGAAAAAAAAATGCTAAAAACTGTAATGAGGTTCAAGCATGTATAAATTATAATGAACAAAGGTATTATACAAATTATTAACCACACGGAGAGAAAATTGAGATAACCTTAAGTGGACATTAGTTTCTATAAACAACGAAATTAATTAAACTTCATAATTTTATATTCACAATCTCAACCTCAATTATATGCTCGGCTGAAGTGTCATATACAACAATAAGCCGTTGTCTCAAGTGGACAGATATGAGAGAAAAAAAAAAAAAAAAAAAAAAACATTAATTGTATCCATTTATCAAAATCGATAAATGTCATTAATGATAAAAAATTCCTCAAGGATTTAATGGCTAGAGAAGACAAACTAGCTTTAATTTGTTAGCCAAAAAGTTATTTGTAGTGTTTCGTGAGTCGTGACTCGCTATGCAAGTTTTTTCCTATTTCTTATATCTACATCGATATCATGGTTATATATTACTATAGCACTTTTTGTGGCTTCACTGGATAAGTTCAATACTTTTGCTTGTAGGGCCTAAATTCATATCTCACATTTTTGCCGTGTTTATATTGCCATTTTACAGTTTTTGTTGTGGGTTCCGTTTCTTACGCATGATTGACCTATAGAAAGAGAAAAACTAAAAGTAACAAAAATTGGGTGGCATTCTGTTTTTTTCTTTAATTTGTTTCTGTTAACAGAGTCTTATATTCCAAGTTATACATTTGTCACAATGTTAGCGAGTTCTTTCAAGAATAAATGCAATAAATTATTATTATTATTATTATTTTTGCATTTTTGTGCAATTTTTTTTTTTTTTTTTGCAATTAGGAAAGAACTGTGTGTGCATGCAAAGTGATTTATGCTCTTTTTTTTTTTTTTTTTGCAATTCGTACTTGACAATTGGAAATAGGCTTTTTTTTTTTTTTTTTTTTTGGGAAATTAATGAAAGAAAGTTTTTTTTTTAAATCAATGAGAAATAGTTTTTCAAATAGTTTTTTTAAATTTTATTTTCGTTCATCTAAAAACGAAATTGGAAAATATATATATATATATATATATATATATAAAAATATATATATATATATATGTATGTATGTATATATTCCAATTTCGTTTTTTATATGAACGAAATAATTTTATCCTATTTCGTTTTTTTTTAATAATGCAAAAAAAAAAAAAAAAAATTATAATTTCCTATTTCGTTGGTATATCAACGAAATACAAAAAAAATATATATATATTTGCATTTTGGTAGATCAGCAAATAGATATATATATATATAAATTCAATTTTTTTAGAGACGAAATAAAATAAAAAAAACTAATTCACGAAATGCAAAAAAAAAAAAAAAAAAAAAAAAAAAAAAAAGTCTATTTCGTTGACCAATTGCTGACAATCGAAATGCAATTCACTAAAAAATTGCATGAGCTTCTTTCACGAATTGCAAAAAAAAAAAAATCTAGTGAATTGCACAGCGAAATGCAAAAAAAAAAAAAATAATAATAATAATTTTCTACGCGTTTATTCGTATAAATGCAACAACTTATTCGGCACACCGGGCAGTGTGTGTGTGTGGGTATTTCGTTGTTATCCAAGAAATACCCATTTTTTAAAAAAAAAAAAAACATACTATTTTTTTAATGACTGCAAAAATACGCCCGAACTCCAATGTTAGCGATTTGTTCTTTCACGAATAAGTGATTATTATTAGACAATTTGTAGCTTACAAAGGAAATGATTTTCTTGGTACTTGACGACGAGGGAAGAGAATAAAAATGAGAGAATTTCTATTTTCTTGCTTGATTTGACAAAAGAAATAGGGAGAAAATCAAACTGGAGAAATTTCTTATCAAGTCCACCATCTTCTTTCTTCTATTATTTCCCTTCTTGTAATAGTACTTTTTTCGTTTCCTTCCCTTCCCTAGTTGCCTAGCATTGAGCTTATTCAGGTTCCCTAGAGGAGCAAAATTGGAACTACTTTCATGTACCAACTGTTTTTTTTTTTTTTTTGAACAAAAGAAAGGTAGTGTTGTATATTAAGTTAACAAAACAGAAGTACAAGGAGTATTTTGAGAGTGGCCTGAGTGTACACTCTGGTGGCTAACAAAGGCATGTAAAGTAGGGGATTGACTCGCGTCCGAGTCATTACAAAAAGGAAGTAGTGGGGGAGTTGGTACAGTAGAGGCATGAGCTAGAGCGACTAATATGATACTCCATCCGTCCTAATTTATGTGATATCGTTTGATTTGACACAAAATTTAAAAAAGAACAGAAGACTTGTGAAATTTGTGGTTAAAATAAACCTCAGATATTTTGTGGCTATAAATCATTTCATTAGAATAAAAAATAAATTTTAAAGTAAGTGTTTATAAACCTCATATAATGTAGCGCTTAACATTATAAATAGTGATGAGGATCTTGAATTCAAATCTGTCAAAGAATGTTGACAAATATAATGATTGGCCAAATAAAATACGCAATTCAAGTATATTTTGTTTCACTTGGAAAAGTGATGTTTTGGACATATACTCCAAGGATCTCAAGGTATAATGCCAGTGGGTTACAAATGGGTTCTTGTGCAAAAATAAAACGAAAAATAAAAACCGTAAATATAAAGTAAGGTTTGTGCCTTGTGGTATAAAGGTTTTTCGCAAAAATCCTGACATTATTGTATGGAGATCTATTCTCCTGTGGTGGATGCAATGAAGTTGTTTTGCAGTCTGGAAATACATGAAAATTTTGAATGCGTATAATTAATTGTTGTCAATATGGTTATATAGACAATGAAAGAAAATTCGTATGGATTTGAATTGGTCTGAAGCATATAAGGTTTACGAAAATAAAGCTTCAGCAAATCTTATGGGTGTGATTCCATTGAGTACCCCGATGGTTGTGATGTCACTAGATATAATAAATATAATTTAGACCTCATGAACATCATAGGTATATTGGATCATGAACAATTATATACTACAAAAGAGGTTATTGATATAGATTTGTTTATTATTGGATAAACAAATCTATATCAAGGTTTTGTTGGTTATGTAAAATGCAGGGCATTATTTTTATTATTACATGAAGTTTGGTCTTTAAGCAAGTTATCAATTTGCATGTGAGGATACTGCCAAATTGTGACGTCCTATATGACAACCAATTATTGATACTTATTCAGGTCCTGTCAAGGTGATAGCTTACTTACAAAGCAAGTCAAGAATGCATGTCTGGCTGAGATCAATAATTCAGCACATTTTGCAATAGTATGATGTTTATCTGGAGATGAAGATTTCAACAATATTTTATGAAGCTTGCATAGATCAATTGAAAGAAGGATATATCAAAGGAGATAATACAACACATTTCGTCAAAGTTCTTTTCTAAACATGATCTTCAAAAGAATGGTGAAATAGATGTTCAACAAGTTAGCTCAAGTGGTAATTTATCAGATATGTTCACTAAGGCATTGCCAGCTTCAACACTTGAGAAGCTGATATACAAGATTGAAATGCGTCGTCTCCGAGACACTAAGTGATGTTTTCATCGGGGGGAGGATAATACACGTTGTACCCTTTTTTCCCTTAGCGGAGGTTTTGTCCCATTGGGTTTTCCTCGCAAAGGTTTTTAATAGGGAAGCTATTAATTCATATTCCTGGATATGTGTACTCTTATTCATTCACTAGGATTTTTCTCATGAGTTTTTTCTAGTAAGGTTTTAACAAGGCATATTATCTATTAACGGACATCCAAGGGGGAGTGTTATAAAATATATGCGTATATGTATGTCTATTCTATAATATATATGAGTATATGTGTGTTCATCTTATATTACTTGGAGGGCAAGAAGTTTTTCTCCTATAAATAAGAGAGTGTTTTCTTCTATTATATACACACGCTAACAAGAAGTGAAATACAAAGTTTCTCTCGAGGAAATAAGATCTTTTGGCTTCTTACAAATTGAGTAAAAGAAAATAAGGATCTCTTATGTGTTTTTTTTCCGTATTTTTATATGTAAAAAATGAAGATCTCTCTTGTAAAAAGTCTAAAAAAAAAAGTTTATAAAGGGCCAAAAATTCATTTCTCCCTATTTCTCTCCTTTTTCTAAAACTTTTCTCGTTTGCAATTATATAGTTTTCTAACAGGGACTAAGTGCTTATTATTGCAAGAAGAGCAACAAGAGCTTAGCTAAAGATCAAGATTGAAAATTTGAATTGGACACTGCAGGGTATTTTGTTGGATTAATCAAAAGCAAAAGCATGCAATTATATTAAGAGCTAACGAACCTCTTTTTTGTCTTTTGAGATGTAGAAATCTTTAAGGCTTTTGGCATTTAGCCTTCAATTATTGATTATTATTATTCCGATAATCGACAGCTACAACTTGTAAAAAATATACGTTATCACTTTAGCCTAATTTGCTGGCAAAAAGGACACCATAAAGTAAACAGCGCCCTGATTTTGACAAAAGATAGACGTGTAAAATTATAGTACGAAGCTACATTGGTTTTCCACTTCCTTGGAACTCTCTGTTTAAGAAGGGGTCCGGAATCAAAATAACCTTATGAACCAAATACCTGGGAAAAAAAAAAGCAGTGCAAGTTATTTTTTGCGCGTATAGTTCGTTCTAACACTTAACGAGACGGGTCGTTAAAGTCTTTAACGTATGATTTTCATGCGTTATTGGATGTTCTGTTTTTTTTTTTTTTTTCTTTCTTTCTTTCTTTCTTTCTTTCCTTTTTCCTTTCTTTCAAACTTTTTTACATACTTTAATCATAGATTAATCATGCTT
Source organism: Lycium ferocissimum (assembly GCF_029784015.1). Taxonomy (NCBI): domain Eukaryota; kingdom Viridiplantae; phylum Streptophyta; class Magnoliopsida; order Solanales; family Solanaceae; genus Lycium; species Lycium ferocissimum. The sequence goes on from NC_081348.1 coordinate 6,459,111, forward strand.
CGAGACTCCAAAACTTGAATATTTTGTATAGAGCACGATATTTTTTCTCGTACAATAATGTAGGCCCAATACATATTCAAGACGTTCGGATAGTCGTTTTAGGGGTTGAAAAGGTGCGAAAGTTTTTTTGAAAACTTAGTGTTTTTTCCATACTTTGACCAACGATTAGTCGTGTCTCAAGACTCCGAAACGTCAATATTTTATATATAGGCCCGATATTTTTTTTGGATAATGTAGGCCCAATACATCAAGGATATGTAGACGTTCGGATAGTCATTTTAGGGGTTGAAAAGGTAAGCTTTGTTTGAAAGGGATAAGGCACCGTTACCCCCCGAACTATGCCCGAATTTCTTCACCTCTGTGGTCCTATTACCCCTAAACTTATTTGAATCTTTTGATGGGAGAGTGACATACACTCTCCTTGCCACGTGTGTATTTATTTGTTTTCTTTTTTTTTTTTTTAATTTTTTTCGGCTTACGTGTCAATTTTTTTTAAAATAAAAATAAAAAAGCGAATTTTCATTAAAAAAAAAATGAGTTTTAAAACCGTCTTTTTTTTTTAATTTGAAAATTTGATTTTTTTTTAACCCATTTAAAAAAATAAAAAAAAAAACTAAAAAACATGGATTCGAATTTTCTTTTAAAAAAAGGATTTTTAAAATTTTTTGAAAAAGAAAAAAAAAGCGAAAAATGATTTTTTTTTTTAAATATGGAAAAATGGATTTGTTAAAAATATGGAAAACTTGATTATTTTTTTAAAATGTCTTAAAAAATCTTGATTTCATTTTCTTAGGACACTTTTATTTTTCAAATAAAATCCGGAAAAATATTTTTTTGCCAAAATGTGAAAAAAAGCTGAATTTTTATAAAATTTTGAAAAAATTAATTATTTTCTTAACATGTGGAAAAGTTTTTTAAAACTAAATGTGGAAGACTAGATTTATTTTCAAATTTTTAAGAAAATGCTGATTTTTAAGAAAAAAAAATTAAGTTTTCCTCTTTTTTTGTTTCTCACTCTCAAGAGAGCGAAACACACTTTCTTTGCCACATCGACGTTTAGGGTAATTATTCGGGTTTTAAATAAGTTTAGGTAATAGGCGGGGAAAGTAAGGTGTGTATAAATTCGGGTATAGTTCGGGGGTAAGCTATCCCTTTGAAAAACTTAGTGTTTTTTCCATACTTTGACCAACGATTAGTCGTGTGTCAAGACTCAATATTTTATATAGAACCAATATTTTTCTAACAATAATGGGCCCAATACATCAAGGATACGTAGACGTTCGGATAGTTATTTTAGGGTTGAAAAAAGGTGTCCGAAGTAAGTTTTGTTTAAAAAAATTTAGTGTTTTTTCCATATTTGACCAACGATTATATGGTGAGATCCGAAACGTCAACATTTTATATAGAACTGTATTTTTTTTGCGTACTATAATTAATACATCAAGGATATGACGTTCGGATCATCGTTTTATTTGTAAATTTGTTTAAGGTTTAATGTTTTATTTTTTAAGGTTTTGATTTAAGCGTGTTATTTTTAATTAAGACATAACTTTTTTGAATATAAATCTAATTCTAAAAATATAAGGTGAAAAAACTAGTTGTAAAGTGGTCAAACTTTAGATGGTCATAACTTTGCGCTGACGGACCGATTTACGCGTTTTTTTTTTAACTTTGCGTATTTTTTTAGATCTATGCGGACAAAAAACCGATTTTTAAAAAACACCTTTTATCCCATTCAATTTCAATTTTTCCCCAAATTTGCGTGAAATTTTCGGTTTTATTTACTTATAAGATGATGATACGCAATAGATTTCAACGTAAAAATTTCAGGGTAATGTAGTTGTGAATTGTGAATGTCAATTTCACTTCTGCGGTTTAAATTTTTGAAAATAAAGCTGACTAATTTTCTCGACATATAAAATTGACTAAAATAACCTTACTCAAACAAAACTTATTTACCTTTTAACTAAAATGACTATCAGAACATGTATCCTTGATGTATTGGGCACTATATTATTGTACGTAAGAAAAAAATATCGTGTTTATATAAAATATTACAACATCAGTATGGAAAACACTAAGTTTTTTTCAAACAAAACCACCGGGAACCTTTTAACTCCTAAAACGACGATCCGAACGTTTAAATGATGTGGAACATTATAGTAAAAAAACATGAGTTCTATATAAAATATTGACGTTTAGTCTTGACAATACGACTAACGTTGGTCAAAGTATGAAAAACACTAAGTTTTTAAACAAAACTTCTGGCACCTTTTTCAACTAAAATGACTATCCGAACGTCTACGTATTCTTGATGTATTGGGCCCACATTATTGTACGCGAAAAAATATCGTGTTCTATATAAAATATTGACGTTTCGGAGTCTTGGCGACTAATCGTTGGTCAAAGTATGAAAAAAACACTAAGTTTTTCAAGCAAAACTTACTTCGGGCACCTTTTCAACCCCTAAAATGACTATCCGAACGTCTACGTATCCTTGATGTATTAGGCCTACATTATTGTACGCGTAAAAAATATCGTGTTCTATATAAAATATTGACGTTTCGGAGTCTTGACACACGACTAATCGTTGGTCAAAGTATGGAAAAAACACTAAGTTTTTTCAAACAAAACTTACTTGACCTTTTCCAACCCCTAAAATGACTATCGTGAATCCTTGATGTATTGGGCCTACATTATCGTGCGTTAAAAAAAAAATATAGGGTTCTATACAAAATATTCAAGTTTTGGAGTCTGGCAGATTAATCTATGGTACAAAGTTTGAAAAAAAAAAAACAGAACAACCAATAACGCATGAAAATCATGCGTTAAAGGTACTTTTGTACCTATTTTTTTCCTGGGGTATTTTGGTTCATACCCTTTTTTTTGGGTTATTTTGGTTCCGGACTCATTTAAGAAGTCTCTAACGTATTTCATCTTTGAGGCGCAGTTTGGACATCATTTGATATGGTGAGATGAAATCATAATAATTTAAAGTTGAAATTTTATTTGGATATGTAATTTACATTTTTTAAATTTTATTTTTTCTTATAGACATAAAATTCTCATAAGTTGTAAAAACCATCAAAACTATCTTAATTCTTATACAATCTTACCAAATAAGCAAGTTATAGTTCATAACGAAATTTATACTCTACTAGAAAGCCTTTCTAAAGAATATAACATCAATTGATCAAACTTTAGTTCAATAAAATGGAAAATTGAACATGAGTATAGTGTAACTACTCTTTAATATAATCCTCCCACATGATTGGTAAGAATAAATTTATGGCTAAAGTCATCGATAGACCCCTGAACTTGTCCTGATTTTTCATTTAGACCCCCCAACTGAAACGTTGACCATCTGGACCCTCGAACATACGCTAAACTGTGTCATTTGAACACATCGTGCCAGCTTGGCACATGCGTGCAGTACACTGCTTTAAACAGAGCGTGAGAGACCAAATTTTTTCTTTTTTAAAATTTTTGATCATTAAAAATTAATTTTAAGAAAAACTCTATTTTAATATCTATTTAAATAATTAAAAAAAAATGAAACCTAACTCATCCTCTCAGCTCTCGCCCCCGCCGCATCGCTCGCTCTGCCGTCGCTCCGCCTCCGCTCCACTTTCAAAATCTATTTAAACAAATCTCCGTCGGCGATTTTTTTTTTAATTGCTTAAATAGATTTTGAAGCTTGGTTTCTTCTCTTGACGAGAGGATGGGTTGCTAGGTTTTCAGACGATCGGAAGGTAGGTTGCGTTTTGATTTTTTTAAAAAGTTATTTAAATATATTTTAAAATTAATTTTCTTAAAATTAATTTTTTTGTTGAGAGATGACTTATTTTTATTGGTCTATTTTTCTATGTCACAGCAAGTGTAGCTCACGCACCACACTTGATCTGGACTGTGTTCAAATAGCACAGTTTAGCTTGTGTTCGAGGGTCCAAATGGTCAACGTTTCAGTTGGGGGGTCTAAATGGAAAATCAAGACAAGTTCAGGGGTCTATCGATGGCTTTAGCCTAAATTTATTATAAATATACTACCAACTTGTAGATCTTTTAAAATTTGATATAAATTGGTTGGTAAACATTATCAGTAAATATATCTACCAACTTATGGATCTATTTTTACAAAATATAAATTTATGGATCAACTTTTACATTTAAAAAATTTTAAATCATAATTTGAAATTCTAAATCATGCCTTTTTAGATGATTTAAATTTCATCTCATGAGATCAAAGCTCATGTCCAAACGCCTACTTAATCTCAATGAACTCAAATAGTGACTTCATATCTATACCTTCTTTTGATTTTGAAAAGTGCAATCAGTTAGTATTTAATTCTGTTACGCCACAATATTTGATGATTAAAACTAAAAGGCTTAATGCATATGCGGCCTCCTAAATTTGTCCCCTTTTTTTATTGTGGCACCTCAACTAAGTGTTGTTTTTATTGAACTCCTGAACTTGGCCTCAAATGTGTCTATCAAACACAATCTGACTTACATAACATATATGTTGAGTTTTAATTTTTCAATTTTTTTTAGCCTTACGTGTGAATGTCAATTACATCCTATGTGGAAAATTCAAACAATTTTTGATTTTTTAATTTTCGGTTTGGTTTCCAGTTTTGATTTCTTATTTTTCAGTTTTTGATTTTCCAATTTTAGTTTTTAGTTTTTATTTTCCATCTTTGGATTTTTATTTTCCAGTTTTGTTTTCTTATTTTTTCAGTTTTAGTTTCCAATTTTGATTTCTTATTTTCTAGCTTTTTATTTGATTGGTTTAAGTGGTGGTTCTTCACTTATATAACATAAATAACACACTTCTTCCTATTTGATGTGTATAATTAAAATGGGTAGGGTGTTTTAATTGGTTGAATTTTTCACGTAGGATGCGATTGACATTCACGCGCAAGGCTAAAAAAATAAAACTCACCATAAATGCTATGTAAGTCGGATTGTGTTTGATAGACACACTTGAGGCAAAGTTCAGGAGTTCAATAGGAACAACAAGTAGTTGAAGTGCCAAAATGAAAAAAGGGGACAGATTTAGGGGCCGCATTATAGGGGTGGGCATGGTACGGTATTTAAAATTTCGGTATGGTAATTTTGATTTTCTGTTTCTAAAAATACTATACCATTACCGTACCAAATTAATTCGGTATGGTTCGGTATTTAAAGTTCGGTTTTGACATTTTACGGTACGGTAAATCGGTATCATAGTTTTTCCGACTTCGACTAACATATACTCATATCGTGGAGAATTATGACTTCCACTACTTAAAAAACGTCTCAATTATTATGCACTAAATCCCTTACACATGTAAAAATATTCAAAGATTACACAAAAAAGACATTTAAATCAAGATAGAATAGTCAAAGTTTCAACGTTTAAATAATTAGTTTTCTAATAATACTAGTTGATATATTTGTTAGTATTATAATACTAAGATATATGAATTGTATATGTAATTATATATTCGGTATGAGTATTTGGTATTTTCTTTATGAATCTAGAATCACTGCATCAATACCAAACTTTTTAAAATGCATACCAAATAAAATGCATCGAATATCATAATACCGAAACCGCAGTATAAAAAATTTCGGTTTTGGTATGGTAATCAGTATTTACCATACCATGCCCACCCCTAGCCGCATATGCATTAAGCCAAACCAAAAAGAGCAATTTTACATGCTAATAAATCAGTGATCTCGCGCGAACTAAATTACAAATTATCGGTTATGAAGATAGTTCAAAACAACTTGGATAATCCAAACAGAATATGCCCTCAATTGGATTATTTTCTTCATTGTGAATACACCTTTTTTATTCTTTAAAAAAAATGGAGTATTAGGTTTTCGGATTTCAACTCAACTCAATTTTCAATTGTGTACGAAAAATTCACGTACTAATAAAATCTCAAAGTATATGATCATCAGAAGGCGATGTTTATATAATTATATCCAATTTTGGTTTGAAACCCAAAACAGAAATCGCAATAGAAAGTAGAATGAGACCATGAGATGGAGAAAAAGATCCTTGATAGATTATATTCCCTAATCAAGAGAAGAAAGATCTTTATGAGAATAGTTAAATAGCAGGTACTTTAATTCATTCCCAAATCAGATTCTCCACAGCAAGTTTTTACGCGTATTGACTAATGAGCTTCAGAATCAATGTGTTCAACATCATAGAAAAATACGATTAGTTAATATAATCCTTGGCTAAAGTGGACTTCCATGTCCTAAAGAAATTTCCTAATTAGATGAAAGTGCATACTTTAAGAGAAGTTTCCATTACGCACAAAAACGCACTGAATATCATCTTACTGATTAAATTTAAGGGAAAGAACGTGCCGTCCCCTTAAAAAAAAAAAAAAATTTATCTGTCTATACCCCTTTTACTTTCATGCCTCTGAAACTATTTATCCGAAATGTCCTCAAAATTATGATACCAACATGGTATATAAATATACGGCCAAAGTCATAGATGACCCCTGAACTTGTCTTAATTTTTTATTTAGACCCCTTAACTGAAACGTTGACCATTTGGACCTTCGAACATAAGATAAAATGTGTCATTTGAGCCTTGTCTTCGTGAGCACACGCATGCGATCCACTTGCGGTGACATGGAAAAATAGACCAGTGACATGGAAAAGTGAAAGACATGTCAACAAAAAAAATTAATTTAAGAAAAATTAATTTTAAAATCTATTTAAATAATTTTAAAAAATACGAAAAAACCAACCCATCCTCTCACGGGTAGCCCACTTCACGCTTGTTTTGCCTCCCCGCCGCCGCCGCTGCTTCAAAATCTATTTAAATAATTAAAAAAATGGTGCCGTTTTTTGTCGGAGATTTATTTAAATAGATTTTGAAGTGGAGTAGCGGCGGAGGCGGTGGCGATGGCGGCTTATGGCGGCGGCCGGAAGTGGGCTATCGGAGAGGATGGGTTGGTTTTTTCAATTTTTTTAATTATTTAAATAGAGTTTTGTTAAAATTAATTTTTAATGATTAAAATTTTAAAAAAAAAAAAGAAAAAAAATTGGTAACTCACGCTGTTTAAAAGCGATTACCTTTGCACGCGTGTGCCTACCGGGTATTTGGCACAGGGGTTCAAATGGCACATTTTATCTTATGTTCGAGGGTCCAGATGATCAACGTTTCAGTTAAGGGATCTAAATGAAAAATCAGGACAAGTTCAGGAGTCCATTTATGACTTAGGCCTAAATATACTGAGATGGTATCATGATCATTGATTCAAAAAACACACTTTTCTCCAAAACCTCTGTGATACCATCATCTTATATACATATACTGTGATGGTATCATGGAGGATTGCTTCAATCCTTCAATGAGACACTCCTCAGTCCTTTATGATACCATCATGGTACATAATTTACTAAGACGGTATCATGGAGGATTGTTTCAGTTCTTCTTTTAGTCCTTCATGATACCATCATGATATATAAATATACTACGATGGTATCATGGAGGAAAAATTTTAGGTGAGGGGGTGCTCGGGTAAATATTTTTGGCCTATTGGGTAAGAAACAAAATTAGCTTAAGACGGGGCATGAGCGGGAAATTATTTTACATTTTAGGGGTATTTTGTGTTGTTTTCCCTTAAATTTATTAAACCCTTGATCATTCAGAACTATTAATAATAATGCAGGGATGCAACAAACGAAAGTTTAAACTTATTATTTGATCTAGTAACAATTAATATGAAGTTTGTACAAGGTATAATAAAATAAGGTAAAATGGTAGCAACGTATTTAATCAAGATAGGCACATTTGTAAAATTCAATATTTCAATAGTTTGTAATACTATTAATTTTACAAATTTGGTACCTGTTCTTGCTAGGTTAAGGTTAGAGACTATTGAAGGAGAGAACTGTGTTTATTGGAGGTGATGGTGAGAAGAACTAAACGAAGCAATATTTCTTTCAACCTACTTCTGAGCATGGCAATGAGTTACCTGTTTATCATTCCTTTTGCGCCTCAAGCATAGTGAATGATTTAATGGCACCAAAGACTATAAATAGTATAGTTTATTTGCCCAAACGACTGCCATAAAACGCGCAGATAATGCAGTTCATGAACAACCAGTTGTCCAACATACCATCAATCTTCTTCCAGTATGATTATCGATAACACAAAATTGCCCAGTTTCAGTGCATGTTTCGGTTCCTCCTCAGGAACAGATATGAACGGTGAAAACTATATCAGAAAAACAAAAGGCATTGGTTGTACAAATGTTCCAACCTTCGAAGACATAGTAGTTTCACATAGAAAACATACAGTAGTAACATCTAACATGTATTTCTTGTAAGTAAATTGACTCGGGACAATTTCTTATTCCCAAACTTCACATCCACAATCACGCTGATTTTGCTTCTGCTGCTCCCTCCTTTGCTCCTACCTTCGCCTCACCAGAGCAACATCCACCACCATGGTGGTGATGATGATGATGCTGGTGCTGGTGGTGCTTCTTGCCCTTCAATTCCTTCCTCATATCATAAGCATCTTCCCCATCTGCATAGTACTTGGCTTCCATATCATGAATCTTATATCCTAATGTCTCTGTGTACAGCTTAAATGCAGCCCTGTTGCTCTTCCTCACATGCAGAGAGACATACTCTGCTCCAAAAACCTTTACCAAAAGCAGAACCGGACCTTATTGTTAGTAGCATCCCAACTGAGGAACATTTTTGCGTCAGGATAAAGAATTTGCATGCTAAATAAGATTATTCTGTTTCGTTTCAACTTTAAGCTCATTATAGAATCAACAAAGGAATAACAGTGACTTAATGAACACAGGAGCAAAGTTCCAAAAAACTATAACTCATTGAGTCAGAAATCCAATAATATGTTATCTAATTACATTGATACTATGCTCACATGCTACCAAAAACTTGGGCTTCGAAGAGGACCAGCATTAGTTGTAAACTAAAACAAGACCTTCCACCATTGAAATTTCATCTTCTTTTAGGGTGTGTTGGTACGGAGGAAAACATATTTCCGGAGTTTGGTTAGTCAAATTGTTCTGGAAACATTTTCTCAAGGAAACAAGTTCCTTAAAATTAGGAAAATGATTTCCATAATGGGAGTAGGGGAGAAAAATTCCATAAGTGGCATTACAAGCTCATTGTCTCCTCCCCCATTCCCAACACCCCCACCCCCCACCCTCATAGTGCTTTCCTAGATTATATATAAATGCTCTAGGGATAATATATTTTTGCTTACTTAGCAAATACCAGAATATAAGTAAGAAAACCACCTATTTTCCAAGAAAAATATTCTCCAGGAAAACATTCTCCATAAAAATCATTTAGCTTCATACCAAACACACCCTTAGTTTTGATCAGAGGGTGTGTCGAGGGGGGTCTTTGGTAGGAGGAGCTAACTAATGGCACAATATAATAACAGTTGCCAAAATATATGGCAAACTTACGGACGCAAAATTATAATTTTATAAAACAATAATGTTCCAACTGCTGGTAGAGCGCCAGCACTAAACACCTAAAAGCTCATTGACAAAAGATGAAGGGAACAAAAAGTTTCCGGAACAATCCACATAATTTCATTGAAATGTGCCTCGTCACAATGCTTTTCTTTCACATATTGCACTAAACTAAAGCTTTCGCATTTCCTATGGGCTTCTTGCCTCCAATGTGTTATTTTAGTCTACATTAATCTAAGACAATCGGAAATGCTTAATCTGCCTGACATCAGAAAATTAAGATACACCCACACTTATAGAAACCTAACTCATGGTATCTAATTATAATGATCAAGACTAATAATTTCAAACCAATCACAGTCCTACAAGACAGGACTCAGAGCACTGCACTGAAACCTGGTGCATTGTTCCACTTGTCTCACCACATCAAGTTTTTCAGTATTCAAGAATAGGGTAAATGATTGGGGTTCACGAATATAGCTCAACCCAAGCCTGTTGGTTATCGGGCAAAGCTTGAGCTCAATTACTGCTTGAACACTAAACAAGCAGAACAAGTTCACTCATTATTTGTTTTCTTTTCTAATCTTGTACCAGATCATGCTCATTGGCACAACTGTCCAGTTATTTCCACCAAGCTTCAGGCATTGCTTGTCCCTTTTCCACTATCCCTTTGGACTCTCAATAGCCTTCAGCTTTTTGTTTCCCTCAGAGGCATTAGACTGCTGTTGCCCAATAGCTTAAGGTCAAATGCTAGTATCTAAAAGTCTTTATGGTTTAAGTTCTACTTTAATTTTAAGAGCAGATAGTTATCATAGTTTACTCTTTTCTTCCTCTTCAGCAGTCATTTTTAAAGTTCAGTTTCTTGTTGGTTTATTGGACTCATTTATCTCAGACCAACCATATTTTCTTTGGTTTATTATGCTAGTTCCCACCAAATTTGTGATAATAATACTTCCAAATAAAAAGGGGCCAAAATTAAGCTCTTTGGTTAAACTAGTCAAGCCTGCCCTTGAGCTTACCATTTTTATTTCAATCCAGAGTTTGAACAGCACTTAAGGCGTTGAGTTGGACTAGCTACAACTTAGCCTTGATTAGGCTCGTGCTTAACCCAATCAAACTATCAAAGCACACACACAGAAAAAATAAAAAGGTCCAAGCATGACACCGGTAACCAAAATCTTCATACCATCAAATGTAATCAGCCAATTCCAACTAACAAGTTAACAACTGAGCCATACATCCATTTTCACACAAATAACTATCTAATTTCCAAAACTATATTACTTATTTTATTCTTTTAACGAATGAATCTAATTTCCAGATTTAATCACTTGTTGAAACAAGTTTTCTATTAAAGAAATGTAATATCAGGAACTAAAGCAGTTTCTCAATTTACTTGTTATAATTACATTAAATTTTATAATTAAATAATTCAACAAGGGAACTTATCAATTTCCAAAACAAAATTACTTATCAAAACACTCTTCTACCAATCTAATATCGAGAACCAAATCACTTATTTATGCTCTAAACAAAAGAATCCAATCCCCTAACTTAATCACTTGTTAAAACAATTTAAAGAAATGCAATATCAGGAACTAAAGCACTTCATCAAATCTTTTATTTATAATTACATTAAATTATAGAGTTAAATACTCCCTCCATTTCAATTTGATTGTCTTGCTTTCCTTTTACAGTCCGTTTAAAAAAGAATGTCGCTTTCTATATTCAGTAAGTAACTCTTTACACCCAACATCCTACCTGGCATAGTTAAGACCACAAGATTCAAAGGGCATTTTGGTAACATTACATATAAGACGACAAGATTCAAAAGTCTCATTTATTTTCTTAAACTTGGTGTCAATTCAAACAAATTGAAATGGAGGGAATAATTGATAGAGGGTATATTATCTGTTCCACGGCATTCAAACTTAATCAGATAATTCTGACTAACAAGTTAACAACTGGGGCATATATAGAACTAACTGTCTAATTCCCAAAACTAAATTGCTTATCAAAACACTCTCCTAATATCACTTACTTATTTTTTTAACAAATGAATCTAATTTCCCTTGTTCAACCAATTTTTCTTTAGTAATTACATTAAAATTACAGAATAAAATAAATTATATATTACCTGTTCCATGGCATTCTGAGCAGCGGTCATGAGTTTAGTAGCCAAACCAAGTTTACGGTGAGTCCTCACAACAGCAAGGGAAGTGATGTGTCCATGACACTCTGTAGTTTCCTCTTCCATTTTGGCTAACACATATCCAACTATCTTACCATTGTAATCTTCAGCAACGTATAGAAGCTGTGGCCAGGAAAGTATGTGGTAAAAGTAGTACTTCATCTGGTAATTCTCAGGTAGGCATAGCAAATTGCATGCTTGCATTGCAAGCAAATCATCTATCGTCGCCTTTCGTATGCACACCATTTGAGAGGATTGTTAGGGTTTCGACTAATCTTCAAAAACGGGAGTGCTGGTGAGGCAATGATAGGGAATCACAAATTTGGGCTTTCTCTTAGGAATGGACCCATTCAGCCCAATCCAGTCAAAAGGATCGATTGATTTACACACGCACTGGTCTTTAATTTTTGGCCTTCGCTTTCAAGATTTTTTGTCTTTTCTTAAAAAAAAAAATTGTGCTGATCTTAAAATTAAGACAGAATTTTAGTTACGCCTTAAGGAGGAAGTTTGATTTTTTTTACTCTACTAATATTCTATAGAAGTTAGGCCTTTCTTTTGCCCGAATAAGCCTTATTTGCTATGAAATTTTGCCTTGTGATTTTTTTATAACCGTTGGAAAAAAAAAAATTTTCATTTTTTTGCACGGAGTGCCCTTCTTTGGGAAAATATTTTGCTCATTTATGTCTTCTTTAAGTTCGTTTAAGAAAGTTTTTTGACGAAATTACCCTTACCCCATTAAAAGTTTGATTTGCTCTTTTCTTTTCTTTTTTTTTTCTTTCCTCTATTTTTGTGTCTATCTCATCCGTTCTAAAACTTAGGTACGAATATTCCAATATTTGTTTTTATGTTAAATTGTTGTTTGTTGAATTGATATCTTTGCCATTTTTTATATTTAATTGATCCTTTTTTATTTAAAATTATAGTGTTTTGTTATAGTGTCTCTACGATTTTTTCAACTTTAGTTTGCCATGTATATATTTTGATTTTTTGAATATCGTATTATGAATGTCGTAATATATTTTAGCCGATTTTGATATGCGTTTGGTTTCTCCTCGTGAATGCTATGTTTTTATGTTGTTTCGTCGTTTTTGTTTAATAATCGATTTTTTGAAGAATGTTTTTTAAAAGTGTCGAAGGACAAAGTTTATGATTTTTAAAGAGTTAACGGTTTTTAAAGTTATGCTTGTTTTGACATAACTTTGAATTAAGTTAATTTATGTGTGTCTTGATTTTTTGGTATTGTCTTGTTAATAATTTTGATCTTTATCATTTATGTGTTTTCTGTGTTGTTTTGTTAATAATATTTTGTTTTGGTTATGAAAAATGAAAGTTTGCCTCTCACGGCATACTTTGTAATTATCCTTCATTTGTATTTTAACACTTGTGTATTTTTTTATTTTGCTTATGAAAATGAAAGTAAGACCTAGTAAAGTGAACTTCTCCGCTCCCCGCATACTTTTCTAGTTTTAACATTTTGCGTAAATTTTTGTTTTGCTCATAAAAATGAAAGTTTGCCTTCAAAGATACTTTGTTCTTTTCATTGTAAACCTCCCTCCTCCAGATACTTGTCTAATTCTTAACACTTGTGTATTTTTTTTTATTTTACTTATGAAAATGTTGCCTCTAACAAAGGTTCTTTATATTTTTTAGTTCTTAACACTTGCGTAAATTTTTGTTTTGTTTCATAAAATGAAAGTGCCTCTAACAAAGATACTTTGTTCTTTTCTAATGTAAAGCCTCCTCCTAAGCATACTTGTCTAATTCTTAACACTTGCGTATTTTTTTTTATTTTACTTATGAAAATGAAAGTTGCCTTTAATAGCATACTTTGTTCTTTTGTAAAGAACTTCCGCCTCCTCCGACATACTTTTCTAGTTCTTAACACTTGCGTAAATTTTTGTTTTGCTCATAAAAAAAAAAAAAATCTTTGTTCTTTTCTAATGTAAAATCCTCTCGGCATACTTGTCTAATTCTTAACACTTGTGTATTTTTTTTATTTTACTTATGAAAATGAAAGTTGCCTCTAACAAAGATACTTTGTTCTTTTGTAAAGAAACTTTTGCCTCCTCTAAGCATACCGCAAATTGCCTATTTTTTTTACTATTTTTATTTATTAATCAAATTGTATAAATATAACCCAATAAATTTGATTTCTATGTTGTTTTTTTCTTTTTGAGTTTGTTAGAAGATGATTTGTTGTTATCAAATATTAACAAATCTAAACTTAATAAAGCATCAAATTAATTGAATTACATTCAAGAACATATATTATGTATTTTATCTTTTTATTGTTCAATGGAGCGTGAAATGTAAAATAACTTTGTTGTTGAAATGATGGATAGGTTTTTTGGAGACCGTAGTTTAATGTTTCTTATTATCTTTTAACTTAAAAGGGCAAATATTAAAGAAATTATTTTGCATTTAAAATTAATCTTTAGACAAAAATCGTGATAAAAAGACCACATAAGAGATATTTTAAAAAAAAAAAAAAAGTATAAACATAACCGTCAATTTTCTTTTTCTTTTTGAGTGTTAGATTCATATCTAATACTTATTCATATATTTCTCAAGAAAAATATTAGATTATTGTTCAATGCGTAAAATAACTTTCAGAATTTTAGACCGTAGTTTAATGTTTCCTCATAAAAGAAATTATTTTGCTTAAAAAGAATCTTTAGATCGTGATAAAAAAACATTTTATTTGAAAGAAAAGTGGAGAGACTTCAAACTTTAAACTGAAGATGTTGTCGTATGATTTCCAACATACTTATACAGATTTTGTCGTAATGATCATTGAAAGAAGTATACCTCATTCTTTGCTAGAGAATTGTAGTCATATTGTTATTATCTCATTCCGCAAGGATTAGTCTAGAAATTGCCTCAGCGTTTTTTGCTTTTTGATTTCTCTAGAGGTAGGATATTGTATGTATATTGGGTCGTTAAAAGTTAATTAAATAAAGTACAGGAAAAATACTTTTAGGGGATCGAGTTGCCTTTGGAATATATACTACAATCCAGTTCTTTGAAATGAAGTCCGAATTTTTAGAAACTGTATTAGATCTAAAAGCTATATTTTCTTACAAACTATATGCCCCTCCACCCTTACAAATTAAAAAATCTCTTAAATTGCTGTCTAAACAAAGAAATCGCATCTCCTCCTCTACAATTAGAGTACATGGCCATGCTCATGGTCTTCCCATAAGTGTACTGGATAGTGTATGAATTATGATCAAACTTCTAATAAATTTCTAGAATATTGAAGGATCTATTTGAAGTAATCATAGGCATGTCAAATCGATTTGAGACAGCTAGATTTAAATAAAAAGAAAAATCTATGTAAAACAGTAAAACACATAAAGACACCCGAACAAAGAAAGAGGTGCCAGGTGCCAAAAACAGCACGATAATGTTAAAAACAGCACTATTACAAAGAAGTGCGGCAGTACCGCAACAAATACCTGGAATTCTCAGGTAGTGTATGAGAATCCTTTTCAATTCTTGAATTTCCAAACTCTGATATACTTATCATTATGCGTAGTAACAACTTTCTCCATCCCAACGGCTAAACATGTGATTTGTGGACGGGAAGCTCTTGGCATAAGATCAATCCGATCATCTTCAGACAGCCTTTTCAGTTTCCTCTTCTCAATTTGCAGGGTTCCAAATCTCTCTGTTGAACGATGTAACATAGTGCTACTATCATCCATTACGCATCTCGAAACTACTTCGCCAGTTACCTGATCCACAATTCTTAACACACCGTCGATTCCACCAACTACCAATGTTGAAGTGTCGTTCCTAAGGTGATGCATAGAATAAACAACATTTGGAGACACTCGTGTATCCCATAGAGTTCTGTTTGTCTTCCTGTATATAAAGCATTTCAGGATTGAAATTATCAGAACTAGAAATACCATATAAACTACATAGGAAAACAAATTTCTTGAATCAGAGCAGATAGCAGCAAGGTGTTGCTAAACAAATCCAATTCATCATCTAAATGTATGATGAAAAGAGTCCACGTTCAGATTTGAAGACGAAAAAGACATTAAATCTCACATCAGCCCCTCACCGACTTTTCTTTTCAACTTATGCATGTAATTTCTTCACCTAAGAAACAGCCATCTCTCAGAATGAAGGATATATTGGTCCATCGCTGCAATCCCAGTCAAGAATGAAACTAGTCCACCCACTGGTCCAAAATGCTCTCTCCACCAGTCTCTGCCTAATTAAAATTGCACTTCCCTCTCTGTACTCTCAGTGATGCAAATTTATAATTCAATACAATACCCTTGAAACAATTCTATATCCCGGCCATCCTTCCTTTCTTAAAGATACTTTCCATTTCAAAGAGAACATACACTAAGCCTACTTATCCTACATACCAGTTACTACTGTTTGCATTCAGAACAGAAAATCTAAGAAACATGCAACCTTGGCTTCTTTTGTACAGAATGTTTCACCAAGTGGTCTTGGATCATTAGGTAATCAAGCCAATTTGTTTTATCTTTCACCACGCTGATTGCTCAAGTTCCCTGCAGTTTTTTGGAATGTAAACATTATGATTGATGGAACCTTTCAACAACTTAGCCCTCCATTCTCAATCTCAAGAACCATATGTCCAGTATTCGTTTTATCTCATTCCATTGTTAGACAACAGCCCAGCGGAGAGCAATAGTAAGTTCTTTTTATAATCTTCTTTCCCTTTCTTTCTTTCATTCTTTTCTCTCTATTTTTTCACTTTTTTCCCCTTTTCCTGTTTAGCTAATTAGCAATTGCCACAACCCATGATAATGCTATATTTGAAATCTCTGGAGATCTTGTACTGGTTGCAAAAATGGCATTTATAATAATCAAGTCTCACAGAAACTACAGTTATTATTTTATTTTTTTAATTATTTTTTCTAAAAATCATCATCAACAACAACATACCCAGTGTAATCTCACAAGTGGGGTCTGGGGAGGGTAGAGTGTACGCAGACCTTACCCTTACCTTGAGACCTTACCCTTACCTTGAGAGGTATAGAGAGGCTGTTTCCGGTAGACCCTCGGCTCAAGGACATTTTAAAAAGTGAACGAATTCCGGGGGAGACTTATATGTAGAGATTGAGAAACTTTACCATGCTCAAACATAAGCAGACTCGAAAGATTTTACGAAATGAGACATCCCTAATTTACCATTAACAACTGCAGCAGCATATAAAAGGATTGACAAAGCTACCATCTAAGGATCAAAAACACTGACTCTTGCACAGAAAGCATGGAACAAGATCAGAAAGGCTGGGTCATGTGAAAAAACACATGGAAGAATGTTGGTTCAAGTTTTAATCACTTCTTCAAACCTGAGGTCCCAACAAGACACATTTCCAGCAGTTGATCCGGCAAACAGCATATAGGAGCTAGGGTTGAAACACAAAGTCTTGACCCCTGTCAGAAGAAAATCAGAAACAGAGAGAGAAAACAAATAAGAAACCAGATTAAAAAGAGAAAATCAACATTCTCAAAGGAAGAACAAAAAATAATCTAATTGAGTGAGAGTTGGAACATAAGGTTTTGACCCCTATGGCAAGAGATTTCAGAAGCAGAGAAAGAAGAACAAATAGGAATTCAGATTACAAAGAGAATTAAGATTCTTAAAAAGGACTTACAAGATAATCTACTTAGCATAAAGCATGTAAAGCATTTGCACACTTTCTATTAAAGATTGACATTAGGAAGCCTTCACTAGTGTGCTGATTAGACAGCAATTTGAAAAACCTAAACCAGAAAATACTTTCTATGAAGGTCTAAAATAAAGCAACAGCAACAAGAACAACGACACCCAGTGTAGTCCCACAAGTTGGGTCTGGTGAGGGTAGAATGTACGTAGACCTTACCCCTACCTCTATGGGGTAGAGAGGTTGTTTCCGATAGACCCTCGGCTCAAAAGAAAAGAAATAAACTTTATTTTAGAGTGTGGCCTAGTGGTCAATAAAGTATATTGAGAATCATGAGGTCTCAGGTTCAAATCCCAGCGAAGACAAAAGCACTAAGTGATTTCTTTCCATCCGTTCAAGCCTTGATGGACAAAGTTATCCGGTATCTGTGCTGGTGGGAGGCAGCAGGTGCCCCGAAATTAGTCAAGGCGCGGGCAAGATGTGGCTCGGACACCGCGATTATTAAAAAAATTAAATAGAATAATGCAAAATACTTGGTAAATACGGTGATTAACATTTTCTCCTCGAAATTAAATAATAGTATTTTTTATGTTTTGCTTATAAACATAACACTAGTTAGATTTTTCCAAAAAGGATCATTTAGGAAACAAAAGTACCATCTGCAGCATAAAGTAACAATACATCCCCTACACAACCTCCCAATTTATGTTATGTTTCTCTTCTCTTCCAGCATAGGTAAAAAGAAACTAGACAAATGAGCAGGGATATCCTTAATTAGTAAGAAAACACTTCGTATTCACTGGTAAGATGGACTACAGTTACAAAGCCAAGAAGAAAAAAGCAAAAAAGAAAAAAGCAAGATCAGTATAAAGAACCTACACCTACACACCAGAAGCTTGATATTCAAATGGTTATGGAGATCTGTCCTGGGTAAAAATGACTTGAGAAACCCAGTGGTCACAGCAAATCATGGGTCAGACTAACATTATGTGGGAGCAGAAGAGTTGTTTAAATAATTAAAAGTGTGCTCTCTCTAACAACTTAAACTTTTAGATGATATGGTCAATATGATAGGCAGATGTTCTGGGCATAAGTCTCACTGCCGCCTACTATTGAAAAGAATTTCCGCATGCTTGGCCCAAGAAAAAGAGGAGGTTCGCACGTAAGGGGTATGTTTGCAGACATAATTAATAAAATGGGTACTCTCTATGACAGCTTAAGCTTTTAGAAAACTTTTAGATGAGATGATCACACTATTCAACGAATATATCGAAAAGCGCAAAAAAGCTCTAAGGTCAGCTGGGGGCTTTAATGAAGCGCAAATAAAGCGTGGGCTTTTACAATGGTGCAAAAATACAAATATATATATGTTTAGTCCAAGATTAATAATAATAAGCATGTGGACAAAGAAAATGCTTTTAAGTGTCACCTCGTCAAGAGAGGCTTATTGGCAAGGAAAAGTATGTCTTAGAGATCTCAACATGTTTTGATGTTAGCTTGTCATGGTGGTGCTTTTAATTTTCGAGGTTGCTTCAGATCTACATGTTAGCTTGTCAGAAAGCCACCTGTTTCTAGTTAACTCAGTTGACAACATTCAGCTTTTGGCAAATATTCGGGATGAGAAGCCATCACTAGAACAGCATATTTTGAATGCATACATTTATATGAGGCTTGTCTTACGTATGGTAGTATTCAGAGGAGTTACAACCAGAACAATGTCCTATATGTCTAAGGAATCGGAATATCCCCACCCCCCAATCATTACTCCCTCCGGATCAAAAAGAGTGTCCACTTAGCCATTTGCACACCCCTTAAAAAATACTAACTCCTAGGCAAAATTGGTAATTTGACTAAACTACTAATTAGGGGTTGGGATTTGGTCACTTTAACACTTAATAAGGGCAAAAGGCTAATTCTTTCTTGATTTGGTAAGTGGACACTCTTTTTGAATAAAAAAATAAAGGCTAAGTGGACACTCTTTTTGAACCGGAGGGAGTACTGATTAACTGCAAAGATATATAGGAAGATTTGTTTTATGCTTCTTAACATATTTGGCACAATGAGTCAGCCTGGGAAGTCAGCAGTAACAAGGTTGGCAGGGACACGAGTCAAGAAGCATCTCACGATATGATTATCAGAAAAGGAAACACCTCAAAGTTATGTGGAAGACAGTATCATCTTGCATCTTTTGGACAGTCTGCAACCACAAAAATCTATGTTGCTCGGATCTTTCAAAAAATGCACCATTTTTGGAAGATCCAACATGGGTGCGGTGGCATTTTGGAGGATGCAAGCAACATAGACAGTAGCATGCTCAAGGTGTTTGAAGATAGTAGCTTTGTTGTTTTTAGCTTAAGCTCTAGATGTCTACCAAAGTTGGAGTTTTTACCTTTTTAGTGTGACATGACTGTTTAAAACGATTTCAAATCTTTTGCGGACTTCATAGATTCCCTACAACGTCAAAAGGACCTAGGTCCTTTTCCCGTACATATATATGCGGGTTCATTTTCAGTTTAATGAAATCTATTACATTACTTGTCAACAAGAAAACGACAAAAAGATAAGTAAAAATGAAAAGAGAACAAAGTGTACGTGCAGTCATGGGTTCAGAAAAGAGAAATCAGCGGCACGGGGTGTAGAGGCATCGTTCTATAGGTTATCAATGTATTGTGGAACTGACAAGATATATATCACAAACCTGCAGAGTAGGTTGATCCCAGCAGAACAACTCGCTGATCGGAAGAAAGATCCGATAGTGAAAGGGTGCCAAGAGAGGAACCACTAACAAGCAATTGGTCATCAGTAAAAGCTAAGCAAGTAACAGGTCCCTGATGCATCCTGCAAAAAACTAGCCAAGTTAGTTACACATTAGTCCTGACTGTAATTTTCAGATCAAAAGAAGGGTGAAGAAAGAAAAAAACTCTGCAGAAGACAAGTTTAGACAGGACGGGAGGAGAAGGCACCAATTATGCATGTCTGTTAGGGAGACAAGGAGGAAACAAAACACCATTTGTTGGCACTAATACCCTTAGTGTGTCCAGGTCTATTCAGAGGTTATGAGAAACTGCATTTAAAATATCTTCCCACCCTTATCAAAAGAAATAGCTCTTCTCACCCCTTTCTCTCCTCCTAAATCCTGAGTCCAGACTCCTCGAAGCGGATTAAATAGCTGATATTGATTGGATCCCTGAGCTGAGTTGCTTATTCTAGTGTTGGGTTTTGTTGATAAAAGACAACACACACATTATGAAGAAGGTACATCAGCTTCCTATCTTATACTCATTCCTGACTATTTCTTTTATCCTTTTCATTCCTTACAGCATTTTAAGAATGTGTTGCTAAGACTTAAAGGCCAGTTCTACAGGGTGGTGGTTAGACCGACTATGCTTTATGGGGCGGAGTGTTGGCCAGTCAACAACTCCCATGTTCAGAAGATGAGAGTAGCAGAGATGCGGATGCTGAGAGGTAGGCATGGTGCAACTTCAGCTCACAGAGAACATGACCCTTGATAGGAAGGTGTGGAGGTCGAGAATTAGGGTAGTGGGT
This sequence comes from Lycium ferocissimum, assembly GCF_029784015.1. Lineage (NCBI taxonomy): Eukaryota > Viridiplantae > Streptophyta > Magnoliopsida > Solanales > Solanaceae > Lycium > Lycium ferocissimum. The sequence continues at coordinate 6,479,981 of NC_081348.1, forward strand.
AATCGGGCGCTTTCCATCCCGTTCCCGGAGTCTTAGCATTATTCTTGTACTTTCTTATTTTTAGATTCCTATTACATTATGTTGTTTCTTTGGCCGCGGTTATCTTCTTTTCTTTGAAACTGGTAACTGTATCTTTTATATTTCAAAATGTAGCAAAACAGTAATTAGGTAGTACTGAAACCATATTTACAACAAACTCTAAATCTTACTGTCCTATTTCTATAATGAATCTAAAACATCAATTATAGAGACAGTATCATTTGAGTAGATCTGATTGCACCAAAAACACAAAAGCAAGATAAAGTTTAGCTTAATCTTCTGCAACCCATTCTCCACATTCTCAAAACATCTGGAATTTCTCTCCTTCGAAATTGTCCACCAGATGCAGGCAGGGACAATTCTCCATCTGCTCTTGTCCTTTGCCTGCAAGCCTGTTTCCTCCCAACTTTTGAGAGCTTTGGTCGCGGTTATCTTATTACCTTGCTACCCACTTGTGGGATTACACTGGGTATGTTGTTGTTGTTATTCCTTGCAGCCTTTCTGAGAGCGGAAAGGAGGGGGAAGGGTTTCTGCTTAGCATATAAAATTACCAGAGAGGAGCATAAATGTCATTTTCTCTGTAAAGCGATTATAACTTAGATTAGCATCCCAAAATAGCTTATTTTCTACATGCATGTGTGCAACAGAGGCAATGATCCAGGAGAAAATCATTTATGCCTTTTTTTTTTCTCGACTAGAGCACAAAACATGGAAAGTAAGTAGTGAAACAGAACCATACTTTATTATTTGGGAACACTTTCTGCTGTACATGTCAAATACACGAACCTTTCCATCCTCACATCCAATCACAGCTTCAGGGTCTACATAACTGGAAAGGAAGAATGAAATTACAACCAGCAAACTACAAAAAACTTCAGAAGCTGTAACATGGACAACATAAGCAGCAGAGACATGTAAATATGGAGCTACAACAGTAACAAAAACAGAGAGCATCAAGTAATTCAAAACTTTAGACATGCATGCTAGTCCTCTCAAGCCTTTATCTCAATGTCAAAGGATTCTGAGGGAGTGTCCGTTTAGTGCCATTTAATCAAAATGAAGTCCCAAAGAAGTTCAAACTACTTTCTTCAGTAATATTTGATTCTTCTTCATGTGGAAATGTTTGATTCTTCTTCATGTGGATAACATTGAGATCTTAGCCAAACTAGAAAAATTAAAATACTGTAAGTCAATTAACTTATAAAAAAAAAAAAAGATAAGTCAATTATTAAATGACAAGATAATGTCATTGAAATAGCCTCTTCCCACATTGCTGCTGGAACTTTTAAGGATAAAAAGTTGAAAAACAAAGAGGTTACACACCGCATACAGAGGCCCTTTGTAAATAAGTTTTCACGTGAGGAAAATACATTTCTTGTCTCCATCCGATTCCAGATGCATATACGGGTGCCAACCAAACCAACAACCTGTAGAGAAACATTTCCAATATCAAATACAAAATGTGTATGTCAGACATGGTTAATAAGGCCAAAAAAGATATACTCCATCTTGTAATTGGTGTCAAATGAGCAAATGTAGCAATGAGTCTAAGGCCCACTTGTCTATGCTCTTGTCTTTTGCAACGGAAACTGCAATCAGGACAAACCTGTGTCTCTCCTAGAAGATAAATGAGCTATTTCTTATGAAAATTTATGGCTTTGGGGCCAATTAAGGGAAAGCTTCATGAAAATGTGCAGTGCCTGTGGTTGCACAATGTATTGATAAGAAAAATGCTAGAGGATTCGAAGATAAATGCATGCAAAAGCTTGAAAAAATAGTTCCTCACTTCCTCGGTATTGCAGTGGTAAAATTATTGTTTTCTGTGATAGTGTTAATTGACCTAAAAGAATGAGCTCTCACTTCTTAGTTTTATATCTCTCATGGTGTTGTCTAATGAGGACATCTTGGTAGACTCCTTTGCACTCTTCATTCCCTTATTGTGAATGATTTTATAAGAGAAAAGCGCAAAAAAAGCAACAAGATCGATAGGGCTTGAAGTGAAAAGCGTGAAGTGAAGTGCACACTTCCTTGAAACGAAGAAATGCACAAAATACGAAAATTTAAGATACATAAAATTTAGTACTATAATATTCAAACTTAAGTATTATAACTAATCTTACCATCCAATGTACAACAAATATATAGTATCTTGAACTCACCTTGCCCTCGTCAAAATCAAAATCAATTAAAGGGGCTCTATCAACAAGGGAATATTCATCCAAACATTTGCAGTTTTCTGCAGACCAGAGACGCATGACCTGGATTACAAGGAGTGTAGAATGTAAATTTCAGACCATGTCTTATTTAATGTAAACAAGAGAGACATGTGGTCAATGAGAAAAGACTAGGAGCCAACATCATATTTTTTTTTTTTTTTTCTGGGAGAAATATACAATTGTTTTAATGAGTGAAAGGGAGCACCCCAAAATAATACACGATAGGCCAACCCCTGAGGGTTAGCCAACATCATATTTTTCTGGGAGAAATATACAACTAATGAGTAAAATGATACACGATAGGAATTGATTTGGTAGTACTTCAGATAATCAATGACACTAGTAAAAAATAACCGATTCATAATCAACTCAAGAAAGGGAAATACCTACTCATTTCTGCGAAATTAAAAAGAAAACATGATCAGTGATATTTCTACTATTACACTTTCTCCAAAAATATTCTACAACAACCAACAACAATTTTCGCATCAACAACAATTTTCGCATCTTAGGCCCAATAATATGTATCATCTAGCACCCACGGAGATCCCAGGCTTCTCATTGCGCACAGGCTTTATAGTAAAACCTTCTTTACACGAGGATTGGCAGGCAACAGAAGAGCAAAGGAAATCTATGGGACTCTGCCAATCAAACATACGCGATAAGGGGCAATCTAACAAGTGCACATAAAACAAGCATAATGTATGATAGGGATTTCTTTCATCAGAAATTCAAACTAATTTCAACTGCAGAATTTAATTTTTTTTTTTTTTTTTTTTTTTTTTTTTGAAACTGGTAACTTTAGCAGAATTTAAAGTATCTTAGAAGGAAAAAAAAAAAAGTGGACGATATTTAGGAGCAGCATAAGGTCCAAAAAAGGAGTAGGATTTGATGAAACGGAGAGAGGCAGTTCCAATGAAATCATACTGATTTGCATGTATTATTGCAATATAACTACATAATAACTCCGAGACTTTCCATGATTAACAACAACAACATACCCAGTGTAGTCCCACAAAGTGAGGTCTGGGGAGGGCAGAGAGGCTGTTTCCGATAGACCCTCGGCTCAAAATAAAGAAGGTCAAATAAGAAAAACGGACAATTACTGCAAAAAAACAATATGCTAAGCAAAGAACAAGAGACAGTAAATAATAGCAGAAATTGAAGGACAAGGAACTACAGTAAATAATAACCATTTTAATTTATCTAACCAGAAGCATGTCTTCTTCTGAGCCGAGGGTCTATCGGAAACAGCCTCTCTACCCCACAAAGGTAGGGGTAAGGTCTGCGTACACCCACCTTCCCCAGACCCCATGTATGGGAATATACTAGGTATGTTGTTGTTGTTAAGCATGTCATCTTCAGCATGCTTCCCACATCAACAAGTTCTGAATTATGATCACTAAGAAAGGTTCGCAAGTTATCTCCTAGAACTTACTGGGAGAAAATGGATAACATACATGATTTTCCTAGTAGGTAATGTAGTAAGATTTTGCACTTTCCAGCTAAAGGAAAGAAACCAATAAGAAATTTTAGCTCCTATATTTCTTTACAGTAAAAAGTAACCCACCTTGTCACCCACACCAGTAAGGACTTTCCCCATCTTCATTCTGCACTGATTAACCCTAGTAGAAACTGAAGTTAGAGAGAAGATCATATAAAATGCACAATGTGTAGGTTTAATGCCAAATTAGAAACAATTATTATTATGGTGCCATTTTCAAAATCTTGGCTAACCTTATGTGGATCAGGAGGAAATTGAAGTTCAATTGGTATTTCTGGAAGTGTGAAAGAAAGTGGCCAGACTACCAAAAAAGGAGAGAGAAAAAGAACTAGCTGGACAGACATTATTAGTTTTTCCTCATTTTTCCATATCCTTCAATAAATCTTTTTATTAGGGGCAACTCTGTCTTGTATATTCGACATTAAATATGAATATATCAGTCTAATACTGGAAGAGAATAGGCTACACTAGAAGGATTGAACTGCTTATATTAAGAAAACTCTATAAGGGTGACTACAAGGGAACATTTTTTTTCTATCTGGAGATTCGGATTATATCTTGGAAGTCAATGTAATATCGCAATGGAAGTCAGGACAATGGAATCAGACAAAACGGAGAGGATGTAATGAGTGTGATGAGATTTAAGGTGGTCGAAATTGACATCTAAATCACTGACAAATTAACAGCCAAATGCTAAGTCATATGATATTCGATCCAGTGAATGATAAGCTGATGATTTGGTGATACCAAAAGCAAATACCGTAGAAATTGTAGATTTCTAATGCAAGATTTTCATGTTAAAGGATACTATAATGTAAAGCTGCTTAATTTGAGCTATTTTTCATTTATTAGTTAAGAAAGCTATTTTTCAAATTGACCAGGTATCTTCTTTTGTTTCTATGTAGCTGAAATCTCATCAGATTGTCTTCATTTTAACTCCTCAACTTCGAAACTACAAGGTCAAGAACTTCTAGCAATGTCTTTGTACCAAGTGAACTTCATTCCAGTTTGAATTTTTTCTTTTGAAAAAACACATAATTATTCCAGTCTCAATATTGATCAGCAAAATATTTAAATAAATGATCATGGGTACAATGAATCACCAATATTTAAGTTTGCAACGGAAAATGAAACAAAATAGAAATAGATATTCTAATGCTTACCCAACAGAATGACCTTTCCACTGAAAAACATTAGCAGGACCTCTTTGTAATGCCAATTTGTGTCGTTCCATAGCTAGCTGCTCCGCTTGTTCACTCAATGATCTCTCAGAGAAAGATGCATCATTTAGTCCATTAGGATCACTATGATGCTGCTTGAAGTATTCTGTTTGATGTAACTTCAATTTATTGACGGCTTTACTCCTTCACAGGACATAGCAAGGGCAATATAAGGAAGCCAGTCAGTAATTGGCTTAAGCAATGTAATACTCCTTCCGTCCTAATTTAATTCTCTTACTTTCATTTTTTGTCTATCCCAAAAAGAGCGACTATTTCTATATTTAGTAAGTTCACAATTCAAACATCTGGAAGGTTTCAGAGTAAAGGACATTTTAGTATTCCCTTTGTCCCAATTTATGTGGCACCATTTGATTAGGCACAAAATTTAAAAAAGAAAAGAAGACTTTCAAAATTTGGGGTTCTTAGATATATGTATGGTTGTAAATATTTTTAAATATAGAAAAGTGACATAGAAACTAAAAAGGAAAGTGTTACAGAGGAGTACATTATACACTCTCTTTATTTTGAACTAGTAAATTGGGAAGGAGGGAGTATAGCAGAACAAATTGTATGGAATTGTTATCATCAGACAAACACAAGGGCTGTAGTTAGGTCAAATAAATGGAAAAATGAGGTGGTATGGTACCAAGAAGTAGAAACGGCGGAGCAGCGAATGAGCTGGACTAAGTCGAGAAAGGAGAAGATAATACAGAGAACATCATGGCTAAGCGATTCTGCTGTTGTCTTCTTCTTCTTTTTGTTCTTCACGCTTGCACTTGCGTCCATTTTCCGATATCCGGTTGTGAGGACACACACGGAAGAGAGGGGTGAGCAAGAACAAGTAACCAACAAGCCTTTTGAGGTTTTTTTTTCTTTTTTCTAAAAGGTAATTTCACCCATAGCGTATTGGCACATCACCATTTAAGTTGCAGCCACCTTTTTACAAAAAACTGTATGAGCCTGTTTGGATGATTATTTTAAGCATTTATAATACCAATTTATTTTTTTGAGCTAAAAATTCGCTTTAGATAAAATTAAACCAAACGGTCAATGAAATCTTATTTTGAAAAATGATTTTGGCCAAACGCCTACTTAGTTAGGTTAAGGAAAACAACATTAAAATTGTCGTTTGGACATATGGTTTGGTTTCAAAGTTTGAACAAGTGTGTATTTTCTCTTATAAAAGGGCTAAATATATTCCTACATTCTCTATATTTTACGTACAATCAAATGAGTATCAAATATACCCTTCACTAGAAGACTTTTCTAAAAAAATACAACATCCATCTTAATAAAATCGAAAATTTAACATGAATAGATAATGTAACTACTATTTAATATAAGATAAATTAAAGGTTGGTAACCCAAAATATAATTGATGGGGGGTTATATTTGGGCAAAATTTTTTCGATAGTATAGGAATATAGTTGGCCCTTTTCCGTTTGAATTTTGAATAAAAAATCGAGTCTAAATCAAGTGGACTAATTTTGAAAATATTAGCATGGATGAAAATTAATAGTTCAAACTTTAAAAGATATTACTTTAAGTTTGGAACATACATGTCCAAAATTTCAAGTAGTGCAAGGTTGAAATTTAGGCACGATTTCCAAGAATTTTGGCTAAATCAAGACTAAACTTCAAATAAAATATCAAAAGATATTACTTGGCAAGCCAAATTTCAAGTAGTGCAAGGTTGAAATTTAGGCAAGTTTGACCTTGGCAAACTAACTTAAAAAAATGTCACCAATTTATCGTCAAAACTTTAGATGCGCATTTTTGCTGCTCGGATTGCGTATACCTAAAGTTGGTTTCGAAGTGCTTAAATTTATAATTTCTTATACACTGTAATTATAGTTTAAATAGTAATCCCGAAATTGGTTGGGTCATTGGCACTTATGCCCCTATTTTGTGTTGGTCTTTAATTTTTGCCTCTCATAACAAATAATTTTTTTGCGGGGCATAAGTTTATATTTTTCAATTCGCATCATGATATTCCACAAGTTATGTCCTCGTGTCCTTAAAGAACTTATGACTGGTAGGAGTAAATTCAATTGCTAAAGGGCAAAAATAATAAGTAAAGAACAATATATTTGAAGGGCAAAAACTAAAGACCCGTAAAGAACAAAACGAGCAATTTCTTCAAATTGGTTATCTGTGCACTTTATCTTTTTCGTTGACAGCAGCCTCTTAAGTTGAGGTCCATTAATAATGTCCATGTTATTTGCAAGCTTACACAAGGTAGCCATCTTTAGCACAACTTGTTGAAATATAATGGTGCTTTACACAATTAGAACTATTCCACTCTGCTATACGTATAACTTTTGACCTTGTGTCAAATAAGTTGAGCAAAATTAATTTTCAGATCAAAAGTCAGAGTTCAATTCCTGTTGTATTGCCAAAACACTTGCCTTGCGACAATTCGTGACGGATCATCACAAGGTTCTAATGGATGGGCGTGCCACAAGTCGTAGTGAATTACTAGGAGTTTAGTACACATGTGTTATAACTTGGGAATATATTCTGACCAATCACCTGAAGTTTTTGATAGGTGAGCTTGCCGCAAGTCCTATTGGATCTTTAGGACTTTAGTACCAATTGTATCGTAAATTAGAAACAAATTGTTCACAATTCCAAACAGATCACGACCAGAAGTTTCTTAAAAAAAAATTCACCAACTTGCTTTTGCTTTCAAAATAATCAACATTCTAATATCAATCCTAACAATTGAGATTTAGCTAAAATCTTTAACAATTTTAGACCCATTTTATCTTCTTCAGCAATCAAGCCCAACAATACTATTTTTCAAGTTTTTAACCAAATGAATCCAAATCAATCAAGTATAAGCAATATGTCTTCGATTTTATACAACACGCATGAAGAAGATAAAGAAGAAAAATGAAAGGAGGAGAATGAGAAGAAGAAGCTGGAGGAGGATGAGAGGAGAATAAGTACTAGCGGATTCAACTAAACTTTTTTCAAATGGGAGCCTGGTAGAGCCCGGGGGGTTCGAATGAACCCCCTTTCGGTGGAAAGTTACATTGTTTATACATGGTTAAAACTATTTTTTATGTATATATAATAGTTGTTGAACCTCCTTTAGCTTCTTCATGTGTTTATTTTTTATATTTTGAACCTCCTAAGTCAAAATGTTGGGTCCCAAAGTTAAACACCAACCTTTAATAAGAATACTCGATGAAATTTCTTGAAAATGTAACTGGCATATGCAAAGTAATTGAAAATGACTAGTTTTCTATCAATTAAAACAAGCTTGAAAGAACTCTCCTTCTGGATTGCAAACTTGTTTTACTTCTTACTTTGATTCTTCTCCTATGTACTGATGCATCTTCTTATCCTAATGGTTTATATCTTTGTAGTTGTATAGTTGGCCAAGATTTGCTTTGATTACTTCACACTGCAACACTCTTGATTTTAGTATTCTTTTTTACCTCGTGAGTACTTTCAGTTTGATAATTGAGTTCAATTTTGACTATGCCAGTTGCCCAGATGCTAAACATTTGACGTCGGGTTGGCTGTGGTAAGCGTGACAATCTTCACTTGTACTCACGCATCGATTGAGGGGGTATTGTTATTATGATTTTTCTGCCTTTTGAAGTAAGGATATCTTTGTAATTAATTATTTACTCATATTTTTACTAATGCAAGACCTTATACTAATTAAACACTACTGCTTCACATTGTAACTAATTTAAACTTTATATGTTGCTTTTTCAGCAGCAGTTTGGCCTAATACTTTCTGGTGGACATTTAATTTACAAATCAATAGGTTCCAAAAGAAAAGCAAAAAATAAAAAATAAAGAGAGAGGGAGATGTCATAAGCTAGATCAATGGATCATGGATGATTTTATTAATAATAACTTAATTACACAAAAGGATTTGCTAGATTAGCTCCTCTAAAAATCCCCAGGGGGTAGTGTGCCAGAAAGGAAGTGAGAAATAAGGGAAAGGGCTCTAGCAGGTTGGTAACTTGGAACTTCATGTCCTGCCCCTCTTACTGTTGCAAATGTTAGACCTCCTTTATATGTTTCTACATATCCTCCAACCTGCAATATATCCAAACAATATAAATTAATTTAATTTTCATTAATTGTTCTTTTTATACAGATACAGAAGTTAAAACATCGATAAATTTAAAATCAAGTTTTATCTCTATTTTCACATAAAAAAAAAATCAGTAGAATTAGTAAGAAACAGTGGTGAGTAAAAGTTGTTCGATGAGCAATTTTTTTTTTTTTTTGGGGGGGGTTGGGTTTACCTCTCCTCCATACAACCAAGAGCGCCAATGTTTGTCAACTGTAAGGTTCATTACATGTATAGATCTCTTTGTAGAAGTTACAGGCACTTTTCCATCTGTATCACCACTGCATTTTAATTTCCAAGTGCAAATATATGTTAAATATCTGTGATCAAGCCCTCTATATACAATATATATAAAATCCCAGAAAGAAAAAAAAAATAATGAACAATGGGGAATAAAATTACCTAAAAACCCATACTCGAACACCCTCTGCCAAAGACTCCTTGAGTAGAGGAATTACAGTCGCCGCGCTGTCTGTCCAATTGTTACTGAGTGGATCGCTAAAACAAACAAAAAACAAAAAAAAAAACAAAAAAAGAAAGAAATACTGAGAAGTAACAAAAAAGAAAACAAAGTAATAGAGTATGGAATGCACACAATTGGCAATATCTGTTAAAATTTGCACGTTTCCTGAGAAATTAAAGACTAAATGAAAATCGGGAAATGAATTTGTAGTAACTAATTGACGCCATAAAATTTGAAATCTCAATTTTTAATTTGGGAATGTGTTGAGTGCTAACTACCTGCATGCTTCCCAATCATATTCGATATTGGTAACATTGGCATGAAGTGCATTTTGAACATCCCGTCTATTCATGTAAGCATGTACGTATTTGTCCGAGCAGGGGTCAAACTCCAATGGCTGCATAAAATAACACATTAATTCAATACCACATTTTTGCTATTTTTTATGGGATAGAATCTGCATATCTGTAAAAATAAGTGCAAATGCAGAGTTATTCAACTTACTGCAGGTATTTTAGGGTGTTCGGTGAGATTGCCATCATGGCAAAGGGGATAATAAATGTTGTAGATATCAAGATTGTAGGTATTGTTGTCTACAACTTCAAGGGCGCTATAACACTTTGGCTTATTGTAGGTATTATCGGAGTAACAATATTTATGGATGTCAAGGTAAGTTTCATCTGAAATTAGGGCATGAGAAGCCAAGTGTTCGTAAGTTCCTATGTAATCTGTCCAATCATTGATCACTGCATTCCCAATCTGCAATTTTTAATCACCGGTCAGTGGCATGAAACTTGTAATTTGTAGGATTTAACTTATGTACACTGACAGCTGTAACTCACTAATTAAATTAGAGAACTTACAATGATTCCTTTTAGATTGATAAGAGTCTTGTTGGCAAGATTGTTATGGTGAAGAATTGCATGTGCCAGCTGAGGTACATAATGCCCAGCATAGCTCTCACCAGAAATGTAAAAATCTCTGTTCTTGTACTCTGGAAATCTCTCTAGCCAATTGAGTAAGAATACTACATTATCATTAGCAGTTCTTCTATCTCCACTTGTTTTGAGGTCACTGCTTGTATTTGTATAAGAAAATCCTACTCCAGCAGGAGACTCCAAGAACAACACATTTGCAGCTAATTCAATAGGAGAAAATTAGTTTTCGCAGTTGAGAATTTATCAATTGTTTTCTAACATCAATTGAATAGTTACACAGAAAAGGAAAACAAAAATTTAGTTACCAAGGTTCCAGGCATAATGATTCATGTGTAATGTTTTTCCATCACTGTTAACTCTAAATGGTCCAAGTTCCTCCATGGCCCCATATGCAATAGAAGAACAACCAGGACCTGCAGAAAGGTTTCCAGAAAAAGAAAAAAAAATTACAGTGTTTTAATGAAGAAGATCTAAGTGTTGGTTGGAGCAAGTGATATGAAATTACAGAAATAACATTGTCATTTTGCCTCGACAAGACCGGCCCAGGGTAAAGCAACTGCTTTAGGCCTCATCTTTATAGGGCCCCAAAATTTCTATTGGTTAATAAGTACATGTTTAATATTAAAAAAAATAATTAAAAACGTACAAAGAAGGGATGACAGGTCCGTTGAGATAAATTAGGAAATGAAATGGTATTTTGGGAATCTCTCCCACGTCTTATTTATGATGATTAACTCTCTTTTCTTATTTATACACAATCAACATAATTACAAGGCCCACATTATTTTTACCGTATCCTTCACCTCATTTTTACTTTTATGTTCCAGCCTTTCTCAGTTATCGATATTTCAAGTCTTGCTTTTCATTGCAAAAAGTTATTTTTCTTTTAATCTTTTTTCTCAAGTTCTAGTGTTGCATCAAGAGAATTCAAACAGTTGAAATCATATCAAATTTTCTATTTGTCGAAACAGGTTTCATTAATCTGTTTTTTTTTTATTATTATTATTTTATATCTAAAATTTGTTTTGGTTTTATATCTTTCTTCATAGTATACACTGTCTTATTAGTTATATCTTAAAATTTAAATATGTCAACTAGAAAGCATGAAATTCGAATATTCAAAGCTTTAGGAAAAGAGGAAAAGATTGAAACTATAATACAATCCCCAAGAGGTGCCATTGAACAATAAAAAATTTAAATCAACGGAAAGAAGTTTTTCAAATTTCAAATTAATATAACCTTACATAAGGTCAACAATGTCACAAAAGAGCTTAACTGAATTAGCTAGATTATAATTGAAAAAGAACTATTAGAAGATCAATTATAAGCAAATTATTACGGTAATAATTTTGCATCTCGAAAGGCTAGAAAAATTAATCTCAAATAAAATTATGTATGAAGTTTTTTCTTTAATGAAAAACATTAGGCCTTTTGTTGAAGTTTCACTTGAGTCGCCCCTATCCCTCGTTTGGTGAAAAATATTTTATTTCACTCAAACACTAAGAAATGACTTTCTCATTCAGAATATATTTTATCAAACAACTTAACACCTTGTTATTTATTCATGTGATATTCACAAATATATGATATGATCCTAGCGGAAGCACAAGCGCGCAATTCAATAAAACTATACATGTCAATGAAAAAGGTTTATCTCAAAAGCATATAGCAAAACACTTTAAACAGAAAAAAATAAAATAAAAATTGTTACATATACCTCCATTAAGCCAAAGAAGCAAAGGCAATGACTTGGAATTCTCAGCTTCAGTAAAGTAATAATATAAGGCACGACCAGCAGATTCATTGACGGTAACATAGCCACCATATTGTTGGAACTTCACTGTTGGTTGTCCAGGCAATTTTTCGATCCAATCTTTTTCTTTAAGTCCCTCTTGTGGAAGAATAACTTTGTCCAATTCTACATCCTCAAGGGCTGCCTTAAAATAATTCTTGTCAATGCCTGAATCTTTCTTTTGCTTAGCCTTGTAGAATTTGCCAAGAACATCACCTTGCCTTTTTGCAAGGCTTGAAGCCACGAAATGTGACAAAGAGAGGGTAAAAAGAAGGAAGAAGAAAGTGACATTTTCCATTGTTCTGGTACTTGTTTTTTTAATTTTTTTTTAATAATTTTTTATAATCTATTTATCTTTAGAAAAGTATAGTTAGAGGGGTATTTATCATGCAATTGTGTGATTTTTGGATTTGATTGTGATATCAATTTGGTAACTGAAGCCAAATAATTTAATTTCTTAACAAATTGGCATAGCAGTGGGATTACAATATGTCTTAATTAATTGTGCTTGATTTCATACCAAATATAGTTGTGATTTCTTCAATTTGATAATTTTACAATTTTGATATCTGAAGACAAAAATAACAAATTGGCAATCATGGGGATTAAAATATGGTTTACTCTAATATGCTTGAATTTATACCAAAAATATAGTTCTAACGAAATAGGTTCTACTGTTTAATTTTGGTATGTCAATCGAGTGATTATGATTCAGAAATTGTTTTAGTAAAGTAGTAATTGGGGTCACTCGCACGAATGCCCTATCTTGGGGTGGCATTTAGTTTTTACCCCTCAAATCGCTGTTCTTTATTTTTTGCCGGCACTTTAAGTAACAAAAACAGTAGCCGAAAATATCCTTGATATTGAAAAAAAAAAAAAAGGGTCTACCCTTATCTATGACCTAATTTTGCAACACATAAGTTTTTAGAAACTTTGCCTTGTCTGGCATAAGTTCTGTAGGAATTAATTTATTCGGTATAACTTCAGACAATGGCAGAACTTATGCCAGGCAAGACAAAGTTTCTATAAAATTATGCCGAGCGAATTAGTTATTATACAACTTATGTCTGATAACTTTATTTCTGAAGAACTTATGCCAGTATAAATTTTGCCTTGTGATTTTTTTTCCGACTCTGTTGGGGATCGAACCCAGAATCTCTGATTTCGTAGACCAGGATAAGGGTACTTCGGCCTACAAATTTTTATTAAACGAGAAGCAGGGGTAAAAATTAAAGACTAGCGATTTAAGGGGGGGGGGGGAATTAAAGATCAGTCCGTACGAAGGTTATTCCGCGCAAAAAATTGTACCCTCTTCGTTTCAATTTATATGAACCTATTTGTCTGGACACGGAAATAAAGAAAGAAGATAAGAGTTTTAAACTTGTGGTGTTGAATGAATCAAATATTTTGTGTGGCTATAAATTAGTGCATAAAGGTAAATTGTTTCCAAATATAATAAGGAATGACTCTTTTTGGCACGAATTAACTAGAAAATAGGTTCACATAAATTGAAACGCAGGAAGTAGAAATTAATATCTCAATGATATGATGTGGATTTGCTAACTAGTACTACTATGTCACTTTTCCAGAAAGTACAAGTGGTTAAACATTTTCTTGTCAATTTGTAAGAAGATTTATTATACCCTTTTTAGTGACAACATGCAGGGATGTACGTGGTTTGGTTTGGGTCGGTATTTTGTTAAAACCAAATCCAAATCAATGTAGTCTGTTTTTAAATTATTAAAATCAAACCAAACCAAATATGTATTCACATCCATCGATTTGGTTGTTGTCGATTTAGTTCGGTTTCAAAAAAAAGCAATTTCACCTCGTAGCCTATTTACACATCACAATTTAAGGTGAAGCCACCATTTTTTTTTAAAATTATATTTATAGTCAGTTAAATGTTTTCAACATTAAAATTACCATTGTTGCAAGTTTGAAGAAATATATCTTGAATTTCGAATATAATAATTGGGTTAAAATCAAGTGAATATTGTTAAAAATTTTGAAAATATTACTCCCTTTGGTTCATAATAGGTGTACACTTGCCTCATTTGTTTTCATTAAGATTAAGACGTCTGAATCTGAATGCACATCTGAATGATTAAGATGTTGTCTCTAGATCTGAACACTGAATGATTAAGACTGTTTATTTTCAACATCTGAATGTGCAAAACATATTTATTTAAACATAATAAATATACAATTCAAATAAAAAACTAACTAAATAAAAATTTAATAAAATAAAAATATTTTTTGACAAAAAAATGAAACATTTATGTTCGCTAGTGATGGTGGAGATGCTTTGTAGCGGTGGTGGGTGGGGTAAGTGTGTGGTGGTGGGCGCGGTGGTGGGTGGTGGTGTGGTGGGTCTGGGGTAAGGTGGTGGTGAGGGGGTGGTTGGGGGTAAGGTAGGTGGGTGGTAGGGGGGTTAGGATGGTGTTGGTGTTGAGTCCGGGGGGGGGGGGGGGAGGGGTGGTGGTGGTGGTGGGGTGAGTCGTGGTGGTGTGTTGGTAAGGAGGGTGGTTAGGGGTAAGATAGGTGGGTGGTGATTGTGGGTGGGTTGTTAGGGTGGGGATGGTAGGGGATAGGGGTTTGCGTGGTAATGGTGGGTGGGTAGGTGGGGTTGGGGTGGTGTTCTTTGGTGAGTGGAGGTGTTGGGGTGGAGCCGGTGGTAAAAATTGTTCATAAAAAAAGTACTTCTTAATGATATTCAGACTTTGTTCTTGATCTTAATGATTAAGACCTATTCAGATTAAATAAGTCTTTAGATCTTAATGTAAACAAATGCACTTAATGGTATAAGGTCTGAACCATTCAGATTCAGACCTCCATTAAGCGCAAACAAATGAGGCCTTAGCCTTTTTGTTTTGGTTCACAATAAGTTTTCCCTTACATAATCAAGAAGAAATTAGCTTTATTTTTCAAATTTGTCCTTATTAAATGCTAAGTGACCAAATCTCAATATGTCAAGTTAATAGTAATGTGCAAGTTTTAATTAAGAATAATTTGTAAACTTGTCTATTTTTCTCTAGGAATTACTAATTTCTTAAGGAGTGTGCTAAATGCTGAGTGAACACTTATTCTAAATCGGTGGGAGTAATCGGGATAGAGATTGGCAGGTCAAACTCCAAAAATATTACTCTTGATTTCGAACATATATGTCTGAATTTAGCCACAACACTAACATGTTAAAATTTCATGCAAAAGGGACCCTAACAAACTCTCTTCTGTCTCCTCCTATTTTCATGCAAACCTTAACAATCTCTAAGCTAATCGTTCATGGTCACTATGGTCGTTGGTCAGTCCACTGGAGGGGCTGACCAGCAAATCACCACGATTTCGAATGCAAACAAGGAGGGAGGAGTCCCTACCGAGAATAAAATCCAATATGCTCGTCTCTTGAAACCTTCTTATTTAAATACAAATGATCAAAGTCCAAAACCTTCTGTTCAGCCTATTGAAATGAAGAAGATATCATATTTACATGAATCTCCATATGTCAAGTGGACAGAGAATGAAGTATCACGTATGGAAATTCTGGAGGAATTGGAGCATGTAGTTGTTGGAAAACTCTCCTGTGGATGGCTAGACATAGAGCAGCTTCGCAAAATAATCCCTGCACAATGTGGAGTAAAAGGTGAATGTTGAATTGGATTTTTTAGAAATTGACAAGTTTTAATTAGATGTACTCTAACAGAGGACTTTGTGAACTTGACATCAAAACCAGCATACTATATTACTGATAAGGAAGGATATTCGTACCAAATGAGACCAATCATTTATGATTCAAAATTCAAAGTTGATGAAGAGACACCAAATGGCGCAAATCTCATTTCCCAATTTACTACCTACATATTTTGTGAAGGAATCCCTATTCACACTTGCTTCTGCAGTTGGGCAACTGTTACGGTTCAGTTTTATGCAGTCATAAAAGCTACTAGGAGGTTGTGGACTCTATTTGGATTTATTATTTTTTAGAGTCGCTAACTACCTAATTTTTTTTATGGAAATCAGGAAAATCGGGTTTTAAAGAGTTCTTCAAACAATAGATGAATTCTTTATTTAACCAGAGTTCGAGGTAAGGGTTTTTATGATCTCCTAGGAAGCTTTGATCCATCTTAGTATTAAAGACCCGTAGAATACGGTTGACCTTTGAGTCTCAAAATAGTGGCTAGTCTCAAAATAATGGCTTTAAATAATCATTTGCTTAAATAGTTTATTTTCTTGTAAAGACTTGTCATGGCACAACATAAAACACTTGGCAAAAGGTTTTATTTTTGGAAGGAAAAGAGTTGGATTTTCGTTCGGAAAAATCATATAAAAATTTAAGGTTGAATATCTCATTTCTAGACCAAAACCCACTTAAGATTTCTTTTTGGTAGAGTTCTACTATTCTTGGTCCCAATAGTATATCTCCCTTATGGTGTTTTCTCAAAAATGGTTTTATCTTTAAATGCCATGCAAGCTTTCACTTTGAAAAAAATAAAAAAAGAGAGTTTATAGTTTGTCCATTGTTGAAGGTCAGCCATATATGTAATGAGCCAAAACCGTTATAATAAACCTTAGTTTTAGAAGAACTCTTCCTTGCTTGAGTTTATAAAGGCAACATTTTATTGAACTATATCACTTAAAACATTTTAGTTTTGAAAGTTCTTTGAAAAGAGCCCAAATTGAAAACCAACTTATTTTTTGAAAGAAAGACCAAGTCAAACCTTTATCCCTTTAAAAGAGTTTAAAATCCATAAAATCATTTGAAATAGAAAGGTAAAATTAAACCAATTTTTAAACTTACTTGATTAAGATTTGTAAAAAATAATCAAGTAATCTTTTATTCCTCTTCATATTTTTGGGTGTGAAAATCATATTGGGGCGTCCTAACCATTCTAAAGGACATTAAAATTGTTTCGCCTAGGTTTTCAACTACGTTCTACTATAAGGGTTTCATTAATCACATATGTTTTACAAATACATAAAAATACATAAAATAGAATAAAGCAGTAGGCTGAAGGGTGTACTAAGCCCATAGGCCTAAATATGCAATTTTCACTCATTGTTGGGCCTTCATCATTTCCAATATTTGCTTCCCTTCCAATCCATTGTTGCGGGTTTGCCTCAATCGAATGACATGTTGGGCCTCAGGCCCAACCGGGATTATGCAAAGTGTTCCCCTCGCAGGTACGCGAAGGGGAGGAGAAAAGAAAGATGGTGGGTTAGAGAGAATCTATAAGTAAATACTCATATAACTAATAATGTTTTAAACACATAACACTTAAACAGTTTGTTTAAACATATATATACCAATCATAAGACCCTTTTAAACAAGTAATAGCCCAAAAAGGAAAATGAAGCAGTTAGGCCCTATATGACCGAAAGAGAAAAGAAAATGTAAAGTCCAAGTTCACATAGATATGAATCAACATTCGTTAAGCTCACAAAAAGGGAAATACAATAGCCCAGTATGCATAAGGTGAATCAGTAAGCCCAAAAGATGCAGAGGTGGCCCAATAATGCCGAGACCAAACGACAACACCCAAAGAAAGACAAAATAAATCAAACAACTTTCAGGCCTAGAAATAGGCCAAAACGGATATGAATTCATTTTAAGGCCCAGACTCATTTTAATATTTTTTGACAAAACAAACACATAGCAGGCCCAACAATTACCTTACTAAAAAAGACAAGATTAGGACTACGCGATATACATAGATACACTCAATATATATAGTTTAAAACTTATCTAAAGAAAATACTTAAGAGTGATATACCATATACACTTTCTAATATACAACTCGACTAGAAATAAAACAGGATATACAGTACCATATACTCAATCCTACATGATAGACAAAGGAATATACCACTCTTGAACAAAACAATTGTCACGACCCATTTCGGGGTCGCGCGGGTACCTACCTTTCCCACCTCGGTAGGGAAACCCTCTCATTGATTATACATCAATTAAGTAAAGGCGATTCATTTAAATCAATAGATACTTAGAAATTCAGCGGAAGCTTCATAATACATGCAATAAACTCAGGATTTAATATAATTACAACGATGTAACAAATACAGACTCGATCCAACTTCCCATGACCTGGTCTAGACTAGTACAAGAGTGACTAATGCTTTCAGATTACCACTACATTCTAAGACTCAATCTCCGTCCCGAAATGAAATGGGAGGAGGTCTTCCAGATAGGCACCGCATATTTCCACATATGCTTCGATCAATCACCTGAAACAAATTTACACCCCCAAAAAGGGTGCAGCAAGTGCAATATCAGTACAAACCACGCGTACTGAGTAAGTATTATAGGCCGACAATGGTTAGTAACACATATCAGTAAAAGAATTCACAAATAAACATGATAACAACCCAATCAAGTCATACGGCTATCTAACACACACTGCACATCAATACCCTTAAGCATTAATTTCACTCTAATAATTCGCCAGTTAAACTCGCAACGATATCAGAACTCACATAACATTTAAATCGATCGTTTCAGTCTAGTAGTCAACTCATCATTAAGACACTCGATATCCTACATCACATAGAGACCAAACATATACTAATCTTACGGACGGTCTATAGGATACCTCAGCAAGTTCAATCAATAAATTCATATCCAAGTGCACGTCATTGCCTAAGTAAAGCATCTAATCCCTAATGTGCCAAGTCTGAATAAATCAATCTGAATCCAATCATCATAAGCAAACACCAAATCATCTCAAACAAGCCATAATGCAATGCAATGCAAGATGTATCAATGCAATGCAAGATGTATGGATGCAATGCCATGCCATGCAAATGAGGTGTACACATGTACTCCGGACGGAAATATCGACGTCTCGGTAGCACAACCCAGTGTGACTCGCGAAGTCTGAGTGCCACCCATCCCGGATCTTTGCCAAACAGACAGACGGGACCCTGGCTAATTGCTCACAGGGGGAGTCTTACCGGCACCACTCTGGGGGACCCGCAGAGTCCGTGCACTAACAACGATTCCGGGATAACATCAGAATCGGCCATGCAACAACGATGCCCGAATTTAACCATCGGACATCGGCCTCCTCAAAATCACTCAAAAGAGTTTATCAAAATATCAGTTTCGCTCCATTAACGATACCGAATCATCACCAGGTATCGGCTATGCATCGTGAATATGAGAAAGTTATGCAATGCACATGTTAATGATTCCGGAATTGAATCTCGGAAATCGGCCTTCTCATAATCACTCAAGTAAAAGAGTTTATCAAAATATCAGTTTCACTCCATCAACGATACCGAATCATCGCCAGGTATCGGCTATGAATCGTGAATATGAGAGAATGTATGCAATGCATATGTCAACGATTACGGAATTGAACCTCGAACATCGGCCTTCTTACAATCACTCAAGTAAAAGATTTTATCAAAATATCAGTTTCACTCAATCAACGATACCGAATCATCACCGGGTGTAGGCCATGCATCATGAATATGAGAGAATGTATGCAATGCATATGTCAACATCAACCACCAAGTTCAATATCACAAATACCACAACAGGAATGCCAACAACGTATCACATCACAATACCAACAGTGGGTATGCCAACATATATCAATAACTCAAGTACCGACAGTGGGTACGCCAACAATATATCCAAGTACAAATGCCAACAACGGGTATGTCAATCCTATCCGAATCAGGAAAACAAGTAGAATTCGATATCTACCAACTACACATGGCATCAAGCCAACACAATTGAACCATCAAACACACATAACGGGGTGGCTAGTCCCACACACAAAGGTCAATTTACATTATTACCACTTCCTTAAATCAGCCTATTAGCTTAGAACAAGTAATCTCACCTTACACTCACAATCATTCGTCACAACTCCTTTTAGAACTCAATCACAATCGTTGGTGTATTTTAGCCTCCCATCTATCAACTAGGTTCACTAGTAATGGCATAACACAAAAATCACATATTACGGGAATTTCTCATCATTGGACACAACAATAGGTTTCACCCGTTACTTCCAACTCACATATATCCACCGATATTAACGAAAAACCACATCAAACAGCCTAAAGAATCTACAGGCCACAAGCCCGAACACACAAATCACACAACAATACCATCCTAAGATTCCATCCCAAATATGCATTCTCCGTTCCTTCTAATACATGAATATATTAAACTAACTGGAGTCTACCGGAAGGAAAGCCATAACCTACCTGGCAGCCGAACAGGTGCCACGAACCCACACGTTGCGTTGTCTTTCGAAGCGTCTCCAATAAAACTCTATCGCATATGAATTATGTGTAAGAAACCATGAATAATGATACCCATATTGGCTACTTTCTGTTCGGGTCAAATTCCAACCCTTAATTTAGGAAAAAGGGGTCTCAAGGGCAAAACGGGAATTTTATGATCAAAATACCAAATTCAATACCAAAAGGGCAAAATCCATCACTTTAGTCATAGGAATACTCAATTAATTCTCAAAATCATCATTTATATGAAAACCCCTAAATTGGGTCTAAGAACTCTAACTTTGATTCATGAATTTCAACTCTTGCATGGAAGACATTGGTTAACAAGCCTAGATATATCATAATTTAGCATAAATAGAAACATTAACATCGTTTATTCATAATCTAGGAAGCCAATTTGATTTTAGAACTCAACTCAAGAAACCCATTTAAAGACCCATTAGATTCTAGATTATGCTAGATGATTAAGAGAGGTTAATGAATAATGAAACTATAATAAGGTAGGAATGTTACCTTAGGGAAGAAACCACCTGAAAACCCTCAAATTCTCCTCCACAAAGCTCTCAAGTCGGAATAGAAATAATGACAAGGGTTTTGGGGTTTTAAACTTATAAAACTACTCGTCGACCGCTCCAGCGGTCTAGTCACAATTGCTCTTCACCGCTCCGGCGTACCATCATCGCTACCCCCGGTGCGGCTGCGCAATGGACACTGAGAAGATCGTACACCAGAATTTTTTTCCAAGTTTCACCATTTGATCTGATTTTTCGACTAGTTTCCAAGGCTATCTGCTCACATACTATACACGTAGACACACTTAAAAACACGCTACGAACGAGCCCGTGGCCTCGGAATTCCCAAAGGAGCTCTCATTGATCGAGTCAACTTTGGGTCAACTCTTTTTCACTTTAAGCCTGTATTTCACAAAAGTTGCCCGAATCCAGGTCTAGACACCCCGGGAAGCGTGCCAACGGTTCCCTCGCACCTATATATCCAGATTTTAACACTAGCCTTAAACACTAATTGAATTAAGCTAAACCAAACCAACATGATAATCACTCGCCGAGATTTAACAACATTATCTAAATGAACCCAAAACAGATTACTTAAGACTAGTTAAACACATATGGACACCTACTTAGATTAGGGTGCTTATATTTAGTTTTTTTTATTTTTTTATTTTTTTAATTTTTTTAGAAGAGTAATCCCACAGAATATGCAAGGTATGCACTTCCAAGACATAGTTTAAAAGCTCATACATGCCGATAAAATGTTTTTGGAAAGGGAAGCAAGTACACAAATGCTACTTCTACCGAGTTTGAGTTCTAATTGCTAAGTTAATTCTTTAAACAGAGGTAAAAGGGTACATGCTAACATTTTTGGTATAAAAAAGGGTAGTTTGAGCAAAACATTTGAAACAAGCTGAGTCATAAATACAACACCATCACAGATTCATGTTAATAACACATGCATATGCACTGGACAACTTTGACAAAGCTAAAGAGATAGGTGACACTTCTAGTTTTGAGTTAAGTCCTTTTTGTAAGCAACCATACCTCAAAACATATTAGAAAAAAAAAACTCCATTATTCTTTGCACCTAACAGTGGTCTAAGTATACAATTATTTTTTTACATAAATTTCTGAAACTCAACATAACCAAGAAAGGACTAACCGAAGGACCTTTTACAGTACCAAAGTTCAAGCCTATAGGACCCTAAGCTCATTGAATAGTATTCATAAATACTTGGGAACAAATAACCAAATAAATAAGTCCCTTAAGGTCTAACAACTCTCCTGTACCAGAATTAAACCTATAAATACAAGGCATGGATTCATATCTAAAATCAGAATCCCTTCTTAATCTTGGATAAATATGGTTTAAACATTACTAATTCAAATGATATACCAACAACATCTACAAGCTAACACCTATTCATTAAAGGAAGGCTTAAAACAGTTTAAAGTCTAAAAAATGACATAATACCCTAAGCATCCTTTTATCATAACCATTCTTTAACCTAACAACACAAATAACATAACCTAAGCATCAAAGCCTAAAACAGGAACCAGACTAAACAAACCTAAGCATTTAAGCACTTAATAAAACACAACTACAAATCTAAAGCAGACATAAGTAAACATATACATATGGACAAAACTAAGCAAACTAACACATAATTAATGAAATGACAAAAAGACAGGGATTTTACGTTTTCTCCGAGCAGCCTTTCGTCGAGAATGGAATTGAGAACCTTGCCTCCTTCTACACGATCTTAGCCACAGAACCCAAAGAAAAAACAATTAAAATTTTCTACTCAAACACTCAAAACTTAAAGGTTTGCAAAAAGCTTAACCCTAGATTATCGAATGTTTGCTCAAACGCCTAAAATTTTAGGGATTTCAAGACTTATGCTCATTCAAACCTATTTTTCAAAGTGAAATAAGGTATCCTTTATGTAAGAGATTAAAACCCATAAAAATTGGTTGCCATCCGATGTGGGAGAAGCGATTTTGTCAAGGATTCGTCTTGAATCCATGACATTTGCTACGAACCAATAGAAATAGAGTTTTCAAGTCGGCTAAGGGACAAAACCCATTAATTCATTGCAGAAATCAAAAGGGGAAAAGGAAAAGACTTTCAGTGCATTTGGGGTTGAACAAGGGTGAAATTAGGCGAGAATTGGCAGAACAATTAATGCTCTTACCTTTCTTGCCTCTCTTTCTACCATGCGAGGACCGCCGTGGGTCCTCGACTTTACCAATTCTGGCTATGTGACGTGAGGATTCGGAGAGAGAGAGAGAGAGAGAGAGAGAGAGAGAGAGAGAGAGAGAGAGAGAGAATGCTTGTCTCAATTTGGGGCCAATGAAATGAAGGGATCGTTTGGGTGCATTTAAATGCAGATCTGGGTCGGGTCGACCCATCTTAGGCTGGACTCGGCCATCTTTAAAAAGAGAAGGGGAGAGAAAATCCTTGTCTCATATATATCTCAAAAATTTATAAATTATCTTAAATAATTAACTTAATAATTATTTTCACTATTTAAAAATCATATAAATATCTTTAGCAATTATGTAAATTGTGCAAAAAATTCAAATGACTTATAATAATATATCCTAAATATCTCTCACGACCCAATTTATAGGCTGGACTCAGACTACTCACATCACTTGCACACAATCTACGATTCCGGGACAACCATCAAATATGGGACTACTCACATAACTCTCATGCAAACTGAGCTCAGCTCATCACAGTGTTTCATCAAGTATCAGCAATGTATCATGAGAGATGTGAATGCGTGTGATATATGGGTCAACATGAATAATCAGACCAATATCACAAGTACCACGCATGGGTACGCCAACAAAATCATGAAAGACTACGCAAGTCCTATAATCAATGCAAACAAGTGAGGCACCACAATATCACGAAAGAGATATCTCAATAGTCTCCAATATATACTATCACTACGCGGAATCAAGCCCACAACAATAGAACAAATCAATCACAACACAATATTACCACTCTCCCTTTATTGCCTATCAATATTAATGTATGATAATTTCACCTTCTACTTACAAGACATCACTATTACCCAGTCTAGAGTTAATTTATGATCTTTGGTACATTTTATTCATCCAATATCAATTAGATTCACTATTTATAGAATAGCACAAATGTCACGCCCCGAACCATGGCCTGGGCGTAACACGGCACTCGGTGCCTGACTGCATATGACCGAGCGAACCACATGACTTGTGAATCAACGTGAGGCATACATGAGCGGAAATGTAACATGAGTGCATGATGAGCTTTTGTAAAACATAGTGAGTCACAATATAATACATGGGAATACTTGTTTAAATTGTGCATGCAGATAATGTCATAAAAGAGCCAAACCGGCTAACCAAACTCTGAAAGTCTAACATGACACTTATCTAGTCTATGAAGCCTTTAACATGAGTCTGGACATGAAAACATAATTGTTGGGACAAGGCCCCCAGCATACCTTTAGATGAAAACTAAACAGAGAAAGACAATGTCTAAATCCCGAATGAGGTGGGGCTCACCAATTAAAGCTGGTACGAGCAGATCCTAATGGGCAGAGGTATCGTCTTGTAAATCCGTACCTGCATCGTGAAATGCAGGCCCCCGGACAATAAAAGAGGACGTTAGCACATTGAATGTACTGGTATGTAAAGCAACCGAAGAAATAACATGGGACATTAGATAACAAGGTAAGAACTGAAACTGAAAACCTGGACATGAACATGAGCATGGATATATATATATATATATATATATGAGTAAAACATGATAAGTAGGGAGAGCATTTCATAAACTGACAACATGATATCACCATGTAGGTACGTGGAGTCCGGTACCTCATGGGACAAGAGAGCCCCCATACCTTGCCGGGGTATAAGGTGGTAACGTGCACGATGGATCCATTCAGTGTAAAATTAAGGAATCATCCTAACTGGGCGGAGCAATCCTTGTCCTACGGTGGCTACATAGTTTCAGGTTATCTGAGCCTTCTCGATAATTCGTGCAACTCTCAAAAACATGAACATGATATAATTGGCTAAGAAGCCCATGATTTTTGTGAATTATTCTTAGCCCATGATTTTCGTGAATTAACTTGTACTTGACTTGTAATCATGATTTCACGAAATAACTTGTAAACATGGTTTCATGAAATAGCTTGTATTTAACATGTATGTATCTTGTATCATGGCATGAAAGTAATTATAAATATAGTTGCATGAAAATTTGTAGACATGTATGATATTCATGAAATAATCACTTTTAGTTAAAAATATGCATGCAAGAACTCATGGAATACAAGATATGGGTTTTCATGGATTACAGACTGATTTTCAATAATCATATGGAGTTATTAAGAACACAATGATAGAATAATAGCAATTTATACATTATATAATTATGGACATGGACCTAGGGTTGTCATGAGCATGGTATAGTAGAAACCCCAGTTTTCGTAAGGATTCATACTCTATGGATTAAGAGGCGTAGGGAAGAACAATGATGTTCCCACACGTAGATAGCAACCCTACATACCTGGTAATGCTCCAAACTTGTATTAAAAATCTGAACTTCGAAGAAGAATTCCAAAGTCTAAGTTTTGAGTCCTTTAAATGGGTTTTCTTGAAAACCCTATGTTAAGAACAATGATTTCATTGTTAGATTATGAGAACACATGCTAGAATTCACTTGGAATGGTTGGAATAGACTTACCTTGGTGTTCTTGGTGATGGAGGAGAGGAACAGGTCGTTCTAGGGTTTAGAGACTTGTAAAAATAAGAACTAGAACTGAAATCAGGTATTTATAGTTTCTGGCGCGACGGGTGAAATACGGACCAAAATACAATCTGTATTATGATTTACGGTCCCGTAAAACCTGGACCGTATTTAAACATATTCCAAAACAGAAACACTGTAGTACCTCCTGCCAAATACGATCACCATATACGGGTCGTATTTTAAAATACAGTCCGTATTTAACAATATAATTCTCCAAGCCTCATTCCAGAATGCACAATGAACTTGATGACAATTTACGTGCTGAAATACGGGTCGTATTCCGTATTTAACAGTAAAGGTTTCCTGAGCCAACTTCCAGAATGCTCAGTGGTTTTAGATGTCAACTTAAGATTTGAAAGACGGGCCATAAACTGAAATACGGTCCGTCCTCTGGGGCGTAAATTCCCATCTGACAACTGAAGCGAAATTTCCATTCCCCACATTCTCTATCTGGTTTTCAAAGTCTAGGATCATGGTCAAAGCTTAAGTTAAAGGTACGAGGTGTTACAATAAATTAGTCGTATCTTATGGAAATTCTCATCGAGAGACATAGAAAAGTATGTACCAACTACTACTTCCAAGTCACATAAAATCCACCAAAGCCCAAGGAAAAATAATACAAGAATCCTAGGGGATCTACAGGCCACAAGCCCGAACATATAAATCGCATAACAATATCATCCTATGAATCCATAATCTCCAACTCGTACACATGCATTCTCTGTTCCTTCTAATACATGAATATAGGAAACTAACCAGAGTTTACCAAAAAAAAAAAAAAGCCGTAACCTACCTTGAGGCTGAGCGGGTGCCACGAACATCCTTAGATCTTCGAGTCGTTCATCACGTCGTAATCAGTACTAAGGAACTTGAAACCATTACGAGACCCAAAATGGGATTATCATTAGAGTACTTATAAGGGATTTCAGATTGATAAAGGAAGATTAGAAATTTAGACCACCCTTAGATTTTCTAGGCTTTCATTACCAAAGAACTCTTTTCCTAACTATAAGGAGTTATTGCTAGACCAAGTTGTCATTTTTAACTCTATCCTTTATAAAAACCCATTTCCAAGATTCATTGGAAAAGTTTAAATTAACTTAAGGGATGCACTTAATCTCAGCTGTGATCTTATTCTTAATCTTCATCTTTTCTTTAAAACTTGAATAAGTATCACATATTTCCAGCTTTATATGTTGCACAGGGAGAAAACAACTTAATTCAAACATGATTCGAGTAGGGCCAACTTTATCTACTGCTGGGCTTATGTATTAATGGACTCATGACTCAGCTCAAAGAAAGAAATGGAAAGAAAGCATGAGTTATTGCTTAAGAATCACAGAGAAAGGGGGTCAAATATACCCCCATCAACCTACATTGTTGTCTTGACTAAAACAGAACCATAGACCTTCTTGTCCTTTAAAACAATCACTTATTAGGACTTAGGGTGAAAGGGAGAAACAGGCCACTTTTCAAAACACAGGCTGAGACCACAACAATACACAAAGGATTTACATAGAGTACAAATCATAAACCTAACTTAACCAATGGCTAAGAGTTCTGCCATATACCACCATGTCCTTTTCAAAAAGGGAGAGAACTTTACATTTCATTTACCAAAACAAGTAAGGTCCATTTTTTTTTTTTAAACTTTTATCTTTTTCTAGTTTAATCACAGTCTTCAACTAATCCAAACATCTCCTTAAGGCATATTAAGACGGACACAACAAACCAAGCTAAATCAGTTCCAACAGCCCATTACAAATGTATAAACAATTCCATCTTTCAAGACTCAACAACCATAACAGAATGACAAGGTGACATCAAAGTGCAAGGGTGAGAGGTTATACCCCATAGACTTGAGAGGGATGCCATGACAACCTTTTATTTGGGAGAAAAGATACTATGGGTCAAGCAATGCTTGACCCTTTCTCAATCCTCTCCTAAGGTGTCTTTAAAAGACCTTCCCCATCTAGCCAAGTGGTCTCCAACCTCAAATCATGCAATCATGAACTTTTATTACCCCTTTTTCAATCACACACTAAATGACATTAGGCGCTTTTATAAATCAACAGACAAATTGTTTTTCCTTTTTTAGTTCCCAAATACTGCTTTCCTCTATGCCATTTCTTCATACTCCTTTTACTTAGATTATCATCACAAGACCTTCTCTTTTCTATCTGTGCCTATTTTTTGAACCTATGCAGTTTGTAAACAAGGAGATTATAATTACTACATCAGTTACTTATAGACATAGGAAAACAAAGAGAATATTCATGTCCCAAAGTAAAGCCTTAGTCTTTGAATTTACTCAGGACTTGAACAAATCAAAGTCAAGTTGCTTCTTTTAATACTTAGACTCATAAACTTTGAACATTCATGATCTTTTACCAAATTAAGACTCATATATGGGTGAAGACAACACATTTACAAGAGCATGATATATTAGTCCCTTACTTTCCATAACAGATTATTTCATTTCTAGAGTAAGACCAACTAATAAGGGCAGTGTCAACGAAAGGAATCACAAACAAGAGAACAAACCTCCCCCTTAGACATCACTTTCATTTCATTCTTTATTTTATACCCTTTTTAGTTTCAATATGACTAGGTGGCAAGGTTGACAGTTAGTCCACTAACCATTTAGCAACTAAATCAATTCTAGTTAGCCTTAAATGAAGACCTGATCTTGTGGTCTCTATTACTTCTCTTATTTTTACTTTTCCTTTCCCATCAGATTCTGCACATTTAGGGAGGTAGACTACTTCTAGGTGAAGAGCTTATGGTATAGACTATCAAGACAAGTTGTGAATACGATGTGCACAAGCAAACAAATTCCAACAAGATAAAACAACCTTAAGCAGATCAAAAGGAAACAGGATTCACATTTGGGTACCATGTTCAGAATAATTTCTAGGATTTCTGCTATGAATCATGGACACTTAACATACACTTGTCACAAATCCTAGGTGATCATACATAACCTACATTAGGTAATGACACAAGCATAGTCATAGCCATGAACAAACAATCAAACTATAGACCTAAGGCACCTGCTATTCCTTTGTTCTATTATTAGACAACAAACAAACAATTAGCTTATCTTGTCTTACTCTACTCTAGGTGTAAGATTATTTAAGAGGAAAGGAGCAATGAAACACCCTACTGTTATACTCAAAGACTCAGCATAATAGATTCATATATTTTTTTTAATCTAAATTTTCCTTTATTCATTCATTTTTTAGAAAAAAGAAGGAGCACATCAGCAGCTATATCCAGAAACAACTGATTAAATTCCAACAATCTAGTCAAAAATTTTACAACAGAACTTACTTCACAAATAGGCAATTCATAACTGACTAGCAAAGCAGGGACATTTAATTGCAATCACAAGCACACTCTACCAGCAAATCAACCATGTTCAGTTGTATTTACACATAGACAGTCTCATCTTCCTTCTCTTTTATTTAAGTTGAACTTATTGTACCTTACCCTACTTAATGTTGACCCCCAATTTTGGTCCTCCTTTTTTAGTTGATTAATTTCACTATACTTCTCAGTCTTGAAAATTCCCTAAAAACGAGTTTGGAATATTTTCACTAATTACTACAGTAATTTTTAAGATCTTATTTCTCTAAAATTAAGAAAGGTTTCTATCATTTCTTAAAAATCACCAAACATCATATTTTTATAATTAAAAATTACTAAACATCATTCTTTACAATTAAATCACTCAGAAATAGTGTTGATATTCCTATATCAATATTGGCGTTGGCATTTTTCCTTTAATCCTATTTATTAATATGTTAATCATCTTTCACTCTATTTTAAACTAAATATGTATATTAAATTACTTATATTGTAATTTATATGTACACATTTTTGGGAATTAATTAGGACAAAGAAGTATATTTGAATTGATTAAAGTAGAAAAAGAAAAAGAACCGAGAAATTCGGATAAATTAATGTTGGGCCAAGCGTTCCGCGACGCCACCGCCATCACGTCCCTTCAATCCCTTCTCCGTCTCCACGAGACTATGGAGCCATTAATGCTCTGAAACTAGCTTGTTCAACCTCCAAATAGGGAAAACGTGAGAATCTTGCAAATACAAGGACGATTGAATGGATAAAAACGTCACCCCACCTTCAGAGCTCGGTTTGCTGAAAAACCTTTCAGATTTTCGGCTTCAACGGTCTCAACCTTTCAAATCATCTCTGAAAAAGGTGATTTCTTTCTCTTCCATTCATGATTTCCTTTTGTTTGAATTTTATTTCAAATGATCCTCCCCCCCCCCCCCCCCCTCTCTTTTTGTGGTTTTCAAGGTTGAATTTGAGTTCCCATTTTTTAGCTATAAATATAGCCCCTATATGGGCTATTAAAGACACAGGTTGAACAGCCACAAAAAAAAAATTGCTTTTATTTTTCCCCCCTCGCAAAATTCCTATTGCTTTAGAACTTGGGTTCTAAGAAAATTCTATTTTTAACTCTAAGTTTTTCTTTTTGGTTATCAAAATCTTCTTTCAAGTTCTCGGCTAAGCAAGCTCTTCAAGAGGATTCGGCGACTCGAGACGACAACAAGCCTCAGTTCGCTGTCACGGAGAAGGTAATGACACTCGTCTTCTCTTCATCTTCAATTTTTTTGGTAAAAGTAGAAATATAATCGTTCAAGCATTTTCTCGTCATTTGTTTGGTTTAGCTAGCTGAAAAGTGATCGTTCGATGGATATGATTGTTTTTGTTTGATTCTGTGGACTTGAACCCGATTACTGCCTTGTTTGTTCTAAATTTGTTGCATAAAAAATGGTCAAGGAAGATTAACTACACTTAGGAATTGTTACATCGACTATGTCAAAATGCTGTGTACATTACTCATGAGATTCTGTATTCATTAGAGAATCAATATGTGGCAATAAAAATAGTAGATTATGAATTTTAAAAGGCGAATATTTCTGATGTAACTGCTCCTCCTTTCTCTCTGGCTTTATATGTTTAAAGAGGTGTTTAGAAAATCCTTATCATGCGAAGATGGTAGCTTTTGGTTTTGGTCATGGTTATGTTGTGTTAATCTCTTTTGCTGGTGGTAGTGCAAAAAAGGGGTATCTTTTGTTGGTCGTCGAATCGTGTTAGAGATGTAACTAATGTAAGTGATTTGTTTGAGGATTTGTTTGAGTTTAACTTCTGTTTTAGTGGTCATGAATCCACTTTTATCAGATTTAGAGTAAATCAATATAGGGATTACTAGTTTAAAATGTTTGCTCTATTTTTGTGTTGATGCTTAGAGAGTATTGCTTGATCAAAAGGTTTGTTAGTATTGTATATGTTTAGTAGGTAATAGTTACAAATGTTTAGATATCAGATCTTGCCTTCGCGTATGTTTCCCCTGAGAAGAACATTCTGATGGATGTCTACTTATGGGAGAGTATAAGTTTACAAACCTACCATGCTTAATAATATTCACGTTAGCTAATAAATGTGTTCTAAAAAATATATCTTCAGGAACATCAATAAACCAGACAACGTGCTAACATTTGTAAAATCTATGTTGAACTCATGTAAACTAGGCTTAAGCAGTCCGTTTTTTATGCCCTGTTTGGAACTTCCCTATCGGAAGCTTTTTTTTTTTAGTTTATGTTGATGCCTGGTTTGCGACCTTAAAATGTGTGCTTACGAAGTTTTCACTGCTGAATGTTTTCTCTTAGTTGTGGAAAATTTTCAAAGGCTTACAACATAAGCATGCTGGTCATTTAAGCTATAGCTTTATGTTTAGGAGAGTTCTTTGTATGTCGAGATGAAGGGGTTGTGTTGATGTAATTTACTACAAAGAAAAATCAGTTTGAATTACCTCTTGATGTTTAAAAGGTTACTGATTTAGATTAAAAGTTATTGTTTTTTATTTAAAAAAGTTACTATTTTTTAATTAAAAAAAAAAGAAGAAGGTTACTGTCCCGATTAAAAAAAAAAAAAAAAAAAAAAAAAGAAAGAAAGAAAAGGTAAACGAAACCAACAACACCTATGACAGTATTGTTTCGACATATCAGATGAGAAAATAATTGGGTCGTCAAGGGACTGTTCTGTTTTCGCTAAAAATGGTGTTTTGATAATTACCTTCAGCTTTGCATTGGTATGAGCTCCTTTATTGTGGAAATACTATGCTGATTTGTGAAAGTTCAACGTGCTAACTTATGATTAATTGTATTTGCCAGTGTGTATTGAGTTCATATCCAGAGGTTCCATCATTTTTTTTTTGGGGGGAGCATGTTTGTCTTCTATGTTATTTAAAGAGTATTAGGACCATGACTATAGGATGTTTAATGTCTCAGAAAGGGTATAGCCACTGTTATGATGGTATGCTAGTTGTGTTTCAATTTTTTTTTTTTAACTTGTTTATAAAATATATGTGTATCGCTAGTGCATAACAGTTTATCTGCACTTAGAGATCATCAGTAAAATGTGAATAAAGGGATTAAAGATTATGGCTAAGAGATGTTTAGGTTACAAGGGCATATTTGACCATGGTTCAAAATGTAAGATATCATGATCTCATATTTTAGGATTTTTGTATGGTACTAGCAAGTAAAAGTTTCACTGTGAAGGTAATATGAATTGGGAATTAATAAGCTTTTTCTGGCATGTTTATGTAGACAGTAAGACCGCTTTCCATTTAGAAGTAATGTCTACAGAGACTACACCTTCACCTAAATTAGTATCATGAATACACTGCTAGTAAGGAAAATGTCGGATCATTTGGGAAAGCTATCTGGTTTTGTCTGTCTGGCATCATAGCTGTATACTTAGGATTTTAAATTTGTGAAATCCTTCAATCTCTTCTTTCAAGAACTTGGTTGTTGTAAACTCTTCTTTCGGTTTTGCTGGTTTAAGGTTCTTTCCTTAGGATTCTAGGAAATGATGTTTTAGACATGAATATGTTACTTTCTTGGTTTGGATTTTAGAATTTAAGGGTCTTGAAATAACAAATAAAAGAAGAACGGTGTCGTTTTTTTCACCATTTTGAAGTTCGTTGTGGGATAACTGTATATTTCTAGCTTGTGACTCTAATAACTGGTTATAAAAATAAAAAATCTAACTAGTAAATGAGTTTACTATGAGTGTGTTTGACTCTCTTCTTCATCCATTCATGAACTTAAAACATGTATGAATCCAGTGACTTGTCTCTAAGATGCAGAGCATAAACTTACAAAGTATGTTGAGGTTTCTTTTTCATCACTGTTTCCGGTTTGTTACTGTTCCTGGTCTACTCTTAAATCCTAAAAACAAATCAGGATTCTGGTGAACGACAACTACGCGCAAATTTTGAGTTCAAACAGCTTTATCATTTTTTCTTAGTATTCATATGGTTTCTCCCAGATGCAAACTGTGGGTATCTTTAGTTATTGCGTATGCTCTATTTATTTCATACTTGTAATAACATAAATCATTCTTCTCATAAATTAACTGAACATCCTGTTAAGATTTCTGGAAAATATGTTAGCCTTAGTGTATAATTGTGCGTGTCTTGCTATTTAACTCGAGCTTTTATATATTTGTCATAAGCTGCTAATCCTTTTCCTTTTTTTTTTTTACATGAAACACTCGGAGCACCTTGGGAGTTTATCAGCAAAACTCCACGAGCTGTCCAATTGGACTGAGCTACAAGCTGCGTCTGCCCCATTCTATTCCTCATCGAGTCACTATTTCTTATTTGTTTCGATGGAGTCTCCTAGTTCGGTGTTGGGATTCTTGAAAGAGATGTCCAGCCACTTCTCTCTTCTTGTTGGCCTCGCATTTACTTATTACCGTATTCATTGTATTACTTGAACTAACACCAGCCCTTTGAGTTTTCGGTGTTGATATGCTCTTGTTTGTGACCCAATTTTGTATAGAACTTTCAGGTGGGAATAGCAAAACTTAGTAGCCGTTTGGCCATAAAAATTATTCACTTTTTTCCGAATTTTTTTTTCACTTTTTTTACTTTTAGGCGTTTGGCCATAAATATTCGGAATACAACTTGAAGTTGTATTCCGGAATACCAAAAACAAGAAAAACCGTTTTTCAATTTTTTTTCCACTTTTTTACACTACATTTCACCAAAAACTATAATTTCAAAAACTATGGTCAAACACAACTCCAACTCCAACTTCAAAAATTCCAAAAAAAAATGAATTTGTTTTTGGTATTTATGGCCAAACGACACCTTAGTCATTACTTCCCTTCTCCAGGAGATTTCAGCAAGATGAAAGGCTCGGAAATACGTATTTTTCGTGAAGGATAAAAGTGCCTTTAAGGGGTCGTTTGGTTGGAAAATACTTATCCCAGGATAACTTATCCTAGGATTAGTTATCCCGGGATTAGTTATTCCACCCTCTCACAGGGATAAACTAACACTACAATCCCGGGATAACTAATCCCGGGGATTAGTTATACCACAATTTTATCTCAATCAAACGTGGGATAAATTCATCTCAAATATAATTCTGGGATTATTGATCCTTATCCTTTGTACCAAACGAGCCCTAAGAGTTCAAATGCGGATATCAAAGGATAAAATGAGGTGTTTTATAGTTTAAAAAATGCTTATTTTCATGGGAAAAATAGTGGTGAATTCGAGTTTGGTCTCCTACAGGAACGGATCAAAGGGGTTTTCAAAACAGAAGGCCAATAACATTTTCAGCATTTATTTTAACTAACATGAATAGGCCTTATTATTTAACTAGAATACAGGAAAAAGAACTCTTGTTAGGGCCAACTTATAGTAGCCCGAGTTATTTTACGGTACATACTTTATTTTCATACATATCTACACTATCTTACTTTTATTAACTCTTTAATCATCTTTACATCACGTTTA
Source organism: Lycium ferocissimum (assembly GCF_029784015.1). Classification (NCBI taxonomy): domain Eukaryota; kingdom Viridiplantae; phylum Streptophyta; class Magnoliopsida; order Solanales; family Solanaceae; genus Lycium; species Lycium ferocissimum. The sequence goes on from NC_081348.1 coordinate 6,514,699, forward strand.
TACATATATATTAGGAAAAATGACATAATAATATTATTTAAGACTCTATATTACAAAACATAAAGATACTTTTCCTTATTTACAAAACATACCAACTTAATTACAAAACATAACGGATTTAAAAAAACAAAAAAACCCACCCTTACCCCCTTTTCCCCGTTCTCCGTATTAATAGATCCCCCGCCCTTCCCCTTTTTTCCAATTCCTTGTTTCATACAGATCCAAAAACCCACCCTTCCCCCTTTTTCCATATTCTCCATATCATACAGATCTCCACCCTTCCCCTCCCCCGCCCTTCCCCCTTTTCCTATTCTTTGTTTCTTACAGGTCCACATCCTTCCCTTTAAGCGCGGGATGTGATTTTGATAGATAGGCCACGTGAATTTTTCTCTGTCGCTCCGGGAAAGGATCAAGGTGATATACCTTTGTCGGTGTTTTTGCCAGGAACAAAAAGGTAATTCCAGCAAATCCCATATGTTTGTGCACGAAATTGGTGAGAATTTGGTAGAGACGAAGGAATGACAGAAAGAATTTGGTGAGAATTTGCAGTGAAGGTAATTTGACAAAAATTGTGAAATTGGTATTTTTTTCAGATATGCAGTTCTCTAGATCCGTGTTCTTCAACTGGTGTGAAGCAGCAAAACAGGGGAAATTTATGCTAAACAAAGAATTGGAAAAAGGGGATCTGTATAATACGGAGAATAGGGAAAAGGGGGATCTATATGATACGGAGATTCAAATTTGTATTAAAATTGTATGCCGAGTTTGTATGAAAATTGTATATTAAGTTTTCTATGTTGTTGTAGTATTAAATTAAATTCGTATGAATATTGTAGGAATGTTGAATACAATGTTATTGTAGTTGTACTAAATTTTCAAAAAGCTAACATGAACTTTATATAAATTCACACAGTTATATACATATTTCATACCGTTTTCATACGGTTTTCATACAAAAACAAATGTGAGAATTCTAAGCCTTGAGTGAGATATACATATTTGATACAATTTTCATACACTAAATTTTGAGAGAAAGTTTTAAGCCTTAAGCGAGATATATATATTTCATACAGTTTTTATACACAAAGTTTTGAGCATAATTTTTAAGCCTTGAGCGAAATATACACATTTCATATAGTTTTCATACCCAAAAAATTGAGCGAAAATTTTAAGCCTTGAGTGAAAATTTTTGTATATGTTTTGTAAGAAATCTATAGTTATATTTTGTAAACTAAAAAGTATCGTCATATTTTGTAAATATACCCTATTCTTATGTGTATATATATTATTCTCCTATATATTACTCTCATATCACGAGTAGTTATTTTTAAACATTATATACCATACTTACATGTACACATCACATGTATACATTATTTTCTCAAAATATACATACTAATTGTCTCCTTTTCATACTATTTTATCCAACAACAAAAAACAATCGTCACCAAATATATATATATATATATAATATATATATATATATATATATATATATATATATATATATATATATATATATATATCATCTCATGCATACTAAACTACTTACTTTTACAAATAAACATACACGCATATTTATTTTTTACACTCTCACTAATCATTTTTGCACGTACATGCATTTATTTACATGATTATAATGACTTTAAAATTGCTATTTGTAAAAGTCATCTTAGGAAATCAGATCCTTTAGCAGCTCTTTAAAAATAGTTAACAATAAATAAGAAATAGCTAAATAATCCCCCCTCTAGTGTTAATTAAGCTAAGTTTAAAGACTGTCTTCGGATAGGCTCTGAGGGGTGCTTAAAACCTTCCTCTCGGGGTAAATAAAACCCTCACCTAGAATCTCATAGGTTTCAAAGATTAAAAATGGAGTTTACATTTTTACAAATGGTTTCCTGATATTTCCTAAAATTAGGTGGCGACTCTAAAAATTTTCAAAGCCAGAGGAAACATAGACATAAGTTGTGAACTAGTTTTAATCCGTTAAAAATAGGGCATAACACTTAAGATCATGCTCAATAAACTAACAACAATATTCAAGAAAAAGGCAAGGGAAAGGGAAAAAGACCTTCAAGACACCTCACACACACCTTTATGATGAACATAGAATCTCACAACCACATGAACAGACAAAAAACCAAAGCACTTCAACAGTCTACATTCTTAAATGAACTTCACTATGATATTTTCCTCCATTCAGATCATGTTCTTATCAAATGAATCACACATTAGGCACAGGACCAAACAAGACATGAACATATGAGCACAACTAACCTACAAATATATATTCAAACTAGGCAGAATATTAAGTACTAAATACAAAAATGAGATAAACTAAATCAAGATTTACCTTTTAAATGCGCAGCCAAGAGAAGAACGGATTTGGGAGCCTCTGTGCTTCCAAATCTCAGCAAACCCAGCCACACATAGAGAAAGAAAAGTAAGAACCAAATATTTTGACTAAAACCCCAATACTTAGTCTAGGTTTTCAAAATTCTTTTTTACTAGGAAGTTTTCTGAAAAATTTGAGTTTTTCACTTCCTTTCTCCTAAAATTCTTCTCTATATATATTTTCCTTGCTATTTTTTCAGTTTTTTTCTCTCCAAAAGGCTTTTTTTTTTGTGCAAAGGCTGGGGTTCTATTATAGAACCCCAAAGTTCAAAATGAAATCAACAACAAACGGTGTGGGACAAAACCCTTTTCCTTACAACCTAACAAATTATCCAACAAATCAATGATCTAGATCAGAAACAAGCCAACACACGATCAGATCTGACCCTTCTTGGGTCGATCTGACCCAAAGAATATGGACCAATAACAAAATTCCTGTGAAAACAATCTTAAAAGCAACAAATAAAGACAATCTTGACTAAAAGTTTGAAAACAACAGAGTAAAGTAAAGATTTTATCATATTCGGGTAAGAGCGAACATGAAAAATGAGTAAACTTTCGGATTTTCACCATAATAAGACCGCAAAGGCTGTGCATGTCAACCCAAGTCTGCAGGTATGCCATTTTTGGCATGAGAGAGGTGAAGAAAGCTAAGGCGGCTACTAGGGTTTCATAGAAGAGGTAAGAGAAAGAGAGAGAGAGAAGCGGGGTTGGGTGGGTGGGTGGGGGTTTAAATTTTGAAAAAAAAAAAGAGTAAAATGAATGAGGGGTGGGGTGTATACCTATTATCCGTTTAAAGGCAAATTGGGTCGGGTCTCAGCCTGGTCTTGGGCTGGACTCGATCCAAAATGCTGAATACGAATTAAAGGCCCATATATATATATATATATATATATATATATATATATATATATATATATATATACTTGGTGTATACATGTATACCTAATACATAAAAACAAATAATTAGAAAAATATTAAAATTGAAGAAGTTTTAATTATGGGAAAAAAATTAGGCCGTAGTTATTTTATTAGAATAATTGAAAAAGGTCAGTCAAATTATTAATGGGCCTAAAAATGGCCTTAATTAATTAAACCAACATAATTATTTCAATTATGGCCTTGCTTGGCCTAATTAGCAATTTTGAAATTAAATTAAATTAGTTATTTTAAATAAAACATTAACTGGCTGATTTTACAAAATACCTCTAATTTCTGTAAATCATGAGCTGGCCAATTTAATTATGGCCAAGACAAAATATATTTATAAAAAAAAGATCAATTTTGCAGTAGTTATCACTTAATTAATTAATTAACCTAATTAAAACATTTATGGGAAATTATGCCTATTTTTGACAAATCATACAGATTATATAAAAATCAGAAGTTTAAAGGGTTTAATAGTTAATTACTTAAATTATTTAAATTACTCAAATTTTTAAAGATTAAAAGAGAATGAAGTATTTGCAAAATTTTGATAATTTTAAATAATTAAGTAAATAAAAACCCTTCTTCTCTCTTTTTATTTTAATTAAACTTAACAAAATCTCATAAAATATCATGAAAATACTCATTAATTTGTAAATAAATTTATGATGCATGAAAATCCCTTTTATTAATTTAAGGGAGAGAAATATTGACCTGGACAATTCATAAAAATCATATAAGGCTTTCAAAATGCTCAGCTCATTTATTTATTACCCGCGAACTCTGAGTGATTAAAATATATTACGGGAGGTCAAAAATTAGGTGTCAACAGATATTGGGCCCATGGAGGGCGCTGTTATGACTGCGTCTGATCAGGACCTTATTGGAAGATTCAGGAAGTTAGAGCCGCCAAGTTTTTTTGGTACTTCGTCTGAGGATGCTTATGAGTTTATTCTTGATAAGTTGCTGCACCGGATGGGGATCGGGGAGACCTACATGGTTGATTATGTGTCCTACCAGTTTCGCGGCGACGCGAAGATGTTGTGGAGGTATTTCGTGGCGTACAGACCTGAGGGTTCCCCTCCCTTGACTTGGACTCAGTTTTACCAAGCCTTCCTTGAGAAGTATGTGACCCGGTCTTTGCAAGAGGCACGTAGGGAGGAGTTTTTGCATCTTGAGCAGAGGGGCATGTCTTTGGAGTCCTATGTGACCCGCTTCCTATATCTAGCCCGTTATTCTACTCCTTTGATCCCTACTGAGGCCGATAGGATCATGCGTTTTATTGGGGGACTAGTGGGCTCTCTACAGATTCCTTGTCTTCAGATGGAGTCTGTGGGGGCTTCCTTCCAGTCCATTATCGAGCATGCTTCTATGGTTGAGGGCGCTAAGGCCCTTGCTTTTGGTGGTGGTGACAAGAGGCCACGTTAGACTGGGAGTTATGGTGGTTCTGATTCGAGGGGCGCCGGTCAGTTTTCAAGGCCACATTAGCCATATTCCTGCCATCCTGTGCATTCAGCGTTACAGGCTCCCCCCCCCCCCCCCCCCGCAGTGAACCACCCAAGAGAGAGCTCCCGGGAGTTCGTTCTCCGGACCGGTGGACGGTGCGCTTCATTCGAGTCTTCGGCCCGTGTATCGTGTTGTCTCCTATTACCTATTTTTCTTGTGGAGAGGTTGGGCATGTTGCTAGGAGATGTCCCCGACCCAGGCGGGATTATCAGCCGCTGAGGACTCCGACATTATTTGGTGGTCGGGTGGGGCTTCTTAGAGGGACGGTGCTCAGTCAGGCCGCGGTGCTTCTCATGGTTCTAGAGGTGGTTCTCAGAGTACGAAAGGGGGATCTCAGGGCGGGCGTGGTGGAGCCTATTGTTACTCATTTCCTGGTAGGCCCAAGGCAGAGGCCTCAGATGATGTGATTTTAGGAACCATTTCTGTCTGTCATAGAGCAGCATCTGTGTTATTTGATCCTGGATCCGCCTATTCGTATGTATCTGTATTTGATGCCGTTTGTTGGAATTTTCCTTGTGATAGCATAGATATACCTGTTCATGTGTCTACTCCAGTTAGAGATTCTGTGATTGTTGATCGAGTCTACCGGTCTTGTTTGGTTACTTTTATTGGGGATGTCCTGGCTTTCTCCTTACCATGCGATCTTGGATTGTCACGCCAAGACAGTCACCTTAGCCATGCCAGGCATTCCTAGGCTTGAGTGGAGGGGTACTCCTAGTCCCACTTCGAAGAAGATCATTTCCTTCCTTCCGGCGGAGAAGTTAGTAAGTAATGGGTGTCTAGCCTATTTGGCTCATGTTCGTGATATGACGGTTGCATCTCCACCCCTTGAGTCTATTTCTATTGTGAGCGAGTTCGCAGAGGTATTCCCGTCGGATCTGTCGAGTATGCCACCCGATCGCGACATTGATTTCTGTATTGACTTGGATCCGGGCACTTGTCCTATTTTTATTCTGCCATATCGGATGACACCTGCTGAGTTGAGAGAGCTTAAGGAGCAGTTAAAGGATTTGTTGAGGAAGGGTTTCATTAGACCGAGCGTCTCCTCTTGGGGTGCTCATGTATTATTCGTGAAGAAGAAAGATGGGACTATGAGGATGTGCATTAATTATCGCCAGCTGAACAAGGTCACTATTCAGAACAAGTGTCCTATGCCTCGTATTGATGATCTGTTCAACCAGCTTCAGGGTGCTTCGGTGTTTTCGAAGGTTGATTTGTGTTCTGGCTTTCACCAGTTGAAGATCAGGGCAGAGGATATTCCGAAGACAGCATTTCGGACGAGATATGGCCACTATGAGTTTCTAGTGATGTCTGTTGGGTTTATCAATGCCCCGACTGCATTTATGACTTTGATGAATGACATCTTTAGGCCATTCCTTGATTCCTTCGTGATTGTGTTCATTAATGACATCTTGGTGTATTCTAAGATTAGGGATGAGCATGAGAGCCACCTTCGTTCTGTTCTTGGGTTGTTGAAGAAGCATAGCCTGTTTGCTAAGTATTCTAAGTGTGAGTTCTAGTTGGAGTCTGTAGCATTCTTGGGCTATGTTGTGTCTAAGGATGGGATTATGGTTGACCCACAAAAGATTGAGGCTATGAAGGGTTGGGCGAGGCCCACTACTGTTACTGAGATTTGTTGTTTTGTGGGTTTGGCCAGCTATTACCGTTGCTTTGTCAAGGGATTTGCTGCTATTGCTTCATCTTTGACCGGATTGACTCAGAAGGATGTTCCCTTTCAGTGGACAGATGATTGTGAGGAGAGCTTTCAAAAGCTCAAGCTTCTTTTGACTACAGCCCCGATCTTAGCATTACCCATGGAGGGTAAGGACTTCGCGGTCTATTGTGATGCCTTCCGTATGGGCTTGGGTGTGGTGTTGATGCAGGAGAGTAGAGTGATAGCTTATGCTCCCCGTCAGTTGAAGGTTCATGAGAAAAATTACCCTACCCATGATTTGGAATTGTTAGCCGTGGTCTTCGCTTTGAAGATTTGGAGGCACTATTTGTACAGTGTCCATTGTGAGATTTTCACCGATCACTGTAGTCTTCAACATGTGTTTACCCAGAGATCTTAATTCCAAGCAGCGCCGATGGATGGAGCTCCCGAAGGACGATGACATCTCTATTCTTTTTTATCACGGGAAAGCCAATGTGGTGGCTGATGCCTTGAGTGGTAAGGCAGTGAGTATGGAGAGTTTATCTCGATTGATTGTTTTCGAGCGTCCGTTGGCCATGGAGGCTCAGACTCTGGCCAACAGTTTCATTTGCCTTGATATTTCAGCCCCGGGCAGGATTTTAGCTTGTATAGAGGCGAGGTCATCTTTATTGGATCGAATCAGGACTCATCAATTTGAGGATGCTTAGTTGAGAAAGATTCGAGATAAAGTTTTGAGGGGTGAGGCTAAGGAGGCCGTGATTGATTCTGAGGGCATTTTGAGGATTAGAGGTCGCGTGTGCGTTCCTCGTGTTGGTGATTTGATTCAGTTGATCTTGATTGAGGCTCATAGATCTTGCTATTCCATTCATTCGGGGGCGACTAAGATGTACCGTGATTTGAGACAACACTAATGGTGGCGTCGGATGAAGAGAGATATAGTTGATTTTGTGGCTAAGTGTGGGAATTGTCAGCAAGTAAAGTATAAGCACCAGCGACCCGGTGGGATGCTTCAGAGGATGCCCATTCCTGAGTAGAAGTGGGAGAGGATTACCATGGGTTTTGTTATGGGTCTTCCGAAGACCCTGGACAAGTTTGACTCTGTTTGGTGTTAGTTGATCAGTTGACTAAGTCCGCTCACTTTGTTCCAGTTCAGGTTTTCTATACCGCAGACAAGTTAGCCAAGATATACATTCGGGATATTGTGAGGTTTCATGGGGTTCCTATTTCTGTTGTATCTAATCGGGGTACTATCTTCACTTCCTGATTCTGGAGGGCACTTCATGAGGAGTTGGGTACCCAATTGGATCTCAGTGCAACTTTTCGTCCCCAGACCGATGGCCAGTCCGAGCGGACCATTCAGGTGCTCGAGGATATGTTGAGAGCGTGTGTTATTGATTTTGATGGTCACTGGGACCAACACTTACCATTGGTAGAGTTTGCGTATAATAACAGTTATCATTCGAGTATTGGCATGGCGCCTTTTGAGGCTTTATATGGTAAGAGGTGTAGATATCCAATTGGTTGGTTTGATAGATTCGAGGCTCGGCCTTGGAGTACGGATCTATTGAGAGAGTCCCTTGATAGAGTTAGAGTTATTCAGACCAAGCTTTTGGCAGCTCAGAGTCGACAAAAGATGTATGCGGACCGAAAGGTCCGGGATTTGGAGTTTGCTATTGGTGACCAGGTTCTATTGAAGGTTTCTGTTATATCTCGCATTTTGCACGTCGGAATATTTTTAAGTTGGTTGCGAAGAGTTATGGACAAGGCTATCTTTCGACTTTATTGTAAGGCATAAGTCGCTTATGATTTCATTGGATGGAGATATTAAGGAAAATTTGGGGTAAGAGTGAAATTGTGGAAACTAATATTTCATGAAATATGGGACCAAAAATGAATTATGGGAAGTTGGACATTTCATGAAAATTTGGGGCCAAAAGGGAGGTTTTGGAAATTTTGTTTCATGAAAAAAAATGGCCATGTGGCCTTGCATGTGACATGTGGTCCATAGGCCACATGTTTTAATTATAAATGTATATATAAGATGACAACTTAGTCATCTTCATCAATTGAGCTCCTAGAAATTTCAAGAAAAATGAAGAAAAAAAAAGAGAGAAAAACGGCCAAGAGGGAGGGGCTGGCCGAACCAGCCCCATGGACTTGATCAAGAAAAAAACTTGTTCCTTCTAGTTTTCATACCAATTAAAAGGTCCTCTACACCATGGAGTAATTGTTGGGATATGCAAAACATTCTTTCTTGCAAAAAAAACAAGCTAGCCGAGAGATGGAGTGGAGTGAAGAAGGAGAAGTTCAATCTCTATTTTTATATGTTATTCATGATTTGTGTACGTTGTAGTGTGTAGAATTGAATGGGAGTCATGAAAAATATGTGTGTTGCAAGTTGTGGCCGTGAGCCTATGTTGTTGGAGTAAGCATGATGAACAAATTCTATTTAGTGTAATTTGATTGTTGTGTATGTTGTGGAGTGTGGAAATGAATGAAATTCATGTGATTATGGTGTGATATGTTGTGGCCGAATACATATAGTGTGGTGTAAAAGTGTAGAACTAATTTTATGTAGTGTTTTGGTTGTTGTTTGTTGTGGATTATGTGATGAAAATGAAGGTTTGATCACTCAAATGGAAGCTGTAGTTGTTGTGGCCGTTTGTGGCCATTGAGGAAGATAAAACGATTTTAAAGTAGATTCTTGTATTTATGGAAGATAATGTTGTCAATGTGTGAATTGTCGATATAGTTGATGAACTTGAAAGGAAGAAATGTGTCGTTGATTGTTTTCTTGAACTTAGAGGATTTCGGGTGAAGTAGTAGGTTGGTTGGATTACTTTGAATATTGTGCGGATTGTTGAAAATGTTCTTGAATCGTGTTCGAAAGGTTTTGGATTGTTATTTGAATATGCGATCGTCGATATTAAGTTGGATATATGTAGTTGAATTGAATATAAATGAATGTCGTCGCATTATGTGAAAGAAGGTTATTAATGTTAGAATGCGTTTTGAATTAATGGTTGATGTTGTTGGAATGTCTGTTGGTATGGTTGTTGATGGATTTGGCCGAGTTAAATTCTCGGGATGTCCAATTTATAGGGGAAATCTTTGCCGAAATTTCGGTAGAAAAAGTAATGGCTTGGAATTGGATTCTTCGATGTTTATGGCTAATGTTCGATGCCTATCAATGTTATTGTAGATCGTGAGAAGTCGAGACGTAAGTTCGGATTAGCTTAAGAAGCGGCTAAGGTATGTAAAGCTCACCTTTCGTTTTGGCATGTCTTAGTGTAAGTAAGCTATGACACGAGTTTCGAGGTAATTCTATTCTCGCGATCCGAGCATGCTTATGATTCTTATTTGTTTCCTGATGTTCATATCCTTAATGTAATCGAATTATGATCTTTACGTTTTTGTATGACTAAATGTCGAAAATTGCATGAAAGTTCTATTTTCAAAAGCGTTTTATTCTTAAATGATTCCGAAACTACGAACGTCCGTAACTTTCACAGAAAGGCTCGGATCGCTTCGATATGCTTGTAGGAAGTTCCATAATGACTAATGTCCGTAACGTTCCGAGGCAGACTCGGATTGATTTGACATATGATTATGATCTTTATGATACTCTGTTATGCTTACGATATTCGATATGTTTCCGAGTAATGTCCGAAAGCTTTTTGATATAACTATTGCCCGGATTTCGAATGACGATTCATTATGATTACTCCATTGCGTCTTTGGAAATGATTTATGTGCATATGGTTTCTCACTACTCTGCTCGTGCAAGCTCAATGCATCTTTCACCGAGTCCCGGGCCGGGTACGCATTCGTGCAACTTCTCTGCATTGTTCACCGAGTCCCTCACTAGAGGGCCGGGTACGCTATATATGTATATATGTATATGATGTTGTGATGATGGGGATGGCAACCAGGATGGCATACCGAGTCCCTCACTAGAGGGCCGGGTACGGTATGTATATATATATATATGATGGCATGATGACATGATTATGATATGATTTACTCACCGAGTCCCTCACGAGGGCCGGGTACGTATAAATGTACAATGATATGATCTTACACCGAGCCCCTCATTAGAGGGGGGTACGGTATATATGTATGATAATATGATGATACAATTATGATATGATTTTATCTACCGATATATGTATATGTATGACAAATGTTTTCAAAAGGCAAGTCTTATGATTTTCTGTACTCTTTATTTCAGTGTGATCCCGCTTACTACATTTCATGCTTTACATACTCAGTACATATTCCGTACTGACCGCCTTTCTTCGGGGCGCGTTTCATGCGCGGTACACCCGTGGAGTCGAAGATATTAGTAGGGGATGTTCCAGCGGGATTGGCGAGCTCCAGTTGCCCCGGAGTCTTGTGCCGAGTCAAAGTATTATGATATGGATTCATGTTCCGTGTTAGAGACTTTGCAAACAGTGTCGTGGGTATAAGATGTCGGATATGTAAGCGGCTATGTAAGCCGATGTGTCATCATGTATTGTATTATAAGTTCTATATGTTTCTATACGTTCAGATTGTATTTGATCTGAAAAGGATAAAACGCATGTTTATTTCCGAAGAACTTTCATTGTGTATCTATGTTATGGTTTAAAGGTCCAGTCCGATTATGGGTATTATGTGAGTCAGCGGGTTCGCTCGGCCCTAAATAAGGGTCGAGTGCCCATCACGCCCTAACAGAAATTAGGGTGTGACAGTTTCACCCATGAAGGGTGTTATGAGATTTAGTAAGAGGGGCAAGTTAAGCCCCAGGTATATTGGTTCATTTGAGGTTGTTGACCGTATGGGTGATGTAGCTTATGAGTTGGCATTGCCGCTAGGCTTGGTGAGAGTTCATCCATTTTTTTATGTTTCGATGCTGAAGAAGTACCATGCTGACGGTACCTACATTGTTCGTTGGGGTTCCGTATTGCTTGATGAGAATTTAACTTATGAGGAGGAGCCTATTGCAATCTTGGATAGGTAGGTTCGAAAGTTGAGGTCGAAAGAAATTGCTTCTGTGAAGGTGCAATGGAAGCATCGCCCTATTGAGGAGGCTACTTAGGAGACCGAGTCCCAGACATGTGTAGCCGATATCCTCAGTTGTTTACTGATTCAGGTATTTTCCCGCTTCTTTTCTTTTCTTCGCTCGAGGACGAGTGACGGTTCAATTGGTATCTGATGTAACGACTCGTTTGGTCATTATAGTCATTTCAATATTTTCGCCCTTGCTCGAGCATTGATTAGCTCACTTTTGACCCGAGGGGACCGTTGACATGCTTCCCGAGGTGTCCAGATCGGATTCGGGCAACTTTTTGGTGAAATTGGACTTAAAGTGAAAAATAGTTGACCGAAAGTTGACTTTTGGGTAAACCTTTTTCGAAAATCCATCGATTTTGAGAGGTCCGGATAGTTGTTTAGAACTTGTGTATGTATCTGGTTCGGTTCCCAATGCACTCAGAGGCATTTTAGGTCTTGGGTTGGGAAATTAGAATTAAGGTATCGGGGGTTGACTCAGTCAATGAGTCCTCTGTTGGGAATTTTGACTCGACGAGCGCATTCGTAGAGTGTTCTTATGTGTGTCTATGTGTATGGTATGTGAATAGATGGCCTCGGGAATTAGTCAAAAAATCGGATTGAGTTGTGAAACTTGGGTGAGTTTTCTAGTGTCTGTTGCCCGCTTTGGCGGCATCAGCACCGCGGTAGCGGTATCGCTGGAACGGTCACCCTGCTGCTGGAGCTGTCTAAGCCAATTAGGCTTGACCGTTGAAGCAATCAAGGGACAGCTGGAGCGGCTTCCCTGGGGCGGTCCCAGCGTCGCCAAAGCGGGTGACGGGCAGTGGGTATAATTAATGAAGTGTTAAAAGCCTTTAGTTCCTCATTCATTACCATTACGAAAATAGACTCTTGGGATATGTTCTTGGAGACTTTTAGTGAAGATTCTTGGTGGTAAGTTCCCCTAATCCTTTTACTATTCCATTAATCCCAATCATCATAGATTTTTCTTTTCCTTTAATAATCTCTTAGTAATGGAAGATGAAGTGGGTTTTGATGATTGTTCTATCTAGGCTTAATAATGATGCAATTGATTGAGTTTATGCTAGATTTTGATGAATCTAAGTTTGTTAATCATATATCTTCCATTATTAGAGTTAAATTCTTGAATCAAAGAGTTAGGGTTTATACCCAAATTTAGGGGTTTTGCTTCAATTTCAAAATTAGGGGATTTCATGAGTTAAATCAGCAATTAGTGGTTGGATTATGATCACCTAGCACTTAATTTGATAATTTTCTTCTGAATTTCCCGTTTTGCCCTTGTGGGCCCCGTTTCCCTAATTTCTAGGGTTGATTTGCCCTAAATTGATTAGTAGCAATATTAGTATTATTCTTCATGATTTCTAATCTAGATTTCGATTATGCTTAGACTATTTTGGTTATGAGGCTCAGCAGAAAGGCAAGACAAATGAGTGAGTTGTTGGTGTTGCGGTTTAGCCATACAGGTAGGTTATGGCTTACTCTTGGTGAGACTTTGCATAGCGAAGCATATATTTAGATTATATCGCCGGAGAAAGCATGTGAACCTTCGGGTATGAAGTTGGGATGGATATTATCTTAGGTTGGGCCCTGTTGTGTGTTTGGGACTAGCCATCCCGTTATGTTGTGATTGATTATTCTATTGTGTTGGCTTGATGCCACGTCGTTTTAGTAGTTATTGGCATCTATTGCTCTACTTTTGATCATGATATTGATGGCGTACCCATTATTGGTACTTGTGATTTAGATATATTGTTGGCGTACCCACTATTGGTACTTGTGATTCAGATATATTATTGGCGTACCCACTGTTGGTACTTGTGATTCGGATATATTATTGGCGTACCCATTGTTGGTACTTGTGATATTGAGCATGACTATTGACGATGATACATGCATTGCACGCACTTTCATTCTTCATGATATACTGTTGAGATACTGATGATACTTGATGAAACACTTTAATGAGCTGGGCTCGATTTTACTTGAGTGACGTAAGAGTCTGATATTCGATGTTTGTCTCGAAATTGTGGATTGAGTGAGTGCATGGACTCCGCAGGTCCCCCAGCGTGGTGCCGGTGAGAAATCCCCATGGGCAAAGATCTGGGGTCCCGTCTATCTATTGGGCAAAGATCCGGGACGGGTGGCACTTAGACTTCGCGAGTCACCTTGGGTTGTGCTACCGAGATGTCGATATTTTTGTCTAGAGTACATGTGTACACAGCATTTGCATGGCATTGCATTGCATCCATACATTATTGCATTGCATTGCATTGCATCACAGTTATTTTGGAGATGATTTGATGTTGTACTTGTGATGTTGGATTCAAACTTGATATATTGAGATTTGACACACTTGGGATTAGATACTTTACTTAGGCATTGACGCATACTTGGCTTCTATTATGTTTGATTTATACTTGTTGGTTTAATTGTCTATCTTGCTTTATTATCTGAATTGTGTTAGTTATGCTTGGTCGGCCGATGATGCCTACCGGTACCGTTGTTTTGTCGACTCGCACTTGCCGCATTCCTTTATGAATGCGAGTATCGGAGGTCGGGGTCTACTTCCATGTTTCGTGGCTGATTGTCGTCTTCATCTTTAGCACTGAGTCTTTTGGGTGAGCACGGTCGTTCGCTGCCTTGAAGATACATACACACACACACACACACACACACACACACACACATATATATATATATATATATATATATTATTTTATTTATGTCCTATTTCTATTCAGAGACATAGACATTTTTATGTATTATTACTCCAGACTTGTATTATTTCCTTTTAGATGCTCTTGTATGACTTAGACTAGACCCTGGGGGTATTATTATTGTTCCACACTATCTTTACTATATATATATATCGTGAGACTTACGTATCTATTCTTTTCCGCTTGATTAATTATGTATTTGTGTCTTTATCTAATGTTGGGTTGAGGGTTCGCTTACTGAGGTGGGAAGGTAAGTGCCCGCACGGCTTAGGCAAAATAGGTCGTGTCAGTTGTTTTGTGATTGAGTTGTCCTATTATTGTGGGCTTGATACCGTATAGTGATAGTGGGTATTGGAGACTATTGTGATCTCTTGTTCATGATGTTGTGGTGCCCCACTTGTTGGTATATGATTTTAAGGATAGTATTCTATATGGCTTGTGTAGTCTTTCATGATATTGTTGGCATACCCATGATTGGTACTTTTTATATTGATCTGATTATTCATGTTGACTCATACATCGCACGCATTCACATCTCTCATGATATATTGTTGATACATTGGTGATACTCGATGAAACACTGTGATGAGCTGAGCTCAGTTTGCATGATAGTAATGTGAGTAGTCCGATATCCGATGGTTGTCCCAGAATCATGGATTGTGTGCGAGTGATGTGAGTAGTTCGATGTCCGATGGTTGTCCCGGAATCGTGGATGAGTGAGTACATGGACTTCGCGGGTCCCCCATGGGTTGTGCTACCGGGACGTCGATACTTCCGTCCAGAGTACATGTGTATACTGCATTGCATTGTATTGGCATTCTTACATCATTGCATTGCATTGCATCTTGGCTTATATTGTGATGATCCGGTATTGTACTTACGTTGATTGTTTCGGATTGTATATATATTGAGACTTGGCATACTTGGATTTAGATGCTGCAACCTAAGTGATGACGGATACTTGTTGTTGACACCTAATTTTTTACCTCCCGTAATTTATTTCAGTCACTCAGAATCCTCGGATAATAAATAAATGAGCTGAGCATTTTTAAAAGCTGGTGATTCCTTGTAAATGATCCTGCATCAATATTTCTTTTTCTTTAATTGACAAAAAAAAAGTGGTGTTCATGCACCATAATTTTATTTAGAAATTAATGAGCATTTTTATGATTTTATTGAATTTAATTTAAAAAAAAAAAGAGAAAAGAGAAAATTAAGGAAGGGTCCTTATTATTTGAGATTATTTTGCAAATACCCCTTTCCTTTTTATTTTTACCATTGAAAATTTGAATAACCCACATGATTTAAGTAATTAACTAGCTAACCTTTTTACTTCTTATTTTTATAAATTAGGCAGAATTGCCCTTAAATGTTTAAAATAGGTTAATTACTTAATTAATTAAGTGATTGCAAAATTGAGCTTTTATATCTTTGCCTTGGCCATAATTAATTTAGTCAGCCCATAATTTAAGGAAATTAGAATTATTTTGCAAAATTAGTCTATTAGCATTTGTTTTAAAATGATAATTTTAATTTACAAAAATTGATTAAAAAGGCCATAATTAAAATAATTGTGCTAGGATAATTAATTAGGGCCATTTTTTATAATTTGATCGACTTTGAAAATTATTTAAAAGTAACTACGGCCTGTAATTAAAAATTCCTCCAATTTTAATTTCTAAATTATTTATTTAAAGCATTAGATATATCCCATGTATACACCAAAGTATACACATATATGTGAAATATATATGTCTTGGTGTATACACTTGGTGTATACATTAAGGCCCTTTTAATTATAATTTAGATTTGGACCGAGTCCAGCCCAAGCCAGGCTCTGACCCGACCCAGATCTCTTAATTATTGGACTACTTCCCCCAAAACCTTCATTTACCTTTTCTTATGCCCCCCCCCCCCCCCCAACCCCGCTTCTCTCTATCTCTTCTTACCTCTTTCATGTAAACCTAGGCCACCCGCCATATGTTCTCGCCTCTCTCATGCCAAAAATGGCGTTTTTACAGGCGTGTGCTGACATGCACAGCCTCTGTATGCCTTTATTGATGAAACATCGTTGTATACACTTGGTTCCATGAATGCTCTCGTCCAAATATGGAAAAAATCTTTGCTTTACCAAATATGGTAAAAATCTTTGCTTCACTATGTTCTTTTCAACTTTTTAGTCAAAATCGCCTTTATCTTTTGCTTTTGAGTTTGTTTTCGCTGGTATTTTGTTATTGGTCCATGTTTGTTGGGTCAGATCTGACCATATGTTGGCTCGTTTCTGATCTAAATCGTTGATTTGTTGGCTATTTGGTTAGATTGTAAGGAAAAAGGTTTTGTCCGACATCGACTGCTGTTGGTTTCATCTAAACTTTTTATAGAACCCCAGCCTTTGCACAAAACAAGAGGGAGAAGGTGGAAAAAATTGAAAGTTTGAGAAAAATATATATATAGAGAGAGAAAATTTTAGGAAAAAGGAAGTGAAAAACTCATGTTTTTTCAGAAAACTTCCTAGTAAAAAGAATTTTGAAAACCTAGACTAAGTAGTTGGGGTTTTAGTTAAAATATTTGGTTCTTACCTTTTTTTCTTCGTGTGTGGCTGGGGTTCTTTGAGATTTGGAAGCACAGAGGCTCCCAAATCCATTATTTTCTTGGCTGCGCACTCAAACGGTAAACCTTGATTTAGTTTATTTCATTTTTGTATTTAGTACTTAATATCCTGCCTAGTTTGAATATATTTGTAAGTTAGCTATGCTCATATGTTCATGTGCTAAAAATGCCTTGTTTGGTTCTGTGCTTAATGTGTGATTCATTTGATAAAAACATGATAAGAATGAAGGAAAATGTCATTGTGAAGATCATTCAAGAAGTAGACTGTTGAATTGCCTTGGTCTTGTTTGTTCATGTGGTCTTGAGGTTCTGTGTTCACCATAAAGAGTTGTATGTGAGGTGTTTTGAAGGTTCTTTTCACCTTTCCCTTGCCTTTTTCTTGAATATTGTTGTTAGTTTACTCAGCATGATCTTAAGTAAAGTAAATATAATAAGTTCAGCTTAACTTTAAAACAAAAAAGGAGAAGAGGGAGGTGAGACAGTCCATGTGTAATACAGTTGAACATGGTTGACTTGTTGGTAGTGTGTGCTTGTGATTACAGTTAAATCTCCCTATTTTGCTAGTCAGTCATGAATTGCCCTATTTGTGAAGTGAGGTCTGTTGTCAAAGTCTTAACTGGGCTGTTTGAATTTGATAAGTTGCTTTTGGATATAGCTCCTGATGTGCTCCTCTTTCTTCTGGAAAATGAATAAAATAAGGAAAATTTAGATAAAAGATATGAATCTGTTGTACTGAACCTCTGAATATAATAGTGGAATGTCTTATTGCTTCTTTCCTCTTAAATAATCTTGCACTTAGAATAGAGTAAGACAAGATAAGCCAATTGTCTGTTTATTGTCTAATACTAGAACAAAGGAGTAGCAGGTTCATGCCTTAAGCTTACAGCTTGATAGTTTGCTCATGTCTGTGTCATCACCCTAATGTAGATTAGATATAACCACTTATGATGTGTGACAAGTGTATGTTAATTGTCCATAACTCATAGCAGAATCCTAGAAACTATTATGATCATGGCACCTAAATGTGAACCCTGTTTGCTTTTTTGATCTGCTTAAGCCTGGTTTGCCTTGATGAAATTTGTTGATTATGCACATGGTGTTCACAATTTGTTCTGATAGTCTATACCATAAGCCCTTCACCTAGTAGTAGTTTACCTCCTAAATGTGTAGAATCTGATGGAAAAGGAAAAGCAAAAAATGAGAGAAATGATAGGGACCACAGGATCAAGTCTTCATTTAAGGTTAACTAGAGTTGATCTAGTTGCTAAATGGTTAATAGGCTAACTATCAACTTTGTCGCCTAGTCGATATTGAAACTGAGAGAGTAAAAAAAAAAATGAAATGAAAGTGATGTCTAAGGAAGAGGTTTGTCCTCTTATGAGTGATTCCTTTTGTTGACACTGCCCCATTTAGTGACTTCATTTAGAAATGAGGTAATTTGTTATAAAAGTAATGGACTGATATGTTATGCTCTTGTATCTGTGTTGTCTTCACCCATGTATGAGTCTTAACTTGGTAAGGGATCATGAATGTTCAAATTTTATGAGTTTAAGTATTGAAAGAAGAATGAAAAGAAGCAACTTGACTTTGATTTGCCCAAGTCCTGAACAATTTAGAAATTAAGGCTTTGCCTTGAGACATGAATATTCTCTTTGTTCTCCTATGTGTATAAGTAACTGATATAGTAAGTATAATCCCTTTGTTTGCAAACTGCCTGGGCTTAAAGATAGGCATAGATAGAAAGAAAAATCCTCATGATAATAATCTAAGTAAAAAGGGAGTATGAAGGAATGGAATAGGAGAAAGCAGTACTGGAGAACTAAAAAGGGAAAAACTACCTGTTTGTTGATCTGTGAACTGCCCAGTCTCATTTGATGTGTGATTTGGGGGGGGGGGGGGTAATAAAAGGTCATAATTGTATGGGTTGAGGTTGAAAATCACTTGGCTGGATGGGGAAGGTCTTTCAAAGACACCTTAGGAGAGGATTGAGAAAGGGTCAAGCATTGCTTGACCCATAGTATCTTTTCTCCCAAATAAAAGGTTGTCATGGCATCCCTCTCAAGTCCATGGGGTATAACCTCTCACCCTTTGCACTTTGGGATCATCTTGTCATTCTGTTAAGGTTGTTGAGTCTTAAAAGATGGAATTGCTTATACATCTGTAATGGACTGCTAGAACTAATTTAGCTTGGTTTTGTTGTGTCTGTCTTAATATGCCTTAAGAAAAAATGTTTGGATTAGTTAGAGACTGTAACAAAACTGGAAAAGGGAAAATTGCTTTTTTTAAGGAACACTGCTTGTTTTGGTAAATGAGATAGAAGAGTCCTTTCCCCTTTGTGAAAAAGACATGATGGTATATGATAGAACCTTTAGCAACTAGTTAAGTTAGGTTTATGATTTGGACCTTATGTAGATTCTATGTGTATTACTGTGTTTTCAACCTGTGTTTTTGAAAAGTGGTTTGTTCCTCCCTTTCATTTTAAGTCCTAATAATGCCCCTTTTAAAAGGTAAAAAGGTCAATGGTCCTGTGTTAAGTCAAGATAGTATGTAGGCTGAAGGGGCGCATATTTGGCCCTTCTTCTCTGTGATTCTTTAAAGAATAAATCATGCTTTCTTTTCATTTCTTTCTTTGAACTGAGTCATGAGTCCATTAATATGGAAGCCCAGCAACAGATAAAGTTGGCCCTTCTCTAGTCATGTTTGAATAAAGCTGTTTTCCTCCCGTGCAATATATAAAGTTAGAAATATGTGATACTTATTCAAATTTTAAAGAAAAGATTGAAGATTAAAAATAAGGTTATAGCTAATATTAAGTGCATCCCTTAAGTTATTTTAAACTTTCTTGCAAATAAGACAGAATCAAGAGTAAAGGTTAGGACACCTAGAATAAAAAGAATGTGGGACCCCTATGCATTTTGAGACTTTGACCTTCCTACTTGCTTAAGTCATGTAAAGGGGTGTAACTGATTGTGTCTAAGATTTATATACCCCATTTAGGAACATGATAGCTTAAAGGGTTCTGGGCAGTTGGTTCTATAGACATTACTAGCTTGGTTTCCATCATTGCTTATGTCTTGAATTGGATTCTGTGAAAAAATAACATGATATCACACCAATAGAGGACCCTAGTTTGTGCCTGCTTGACTTTGGCTGTGCTATAGCTGTTAAGATTATAATTTGTATCTACCTGTTTATTTTTGCCTTTACAAGGAGAATCATTTAGACTTGGAATATAATGTCTTGAACATAACAAAGTATTCACTTGAATTGTCCATAAAATGTCTAGAACCATTTGAGAGTTATGCTTAGATAGTTACAAGTATACTTTATGTATACTAAACCTGTTGTGATGACACTGTGCTTAGAGAATGATTTTCCCTTTGTGTTCTTATACTTTATCACATCTGCCTGATTCCATGTTGTTCAGAACTGCATTTGACTAATATGTTGTGGTTTGTTTAGTTTAAGTTTAGTTTAGGCTATCTTTGTGCTCATATAAATTACCTTCATTTTCATGATCAAGTCATGTTTTCTCTACTGGTCTTGCCTGTTCTTATTAGCCGATAGTTGTTCCATATACATATATATTATAAATATCTTATTTATTCTGAACCATGTGGGGGTGTATGTGAATCTGTGTCTTCCCTATTTGTCGGTTGAGAGGCAGTTTAGGTAAAAGAGGAGTCTAGTTTGAACCCTTCGCTGGTGACCAGCCATGCCGGAGGTTCGTGAAACCTCTTGGAACTTGTGCGGCATCAGGATTAAAAGGGGGGTGATGACTTGGTCTTCCACCACCTAGTTTGGCATGTTGAGTTTGAGGACATGGAAACACATATGCCTCACATGGTCTCTTGAATAAATATGATCTACTTTTTATATATGTTGTATATTCATGTATAGAATGGGATTTATAAAACAATAGTATAATATGTATATTATGTGAGTAATGGTTCGCATTTTCGCGGGCGGGGCTAGCGCTCGGAATACGTTGGTGCTCTTTCGGACTTTATTTTAAGAGAGTCACCACCTAATTTTTAGGAAATTAGGAAAATCAGTTTTGAAGGGTTTATTCATACACCGTGAAAAAAACTTCTTGATCCAAAAGTTCTAGGTAAGGATTCTGGTGATCCCCTGGAGAAGGTGTTAGGCACCCCAGTATTAAGGATCCGTAGATTACGGTTGACCTTCGAGCTTCAATGTGTGATTATGTATAAATTGCTTATGTTTTGTTTTGTTTCCTGTATAAAAATGCTGTCATGGCATATCATTTTGGTTTTAAAAGAGTTAAACAAATTCCCTTTAAGTAAGGATACTTTGAGTTCGGATTTAAAATATCCGGATAAAATAGTTTGTCCTTTTTACTTATAAGGATAGTACGTTGGGTATATCCCATCTAAAACTAGTGCCATGTGTTTGTATGTAAGAAAAATATATATGTATGTATATGTACAGCCTTGATTTAATTCCTACATTATTCACATTTTATCTCCTCAGTCAACCATGTCCATAAAGTAGGCTATGGACAAACTATGTTACATCTAAGTTGGATCAAACTGAATCAGGGAGAAATACTTTGAATGGTTCGTATTTATTTACTTCAAACATGGATAGCCATAATCCAACACTTTTAGCACATTTGATGCGATTTGTCAGAATTTGACTAATGTATGTCAGAAATAGACATCTTCAATACATAAGAAGAGCAAGAAAGACCATTTAATCTGAAACTACTGATATGCCAATCAAAAGAGAGAGATTACTTAAACTGAAGGCTCCTTAATTACTGGATGAGCATTTCTACTGGACTTTAGTAGATTTGAACCATCTTAAAACCAAACAAGACACAAACATGTATCTGAGACTAAATCTCTTTTAACATATGCTCTTCACAGAAAATCCTTTAAAATTCAATAAACTGAAACCAGACAACATTAAGGCTAACTCATTCCCATAAAAATTTGTAAATCAGTTCTTGTATTAGTATTAACCTGAACTATTCATAATGAGAGAAAACTAAAATTAGATCCTTATTAATAGCTCACCCAACAGTATTGTGGTATTTAAACAGTTTCTAGTCCTTAAAACCTAAAACAGCACAACCTTTCTATCCATATTAAGCTACATATTTCAAAATAATCTTCTCAAATCAAACTAAATAAGCATCTGTACTAATGTAGAAATTAAAGAAATAAAAGGGTTCAAGCATTACTTTTTTGAGCGCAGCGACGGGGTGATGGGAGTTGATGAACCACCTTTCACCCGAGTCGCATTCCGATGAGCGGAAACGACTTCCAAAAATTAAACTTAGAGCGAGAAACTTCGTCGAAAACTCAAGGCGTTGCCGAATTTTTTGAGTGTTTCCCACTCTTGGAGGGTGTAAAAACCTTAATGGTTAAGAAACCAATTTTTTCGGTCTCCGAAAAACCTTGTCTAAAATGAAGGGAATGGGTTCTATTTATAGAACCCAAAATGTGCAAACTTTTTGTAAAACCAACGATGTGGGACTTTTAGAAAATAGCCTTGACATCCAAATCCTAACTCAAATTTGTATAGACCCTTGAAATCCGAATCTTACAAGAGAAGTCAAGCAAAAATTAATTGAAAAATCGAAAAAATATCAAAGTTACCGTTTGCAAGCTGGACAAGGAGAAATCGACAGGCATCATCGATACTATTACCCAAAATGGGCGAGCAAGACTGTAAAGCAAAAGGAACGAGACTCGTTGCCAAAAATGGCCATGGAGACAGCTGGATTCGTTTGGTTTAAGGCTCGTTTGGTTTTTTTTTTTTTTTTCTTTCAGAATGAAGAAAAGAGAAAAGGGGTGTTGGGGATTATAATTGAAGTGGGTCGGGTTCATTGAATTGGGCTGGACAATACAAAAGGGCTAATTTATGACTTAAAATTGTGGCCACAATTGGAGTTGAAGAATAGCCTTTTCACTTCAATTGTAACCACATTTTTGTGGACATATTGAAATCAATTCTTTTAAATCAAAGCCTATCTCTTAACCATCCAACCGGATTGTAATAAGATCGAGATAAAATAATTACCCAATTAACTAATTAAGCTTCTTGATTTAACAAAGTAAAATATTTAATTGCAAAAGAGATTGATTATAATAATTGAGTCGTGAATGACTTAAAACTAACAATCAAGATGCATACTTAATTAAAATACCTATTAATTTATTTTTTATATATAAACTCATTTTTTAAATTGATAAAATAGACATGATAAACACTAAAAATTATACGTAAAAACATAATAATGTATATTAGAGTATTTTGCCAAATGAAATGGCAAAATAGCATCAAAAACCGTTTCGGAAGTATTTTTTTGATTCTCTGAGTAAATATTCTACTCTATTTGATATTCAAGAAGCTTGATTAATTAATTTGAATTTTTGGAGGTCAAAAATTGGGTATCAACAATGTGCACATATTATATGTATGATAGGAACAGTAAATATAAACTAACCGGGGTCTTTTGTTTTTCCCCTCTCTACTGCATGGCCACTCGGGCCAAGTTCCAGCCACCTTATTGGGCTAAAAGCCCAATAGGGAAAATTTCCTTCGAATGTCTTCGGGTCCAAAAGGAAGAAAGGGAAGCTAATATATTGAAGGCCTAATCATGGGTAAAAATGATATGAAGGCCCAGCCATGGGTGCAAATGGTTGGGGTTTGGTACACCCCATTTTATTTTATTCTATCCCATCGTATTTCTGCTATCTTTGGCTTGATTGTATTTTGCTTGTTATTTGTAAACAACAAATATTATTGGAACCTTTACTATGAATTAGGCATCTTAGGCAAACGGTACATATGCCGTTTAGATTGACTTTAGCACCTGAAAACCTTTTTTTCAAAACCTTGAGAGCACGTACCGATTTTGAAGACTTAAAAAATGTGAAGCAACTGCTTTAGTTTTAACAAGTAATAAACTGAAAAAAAATTGGGAATGCAAAAAATGGTATAAACAGCTTGTGTAAAACTTAGAAGATAAATAGATTAGGCAAAAGGCTTCTTTCTCAAAACTATTGAAAGCATGTCTTTTTACTGGGTTTTGGGGTTGGTAAAATTTGATATATCTAGGCCATAACCCACTTATCTTTTTCTCAAGAAAAAAAAAATGCGCATTGAGGTGTTTTTGGGCTAGAGCCCATTCGGTGGGATACTTTGAAAACAAATGATGTAGGTCTCTTTTTGGGCTAAAAATTCCGTTTGGGTTTTACATAGATCTGTTGTCAAAAAAAATGTGGCTAAGGCCTATGTTCTTAAATGGTTAGAAATAGGGCGTGTTTGGGCTTGAGCCCATACAGCTTGGTTTTTTTTTTAAGAAAATCCAAATAAAATTGCTTCTTTGGGTTAAAACCCACTTGGCCTTTTCTAAATAGTAAAATCACGGTCAATATTTTTCCAGGCTAAGGCCCATGATTTCAACGAATAAGAAAAGCATTTTGCTAAAACAAAACTGATTTTGAAATAAAGCTCTTATTTCTTAAATAAAATTGAGACTTTGTTATGAAATAGATATATAGAGATACGTTTTAAGGGAACATATGCAAGATTTTAGACCAAGATTGCAATTCATTTTTTCCTAAAAACCAACCGCGCAAAACATATAGAGAGCTCTTTTCTTGAAAAATCAAAACAGTCCAATTTACGGCTAATTATAAAAATTTAGGTAAGGATATTCTGAAAGTGTATTAAACGGATTAACCCGGTCCACGTGTGAGTAAAACATGAATAAAACTTGTTCACCCAAAATCACAAAAATAAATGAACTTTCTGTCTTTTCCTATAGAAAAACTACTATCCTTATATATAAAAGGAACTAATTATACCCAGATATCATAAATCCGAACCTAAATACCTATATATAAAGGGAATATATTCAACTCTTTTCAAAAAATGATATGCAACATGACAATCTTTTGCGGGAAATAAACATTAAATAAATAGTTCATGCAAATACTCACACATTGGAATTCGATGGTCAACCGTATAGTACGGATCCTTAATACTAGGGTGCCTAACACCTTCCCTCGGGGATCACCAGAACCCTTACCTAGAACTTTGGATTAAGAAGGATTTTTCACGGCGTATGAATAAACCCTTCAAAACTGATTTTCCTAATTTCCTAAAAATTAGGTGGCAACTCTTTTAAAACAAAGTCCGAAAGAGCACCAACGAGTTCAAAGTAGCTTTTCCCAGCGCTAATCCCGCCCGCGAAAATGCGAACCGTAACACTTGTTACTGAATGTGTTTGACTTATACTTGTTGATTTATCTGCCTATCCTGCTTTATTGTCTGAATTATGTTAGCTATACTTAGTCGGCCGATGGTACCTACCAGTACTGTGTTTTTGTATTGACCTGCACTTGCTGCATTCTTTTATGAATGCAGAGTTTCAGGTTGGGTCTGCTTCCATATCCCGTGGCTGATGGTCGCCATCAGCATAGCATCGAGTTTCCAGGGTGAGCATGAGTCGTTTGCTGCCTTGAAGACTCCTCTTATCATGTCTTACTTTTTCCATTTTGAGACATAGACAGATTTGATGTATTATTATATTTCAGACTTGTATATTTTTCCATTAGATGCTCTTGTATGGATTAGACCAGACCCTGGGGGTATTCCTTATTTCTGCACTATTTCTATTATAATATCGTGAGACTTACGTGATTATTCTCTTCCATTTAAATTAATTTATTTATTATGTCTTTACTTTCGTTGGGTTGAGGGTTCTCTTACCGAGGTTGGGAAAGGTAAGTACGCGCACGGCTTAGCCAAAATGGGTCGTGACAAGTAAAATGAGAAATAAAAATCATAAATATAAAGTACGACTTGCGCCTTGTGGCATAAATGTTTTTCGCAAAAGTCCTGACATTATTGTATGGAGATGTATGTATTCTCCTGTGGTGGATGCAATGGGATTTTGTATCAGTCTGGAACTATGTGAAAATTTTGAATGCATATAATTAATTGTTGTCAATATGGCTATATAGACATCGAAATAAAATTCGTAGGGATTTAAATTGGTTTGAAGCATTTAAGGTTTACGAAAATAAAGCTTCAACAAATCTTTATATAGGTTACAGCAATTCCGTTGAGTGCCTCAATGGTTGTGATGTCGCTAAATATAAATAAACATCATTTTGACCTCATGATAATGATGAGTATATTGTACTGCATACAGCAAATGAAATTATTAATATAGATTTTTTTTATCCTAACAAATATTATCAAGATTTTGTTGGTTATGTAAAATACAGGGCATTATTTTTATTATTACATGAAGTTTGTTCTTCAAGCAAGATACTGATTTGCATGTAAGATATTGCCACATTATGACGTTCTATATGTCAGTTAATTATTGATAATTATTCAAGTCATGCCAAGGTGATAGCTACTTACAAAGCAAGTTAGGAATGTGTCCAGCTGAGAACAATAACTCAGCACATTTTGCAATAGTATGATGTTTATTTGGAAATGAAGATTTCAACAATATTGTACGAAGCTTTGCATAGCTCAATTGAAAGAAGGATATAACAAAGGAGACAGAATACAACACATTTCGTCAAAATTCTTTTCCAGACATAATCTTTAACAGAAAGGTAAAGTAGATATTCAACAAATATGCTCGATTGATAATTTGACGGATGTGTACACTAAAGCATTACCAACCTCGACATTTGAGAAGCCGGTATACAAGTTTTGGATGCGTCGTCTCCAAGAATTAAGTAATATTTTAATTAGGGAGAGTATAATACGCGTTGTACTATTTTCCCTTAGCCGAGGTTTTGTCCCACTGGGTTTTCCTTACGAGGTTTTTAATGAGGCAGCATTGCTTGCGTATTACAAGAGATATGTACTCTTTTTCATTCACTAGGATTTTTGCTCACTGGGTTTTTCCTAGTAAGGTTTTAACAAGGCACATCATCTATGGACATCCAAGGGGGAGTGTTATGAGATATATTAATGTGGATGTCCATGTAGTTCCCCCTACTACTCTTTACCATTATGTCTCACCTCCTCCATGTTCATAACTCTTGTAGAAGTAACTCCCATTACTTCATGACCACTACTCCCACACTTTATTTCTATAACCCCCAGATTTATTTTTATAACCCCCAGATGTTATTACACATGTTTATGACACACTCTTTGATGTTCTCAATGTATTTCTATAAATAGTAGGATTGAATGTAATGGTTACAGACTTGAACATACTTGGTTACTTGGATGAAATAAAAAAATTCTCTCCTCTCTGTCACTTTATTGTTCTTGCTCATCTTTTGATATATTGTACTAACTCTTTTAGGTTGATTTTACAACAATAAGAAATATGTCTTCAATTTTATACAAGAGAAAAGGGTTAAAAATATCCCTCTACTTTGTTTTAATGGCTAAAAATATCCTTCGAACTAATTTTTGGGTCATTTATTCCCATGCCGTTATGAAAGTTAACAAATATACCCTTCATTTGACGGGAATCCCCAAATTGATCAAATAACCCAATTTCGTAAAAAATAACTCATTCTCCTATTTTACCCGCTTCGACCTACCTCCTAAAATAACCCATTCTTCCTTCTCTCTCATATATTTCTCCTCCAACTCTCAAGCCATCGATTCCATCAAATATAACCAGAAAGAAGATTAAGAAGTGATTTTCGAAACCAGAAAACATTTTAAATTTCATCTTTGTCAAACATCTATAATTTATAAATTTGTTATTCATTATTTGAATAGAAATTCTGTTCAAGCTTTTCCCTTAGAAAGGAAAGCAAAGAATGACGGAAACAATTGACTATTATTTTGGAAACAACCAGTACATACCTTTAAATAATTAGTACTGTAGAGCAACCAACTAAGCAGATAAATAGAGCACTAACTTATCAGTAACCTATGACCTGAAGTAATGGCTAAAAGAGTTAACCCCATTACCTAACTAATTTCAACATAATTAGGACTCCAAGATGACTTAACTGAAACATAAAAATTATAACTCCTAAAACATGGCACTAACTTTTGAATCAGTCAACAACTAAATAGCCGGAGGAGAAAATATGAGAGAAAAGGAAGAATGGGTTATTTTAGGAAGTGCGTCAGGCGAGTAAAATAGGAGAATGGGTTATTTTTTAGGAAATCGGGTCATTTGAATTAATTTCAGAATTTCCTTCAAATGAAGAATATATTTGTTAACTTTCATAACAGCAAAAACATAAATGACCCAAAATTAGTTCGGAGAATATGTTTTGCCACTAAAAAAAGTAGAGGGATTTTTTTGACCCTTTTCCCTTTATGCAACACATATGAAGAAGATGACGGAGGATGAGACGAGCACAAGTTCTGGCACCAGCCTATAAAAGATACTCGGTGAAATTTCTTTAAAATGTAATTGGCATTGGAAACAAATAGAAATAACTAGTACTAGAACTTTTCTGCTCTTTGGTTTCCTCCTCCTTTTCAAACTCCAGGTCTTGGGTAGCAAGCTTGTTTTACTTCTTCATTTGATTCTTCTCCTATATATTGATGCATCTTCTTATCTAGGGAAAAGGTTAAAAATGCCTCTCTATTTTGGGAAAAGAGTTAAAAATATCTTTCGTTATAAATTTGGATAAAAAATATCCCTGCCGTTATTAATGTTTTCAAATATACCCCTCTTAACGGAAATCCCAAATCCCCCAAAATAACCTGATTTTATTTTTAAACCCGCTCCATTTAAACACGATCCAACTACATTAAAAACTCATATGCGACCAACTTGTTCCCGAGTCCTACATTTGGAGCCACTAGGCACCGGAGTGGGTAACCCATGTGGGTTTTTTATTTAGTTGAGTCGGGTTTAAATGGAGCGGGTTTAAAAATGAAATCGGGTTATTTTGGGAATTTCCATTAAGACAGGATTATATTTGAAAAATTTAATGACCGGAGGGATATTTTTTATCCAAATTTGTAATGGAGGACATTTTTAACTCTTTTCCCAAAATAGAGGGGTATTTTTGACCCTTTTCCCTCCTATCTAATACTATATCCTTTGTAGTTATATCAATATTTGCTTTAATTTCTTTATACTTAGTATTGTTTATGACGCCATGCTCTACTTTCAGTGTTTATTAGTACTCCCTCCGTTCCAAAAAGATTGTATTACTTTCCTTATTAGTTTGTCCCAAAAAGATTCACACATTTCTATATTTGAAAACAATTTTAACTTTATAACATGATCTACAACCACACAAATATCTAAGGCTTGTTTTGGACCACACATTTCAAAGTCTTTCTTTATTTCTTAAATTCCGTGTCAAGTCAAACTAAAATAATCTTTTTGGGATGGAGGGAGTAGTATTTAGTCTTCAGTGTTGACAATGCCAGTTGCCCTGATGCTAAACTTTTGACGTAGGGTTGGCTATGTTTTAGGCCTAAATATTCTTGTTCTTCCATCGTTTCAAGATTAAGCGTGACAATCTTCACTTTTACTCACACATTGGTTGATTCGAAGTGTGCCATTGTGATCTTTTACTAACATTACTATAAATGCATTACCTCAACTAATTAAGCACTTTTAATGCATCATGTCTTAACGAATATCGACATGTTTTAAACTTTATATATTTCTATAAATGCAATACCTCGACTAATTTGCACATTGCCTATCACTTTAAGGTGCAGGTTTGATTCCAAAACAAGAGGATTCAAAGAAGAAGCAAAACGTAAAAAATAATGAGCGAAAGAGAGACAGATGTCATAAGGTAGCTCAAGTGATCAAGTTCTATTATATTAAACTTTGTCAAATAACGCTCATGAAATGATTAATAATAATAACTTAATTACACAAAAGGATTTGCTAGATTAGCTCCTCTAAAAATCCCCAGGGGGTAGTGTGCCAAAAAGGAAGTGAGAAATAAGGGAAAGGGCTCTAGCAGGTTGGTAACTTGGAACTTCATGTCCTGCCCCTCTTACTGTTGCAAATGTTAGACCTCCTTTATATGTTTCAACATATCCTCCAACCTGCAATATATCCAAACAAAATAATTAATTTATTTTTCCTTAATCGTTATTTCAATATAGAAGTTAAAACATTGCGAAATATAAAATTAAGTTTTATGTCAATTTTCAAATAGAAAATCAGTAGAATTAGTAAGAAAGAGTGGTCAGCAAAAGTTGTTTGGTGAGCAATTTTTTTTGTTTTACCTCGCCTCCATACAACCAAGAGCGCCAAGGTTTGTCAACTGTAAGGTTCATTGCCTGTATGGATCTCTTTGTAGAAGTCACAGGCACCCTTCCATCTGTATCACCACTGCATTTTAATTTCCAAATACAAATATAAGTTAAATATTTGTAATCAAGCCCTCTATATACAGGATATATAAGATCCCAGAAAGAAAAAAAATATGTACTATAATGAATAGTGGGGAATAAAATTACCTAAAAATCCATACTCGAACACCCTTTGCCAAAGACTCCTTGAGCAGAGGAATTACAGTTGCCGCGCTGTCTGTCCAATTGTTAGAGAGTGGATCTCTTAAAAAAAAAAAAAAAAAATAGTTAGAACTGACAAAAAAGAAAACACTAAAAGAAAATATTCAATTGAAATTATCTGTTAAGATTTGCTCATTTCCTGAGCAATTGAAGACTAACGAAAATTGGGAATTGAACATGTAGTAAATCATTGAAGCAATACAATCTAATTTAACTTGAAAAATGTTGAGATATTTAATTTGGGAATGTGTTTGGTGATAATTACCTGCATGCTTCCCAATCATATTTGATATTGGTAACATTGGCATGAAGTGCATTTTGAACATCCCGCCTGTTCATGTAAGCATGTACGTATTTATCCGAGCAGGGGTCAAACTCCAATGGCTACATAAAATAACACGTTAATACAATACCACATTTCTACTATCTTATACGGGATAGAATTTGTGAATGTAGAATTATTCAACTTACTGAGGATATTTTAGGGTATTTGGTGAGATTGCCATTATGGCAAAGGGGAAAATAAATGTTGTAGATGTCAAGATTGTAGGTATTGTTGTCTGCAACTTCAAGCGCGCTATAGCACTTTGGCTTATTGTAGGTATTATCAGAGTAACAATATTTATGGATGTCAAGGTAAGTTTCATCTGAAATTAGGGCATGAGAAGCAAAGTATTCATAATTTCCTAAGAAATCTGTCCATTCATTGATCACTGCATTCCCAATCTGCAATTTTTAATCACCCGTCAGTGGCATGGAACTTGTAATTTGTAGGATTTAACTTATGTACACTGCCAGCTGTAACTCACTAATTAAATTAGAGAACTTACAATGATTCCTTTTAGATTGATAAGAGTCTTGTTGGCAAGATTGTTATGGTGAAGAATTGCATGTGCCAACTGAGGTACATAATGCCCAGCATAGCTCTCACCAGAAATGTAAAAATCTCTATTCTTGTACTCTGGAAATCTCTCTAGCCAATTAAGTAAGAATACTACATTATCATTAGCAGTTCTTCGATCTCCACTTGTTTTGAGGTCACTGCTTGTATTTGAATAAGAAAATCCTACTCCAGCAGGAGACTCCAAGAACAACACATTTGCAGCTAATTCGATAGTAGAATTAATTAGCAATGAGAATTTCTGAATTTCTTTCCAAACATTAATTTGAAAAGTTACACATAAAAGGAATTTTAATTACCAAGGTTCCAGGCATAATGATTCCTGTGTAATGTTTTTCCATCACTGTTAACTCTAAATGGTCCAAGTTCCTCCATGGCCCCATATGCAATAGAAGAACAGCCAGGACCTGCAGAAAGGATTAACAGAATTTTAAGTATAGTTATACATAATCAGATCCAGTACTTTTTGGAGTGTATAAAATATGATGCTTTGACTCTTTAAAACTATCACCTGGTCATTATCGCATCTTGTAATTGTAGTTTACTTTGTAAGAATCCAACACAAATGCGACATTAGTTTTCAAAAGTCGGAGCAAACATATGCTATATATATAAGGAGAAAAGGAGTTTGATAAAGCTATAGGTGTGTACATGGTCCCGGAACATTGTACACCTCAGTACATATTGCTTGGTATGAAGGAATATACTTTCTGATGTTTGGTTGCTGTATGAATAAACAATTATATTCAAGATTTAATCACAATATTAATAATCCTATAGTGTATTGATAAAAAAGATCTTAGTGTTCTTTGGAGCAAATGATATGAAATTACAAAATTAATAGTATAGTGGTTTGAAAAAGAACTTTCGTCCACAAGTGAACTAAGTCACTTTTGAACATCAGAAAATACCCTTCTCATGAATAGTAATATTTTTCTCATCCCTGCTTAAATAATTTGGATGCTATTTATTTACATGTGATATTCACACATGCACAAATATGTTTTAGGCCTGGCGGAACCAGAAGTATGTAATTCAATAAAACTATACATGTCAATGAGAAAGGTTTATCTCAAAAGTATATAGCAAAACACTTTAAACACAATAAAGATGTTATATATACCTCCATTAAGCCAAAGAAGCAAAGGCAATGATTTGGAATTCTCTGCTTCACTAAAGTAATAATACAAGGCACGACCAGCAGATTCGTTGACTGTAACATAGCCACCATACTGTTGGAACTTCACTGTTGGTTGTCCAGGCAATTTTTCGATCCAATCTTTTTCTTTAAGTCCCTCTTGTGGAAGAATAACTTTGTCCAATTCTACATTCTCAAGGGCTGCCTTAAAATAACTCTTGCCAATAGCTAAATCTTTCTTTTGCTTAGCCTTGTAAAATTTGCCAAGAACATCACCTTGCCTCTTTGCAAGGCTTGAAGCCACAAAATGTGACAAAAAGAGGGTAAAGAGGGGGATGAAGAAAGTGACTTTTCCCATTGTTCTGGTACTTCTTTTTTTAATCTTTAGAAATATATAGTTAGAGGGGTATTTATCATGCAATTGTGTGATTTTTGGATTTGATTGTCATACCATTTTGGTAGCTGATGCCAAATAATTTAATTTCTTAACAAATTGGCATATCAGTGGGATTACAATATGACTTAATTAATTGTGCTTGATTTCATACCAAGTATAGTTATGATTTACTGAACTTAATAATTTTACCATTTTGACATATGAAGACAAATATAACAAATTGACAATCATTAGAATTAAAATATGGTTTACTCTAATATGCATGAATTTATACCAAATATAGTTCTAACGAAATAAGTTCTACCGTTTAATTTTGGTCTGTCACTCAAGTGATTATAATTCAAAATTGTTCAAATAAAGTAGTAATAGGAATTAATATCTTAATGATATAATGTGGATTTGCTAACTAGTACTATTATGTAACTTTACGGAAAGTACAAGTGGTTAAAGATTTTCTTATTAATTTATAAGATAATTTATTATATCCTCTTCAGTGACAACAAATAGGGGTGTTCATGGTTCGATTTGAGTCGGATTTTGGTTAAAACCAAATCCAAACCAATGCAAACTGTTTTTTAATTATTAAAATTAAACCAAATATAATTCACATCCATCAGTTTGGTTGTTGTCGGTTTGATTCGGTTTTTCTGTTTTAAGAAACCTAATGGTATTTCTCTCTTTCATATTTTCTTCTACAATTAAAATACAATTTTCCATCATTTTTCAACTTATAATCCTCTATTAACCTTTTATTGTGATGACTACAATTTTCTTGGATTATGGAAAAAATGTGTTAAGATCTATAAGCCTTAATCAAGTGAAAAAAGATTATAAAAAAATATAGGTAATCTCATAGTTTTTTCTTTGAATAAAGTTTGGATTCATGACTTTCTTTTAAGAAATGCGCCTTAGGTGCAAAGTTCATTAGTTTATTAGAGATAAACAAAATTTTCATCAAAAGTATACAGATTATTTATAGAAATTAATATAATGTATATATATAATAATAAAATTTGTGTAAAAAATTTATTGGTTTGATTATGTTTTTCTGCGGTTTGTTTTAATAAAACCAAACCAAATATTATCGGTTTTCTTAAATTTAAAACCAAACAACGATTAAGTCACTAGCCTTGCCTTTGGCATACCCCTCCTTGCAATTAAGGTAACGACTTCCAGCATGGTCAGCTCCCATAGTGTGATGGGCGATGTCGGTTTATTTAATTGGCTTGATTCAATTTTAGGGTTGAATCGATTTTTACAAAACTGCGAACGACCTGACAACCGGTTAAACCAATCATGTTAATTAGACTTTTTTAATGGAAAGAATAGAAGGATTTTAGGTCCTTTCCTCGTCTGACATCCATTCTCAATTGAGAGAAATCTATTTGGTATGACCTATAGAAATGCGAATAACACCTTTTAATATTTAATTTTTTAACTTTCACTTAGTAGCCATAATTATTTTATATATCCATTTTTATGTTTTCAAATGCCATTAGTATATTACCCTATCAAATATTATTATCTATTCCAAAATCCTAATATTTTAAGGAATGTAATATAGTTACCTTACCTTTCTCTTCAAATTCAAATTCAAATTCATCAACACGTAAACATGGACGTGAGATGAGCTCTAATTTCAACTTTCCAACTATAGCTTACAATCGAATATTATCTTAGATTATATAAACAGCATATTATTAATATCGCAAATGAAAATTACTTGTTATTATGAATATTGTTTTACATGTATTGAATACTTCTATCTTAAAATGATTGTCTAATTTTGAATCTAATAAATATATAATTTGAATTGCTATATAATTTTGCAATGTATATTTCAATCTTCCTTACTTTGAAGATTTGTGTTGTGCAAGGTACATTGTTTCGAGGAATTGGCTTTTGATTACTAATGATTTGTTTCTATGATTAAGCCATTCTTTCAGGGATAAGATCCCTTATAACTCGTTGACTAAATATGGATCAGAGTCAATTTTGACTCAATATAATATACAGTACAATATAATTAGTACTTGGATGGTATATACAATTTTCATAATTAGAGTATATTGTGTATGAGGCTTCTGGGAATTGTATAGTTATGTGCTTTTCCCTGTTAATTTTAGTCATACCTATGATTGGCTAAAGGCTTTATACAACTAAAATTTCGAGGCCAAAAATTTTTTAGTGATAAATTTTATGATTTTATTTTATCTTAACCAATATTGAAGATTGTAAGAAAAGTATTAAATTCATATTAAAAAGGAAAGAAAGAAAACTACTTACTTTTTAACAGAAATATTTTAAAACTTTGCCTAAACTACCCAAATCATCATATTAATAAATATAGCTTTTACAACAACATACAAGGTAATGTATTGAAAACACGTCTAATATTTTATTAACTTGCATTACTATTATAAATACTAATATTACTATGTGAAGTAAAAGGCTTTATATCATGTAAGACTACTACACTAAACAAGTACGCAAAAAAAAAAACATTAAATGTTTCTCACAATTAGGGGTGTTAATAGTTTGGCTTGGATTTTTTTTTTTTTTGCTTTGTCAAAATCAAACCAATTTAATTGGTTTTTATATTATTAAAATTAAACCAACCCATTTTGGTAACTGAAGCCAAATCATTTTCTTAACAAATTGGCATATTAGTGGGATTATGATATACTTAATTAATTGTGCTTGATTTCATACCAAATATAGTTGTGATTTTTTCAATTTGATCATTTTACTATTTTTATATACAAATCATTTGACGATAAACTGACAATTACTGCGATTATTATATGGCTTGTTCCAAATGCGTGATACCAAACATAGTTCTAACGTAGCAGGATTCTTCTATTTAATTTTGGGCGTAAATCAAGTGAAGGTTAATGCAAAAGATGTTCCAATAGGAATCAATGTCTAAATTATATGATGTGATTTGTTAAATAGTATATACTATGTAATTTATACAGAAAGTACAAGTGGTTATGGATTTTCTTGTTAATTTATAATAATACCCGTTGATACCTAATTTTTTATCTCCCATAATTTATTTTAATTACTCAAGGTCTTTGGATAATAAATAAAATGAGTCATGCATCTTAAAGGGTTTAAATGATTTTTTATAAAATTGTTCAGGTCAAAATTTTACTCCTTTAAATTGTTAAAGTGATTTTATGACATTGTAAATTATTTAGTTATTAATTGGTATTTTATGACATTTATGAAATATTTTACTAGAACTTATCAAAGGCAAAACAATTTCGAATAATTATTTACTTAATTGCTAAATTATTAAAAAGTCAAATTGACAAATGATTTATCCCCTTTGAATCCAAGTAATCTGAGTGATTAAAAGAATTGACCCTTTTTACCCCTCAATCTCTAATTCTATGTGTTTGCATAATTTTTTGAAATTAATAAATTGTTTTTAGTGCTTAATTAGGCTAATTAATCAATTAGAGGGACATTATTGCAAAATTGATTTTTAGTCATTTAATTGTTTACATTGTGGCCACAATTGGATTAGCCAATTCATGGTTTAAGACAATTGGGGTCATTTGTGCAAAATTAGCCCTTAAGTGACCTTAATTGAAATGACCAAACTCATTGGCAAATCAATTGAGGTCATTAGTGCAAATCTAGCTTTAATTGGCTAATTCAGATAAATAAGCCCATGATTGAGATAATTGATTAGTTTAAGACCAATTAGGGACATTATTGCAATTAGCCAAATAGGGTCATAATTGAAACAATCAAATTGGATTTAAAAATCAATTAAGGCTATGCTTGCAAAATTGAACTTATTAGTCGTTTTTAAAATTAACTACGTCCTAATTTGTTTATAATTAAATAGTATGGTCAATAATTAGTTGTTTAAAGTGCTTGTCTGTTTTCTTAATCTAATCGTCCTACCCCTATACGCGTATATACACCCAATATACATGAATATACGCATATGATATACATGGAAAAAAAGGGCCATGTTCGTGTCTTTAAAATTGGACCATGCCCAGTCCAATAATGGACCGACCCGACCCAAGATTAATCAGCAATAAGGGAGGGGTATACAAACTTATACTCCTTTATTTTACAAACACGCGTACCAAACCACCCCTACCCCCAGCCCCTTCTCTCCTTTCCTCTTATATGCTAAACCCTAACCGCCGCCTATATTCTCCCCCTCTCTCTCATCTAAAAATGGTAAAAATGCAGAGAGCCAGAAAATGCACAGCTTTTGCATAATCATTTTTATGAAACAATCAAACGCGGGTTTTGTTTTCACTCGAATCTCTCCCAAACGCGGTAATCACCCTTTTCTTTAACTTTTCTTTTGAATTACTGAGTCAAAAGGTTGATCTTTTCTGTTTTATTTGTTGTACTGTGTTCGTATTTACTCAAACCTCATTAGTTGAAGGTGAATGGGTCGGATCGAGTTGACGGGACTCGAATACGACCATTCGTTGATGGTTTGAGTCAATCTAGGCTGTAGATAACGTTTGCAAGGGTTAATTTCTCAGAAAACTAGTTTGTCCCACATCGTTGGTTTGTTCCTTTTTATGAATTTTGGGGTTCTATAAATAGAACCCCAACCCTCACTAAAAAAAAAGTTTGAACATTCATAGCTTGAACTTTGAGTGAACAAAACTCGAAATTCTGAGCTTTAGTTAAAAAAATTTAAAGACTTAACTGCTAAGTGGAGTTTTCTAGTCCAAATATTTATTTACTTTTTCTCTTGTGTCTTTGGAATGCGAGAATTGGAAGCACAAAGGCTCCAAATCCATTCTTGTTCACGGCTGCACACAAAAAAAGTAACCTTTTATCTTGTTTTTGCTCTTCGAGTTTGTAGTTTGTAGTTCTTATTTAGGTATGTATGTGGCATGTTCTGTTAGGGAGTTGCTTAGGATAGGCAGTAAGTAGGCATTAGCTTATTTAGATATAATTCTTGCCTTAATATGTACTAGAAATCAAATTGGTTATCCTACTATCATACTTATGTGGAAATCTGACTTAGCTATTCAAATGATTGACTCAGAATGACTGTTTGAGTACTGGTTTAGACTATGTGAGTTGTTTGACATAACTGTCCCTAAACTAGGAGTCTATGTGAAATGTTATTTGATTGTATGCACTCTTAATATGATCAGTGATGCTTAATGATCTAAAGGACCTCTGGTGATTGTTGTAATGACTTTGTTTAGACTTATGATAGCTCCAGTACTTTGATCATATAATCTTGATGACACAATGTAGATAAACTGAGATTTCATGAGGAATTTGGTTTATAAGGCTTGTTGTTCTCTTGTTCTTAAATACTAACTCGAGACTTATATATTGTTCTTAGCCTGAATCTGCCTACTTCATTTTGTAGCGGGTCGTATTTTTTCCGATTCGTATTTGCACTTGCCTTATTTAAAAAGGAAAGTGTCCTGGGAAAGTACGGCTGCCAATCATACCGAGAAAAAGGAAAAAATTAAACTCCTATGTGGATGGTGCTCTAAATGGACATCGTTTTAGAGTCGCCACCTAACTTATAGGTAAGTTAGGAAAACCAGTTCGGAAGGGTTCATTTAAAACAGTTAAATTTTAAAAGAAGCCAATCTATACCAAAGTATGGGGAAGGTATTAGGCATCCCGGTATTAAGGATTCGTAAAATACGGTTGACCTACAGGTTCTAATAGTATGCCTTATGAATATAGATTATTTTTGATAAAAACTGCTTTTGTTTTAGATTTCCGTAATAAAAGGTTAGTCATTCATGCAAAATACAACACTTTCAAATATAAAAGTGGTAAAGTTTTGCCCAAAATTGGGCGTTTTGGG
This sequence comes from Lycium ferocissimum, assembly GCF_029784015.1. Classification (NCBI taxonomy): domain Eukaryota; kingdom Viridiplantae; phylum Streptophyta; class Magnoliopsida; order Solanales; family Solanaceae; genus Lycium; species Lycium ferocissimum. The sequence continues at coordinate 6,553,304 of NC_081348.1, forward strand.
TTTCGGACTAGAATATCTAGGTTAAAATCCGAAGGCGTTAACCTAAGTAGAACACTACGTAAGCCCACCCGAGTTTAGAAAAAGGTTTTTTAGTTTAAGTTTTATAAAATCATTTTTTGGCATGCTATTATTATCCATATTTTACATTTTTTAGATTTTTATTCTTTTAGTCCAAATTATTCCAAAAAATAGTCCAAGTCCAATTTTTGTCCAAGTGTCCATCTGCACAGTCCATAATAATTTTTTGTCTCAAATGTCCATAAAATTTGTCAAGTTGTTATTGTCCAAAATCATGATTTGCATTTAAAGAATGTTCATTTTTTATCCATAAGGCAGTTCTAGTCTAAAAAAAAAAAAAAAAAAAATCATTTGCACGTTGACCTTTATCAAAAATCAATTTTATAGCTTAAAAATGGTTTTGGCAACTCTAAATTCATGACAAATTTTAAAAGGGTTCTAATAAATAAAATAGATGCTCAAATTTGAAACATAAAATTCGTAAGTAAAGAGATAAGGAATTGGGCCGACCAAGCCCAATAAGAATGTGTTATGCATTTGGGGTAATCCTCGGGTCCAAACTATGCTCCATTTTTTCCTCCAAGTTGGTAGACTCGATCTAGATAAGCTAGTGGGCCCCGTTAGGGCCCACCAACAGGTGTTAGGGTGGTCATGGATGTAAAAGAGGTATACATAACATTAGAATACATCCGCAAATTAAACTCGAGCAGTAAAATTAGAGCCTACAATTATTACATAGCCTAAAAATGAATTACAATACTTTTGGGCCAAGCCCACAATTATTATACTAAAAAATAGCGGATAATTTATGCAAAAACCCATCAGCGGCTAAAGGTAACAATCATCAGATTACCAATACTAAGGGCAGGCCCAGAATTGTGGCCCAAACTTATCCTCTCCTTAAAATTTTCTAAGTGTCAGATTATGATATACACGATATACCACTGATATACTCACTGAAATAGAGAGCAAAACCCATGAAGGTCATACCCTCTATACACCTCAATATACACTATATACTCAGCTAATATCAACTCTTAAACACCACATTTAGATCACATAGAAGACTTCAAACCTACCCAGCAATGCCACAATCCAAACTCAGGTATTTAGTTATCAATTAGGACCAAAAAAACAGTCTTAAGTTCTCTATTATATACAGTTTTAAGGCCAGCTATCAACAAATGTGTCACAGAGTGACTCAACCAATTCAAGAGGGAATAACAAACAATTTTAGGCAAACAAGTTACACATTGGCCAAGTTCAACATTTTTGAAGAAGAGTTGATGTAAGAAGGTAGCATAGAGATGAATCACTACCTAAAACTGCCACCAACACATTACAGATTCAAGCAAGATGAAACAGTACCAAGTTAGTCTCAATACAGTTTTCAGTTTTCAGATTTCAGATTTTTCAAATCAAACTTCAACAGGTTTTTGAAAAATATATTTTGACAGTCAACAGGTCTTAGACCAAGGCTAAATACAAAGATTCCAACCTACATTTTTTCTCAGAAACACAAAGAGGTTGGCAAGTTTAAAGTGATGCACAGATAGGGTCTCCAAACATAGATTAAGACAAGTTAAAAGCAACCCCAACAATGCCAGATTCTGTGAGGCATTCAAAGGCCTTTAAATAATATTTCAAATCTCAACTTGTTTTCCAATTATCTTATTAAACTAGTAGGAGCAAATGAGCGCTACACCTAGTCCTAGAAGTCAATTTTCAGACAAAGACATCTTGTATAGATTTCAAATAGTTTCAAATATAAACCAGGTGAACAATGGCAGTGGTTTCAATTATAAGTCTAGACTTAGATGATCATGAAGAGGTTATACTCGCAGACATAGTAATATTCATCAAGAAAAGGAAAAGAGAAGAGTAGAATTATAACAACCTCATATCCATTCCCTAACCAGTTAAGTGTACCAATTCAGAAAAGGTCCAAAGAAAGGAATCTCAACAATATTATTGTGGTTCAAACAGGGGCTCATACTGTCACACCCTAATTTCCGTTAGGGTGTGATGGGCACCCGACCCTTATTTAGGGCCGAGCGAACCCGCAGACTCGCATAATACTCACAATCCCGCTGGCTCTCAAATTATGACACAAATACATAATGAAAGTTTTTCAAAGAATAATATGCTTTCTACCTTTTTCGAAGCAAAGAGAATCTGTAACATATAGAAACATACAGAACTTGTAATACAATACATAACAACACCTCGGCTTATATAGCCGCTTACAGAACCGACATCTTATACCCACGACACTGTCTGCAAAGTCTCTAACATGGAACATGTAACCGCATCATAATGCTCTGACTCGGCTGCACTCCGGAGGAAGTGGAGCTTGCCAATCCCGCTGGAACGTCTTCTGCTAATGTCTTCGACTCATCTAGGGTACCTGCGTGGCATGAAATGCAGCCCCCGAAGAAAGGGGGTCAGTACGGAATATGTACTGAGTATGTAAAGCATGAAATACAAAAAGCGGGATTATACTGAAATAAAGAGTACAGAAAATAAAACGTAAGTCTTGCCTTTGAAAACATATATCATGCATGTCGTTCCCATAAAATCATCATGTATGCATGTAACGTGCCCCGGCCCTCTAGTGAGGGACGTGGTAGTAAAATCATATCATATGCATGTATATGTAACGTGCACCGGCCCTCTAATGAGGGACGCGGTAAAAGGGAATCATCATATGCCATCCTGGCCACCTCCCCCATATCATCATATCATATAACATGCCCCGGCCCCGCTAGCAAGGGACGCGGTAAATATAACGTGCCCCGGCCCTCTGGTGAGGGACGCGGTGAACAATGCAATGAGGTGCTCGAATACATGCCCTGGCCCGGGACGCAGTGAAGGACATATTGAGGCTGGCACGAGCAGAGTAGTGAGAAACCATATGCACATAAATCATTTTTCAGAGACTCAATGAAGTAAGCGAATCGTCATTTGAAAACCGGGACAATAGTTCTATCAAAATCTTTCGGACGGTGCTCGGAGACATAACAAATATCACAAGTATATCAAAGTATCGTAGGGACCATAGTCGTATATCAAATCATTCCGAGCCCGCCTATGAAAATCCAAGTCATTACACGTTACCAAACTTTCTACGAACATTTTAAAGTAATCCAATTCTTTTACGAAAAATTACTTACGTTTCTAGACATAGGATTCTTTAGGAACAAAATTCTTTACACAATGATTGGAATGCAAGCATATATAAGACTTAAGAACCATATAACGAATGTTACATCATGAAGCAAACGAAAATCATATACATATTCGGAACGTAAGAGCGGAGTTACCCCAAGTACAATTCATGTCATACCTTAATTGCGTCTAGGACATGCCCAAAAGGGAAAAAGTAAGCCTTACATACCTGTGCCACGCCTTATTAGCTACGCTTATCTATCCGAACTTGTTAGTCTACAATCAAGAAAATTGACATAATCATTAGATTCATCGACATATACTCGTCTTATTCTTTCAAATAAATTCATTATATTCTGCCGAAATTTCGGCAGCACCTCCCCTGTAAATACAACCTCCCCGAGAATCTAACTCGGCCAATTTAACAACAGCAAACCCGAGAATTTAACTCGGCCAAAATATCAATAACATTACCAACAATCATACTTACAACTTCAATAATTAGTACAATGTGCATTCTAACATTAACAACCTTTGTCATACAATTCAATTCAATCCAATTCAATTCACTTCAATTCAATTCTAACCTCACAATCTTCCAACCACATCCTTTACCTCTAAACCCATGAGTTACACTACAATTCCTTTCATACAAACATAAGAACCATACTATTATTACACTAACTTCTCCAATAATCACAAACGATTTCCATTTCCCTCTAAACCACTAAATCTTCATTTAACATCATAAAACCTATTACAACAACAATTGGGATGCTAAGTAAAATTAATTCTTACCTTCCATACAATACCCACACCTACACGGCCACAACTACAACTTTACTCCCAAGTTACCAAACCTTCGTTTTTCATCATGAAATCCATAATAACATCAACTAGAATATCAAATGAAATCAACTCGTCATAGCTTACCAAAACGTCACCATTTTCGGTCAGCACTACATGCATATTTCTACGAATTCCCATCTTTCTCTATACACTACAACAACAAGCAACACTCTACATTAATTAATTCAATCTTCCTTACACAATATAATACACACACGGCCACAATACTATATATATATATATATATATAACCCAACCTTGACATGCAAGGTTTCATGAATTTCATCCATTGTCACACTCCACAAGATATACAAATCGTGCATAACATATGATAATGAAGATTAAACCTTACCTTTTCTCCCCTAGCTTCTTCACTTAACCAAGGTGCTTAAAAATGTCGAAACGAGCGACCCATCTTCCAAAATAACTACACCACGTTATAAAGGACCCTTGAATTAGTAGGAATACATGAAGAAATAATTTTTTGGACAAGATTTCAAGGGGCCAAATTTTGCCCTTCAAGGCCGAACGCCTCCTCTCCCTCCTTTTTTTTTTTTTTTTCCTCCTCTTCATTTTAACCCATGACTTAATTCCCTTTCTCTCCTATATATATAGTCTCTTCCAATCATGTGAGGGGCACATTCCCTCTCTCTAGAAATTTCTTGAATCTATAGAAAAGATGACTTATTTTGTCACCATTTTTCTTTCTTTTCTTCTTCTTTTCCCCCATTTTTTGTCACATGGCCAATATGGCCTTTTTGGAATTTTCATGAACTCCTTTTGTGAAATTCCCGTTTTACCCCTCAACTTTCCCAATATTACCATTTTGCCCCTAGCCTTCCACATTATTTCCATGACCCCTTTTGTGAATTTCTCTTTGTACCCCTAGCCTTTCACAATATTCTATACCAACCATATCCACAAATAATATTCATCAACAACTTGTACATTAAAATAGTCTTGCCGCTAATTTTTTTCCGCAAGTACCTCGAATTTTCTGAACGTACAAAATGCGGGCCATAACACATACATCAGCCAAGAAAAGATAAAACAGCCAAGTAAAAAAAAAAAAAACAAATGTAGTTTCAGTTTTCCAAAAAATATTTAAAGTCTTGTTCTCAAACTCCTATAATCAAATTTTCCAGAAAACAGGTTCCCAATCCTTATACTTAACACCTTTTCAATCATATTTCAGACAAATTTCCAAATTTTAAAGGTCACAAAGACAGTCAAAAGGGAAAGAGGTAAGATGGGCAAACAAGCAAGTAATTTAATCCAGTTTACACAGTCACATAATCTCTTCTTTCATGTAAATCAGTTTTGAACTTTCAAAATCCAATAAACTATCAGAAATATCTTATGGCTCTAAATCAAAACAATTCAGTCTAAACAAAAAGAATTAGATCTTTTAAAAGTGCCACTTTCACCTCCTGGGCTTGTTTTAATCCTAAATGTCTTGCCAAGTAATTTTGTTTATTAAAACCCTATTTTTTAGACTAAGTTTTACTCTTCAGAAGGATTCATTTAGGTGAAAAGTCAAAATAAACATTCAAATGAATCACAGGACACACAGTTTACACATAAGAGGTTTTAAATTCTACTTTTAACAGTTTTGGTAGCCTATTAGTCAAGTAGACTTAATGATCAATGATAAACAAAAAAAAAAAAAAAGATTCACGGTTTTAACTTCAAATAACTAATGCTAGGTTCGGATTATATTTCAACACTTAACAAGGTTCATAAAGAAATAGTTTTGACATGGGAGTTAGTTTTCTTAAATCTTAACTCTTCAAATTTTGAAAAAAAGTGAATAAATGCAAGCTATAACACAACCTTCAATCATAATTCACTACTCTCAAGTCAAACAAGTTCATTTTTCCTTAAAATTTTAGTCTTAAAAGCCTCATTTATCAAACAGCAAGCTCAATCCCTTCCAAAATTGCCAAATGAATTCAAGACAGTGTCAAGTTACAAGCATGGGTAAGTTACAATACACAGAGGTGTGTTCCAAACCAAATGGATCATAAATGATACCAAGTAGTGTCCTAATAATTTAACATGAAGCACAGTCTAATCTAGGAGCAATTTTAAGGGCAAGATTTTCATTAAGGTCACACAGCTAGGATGATTTCTACCAGGAAATGCCTTTGGTTCACAGAAATATAAAAAAGGAAATCATAAAGGGTACATGATAACTAGCCTAAGGTCATGAAGGTACACTGAGATGGACACAATCAAGACTACACAAGACAAGATAGACAATGCACACTCTGAGACTATTTTTTGAAAACCCTGATTACTGCTGAGGCCGAATCAATAAAAACCATGACGGCTCCTTCGGGGGTCGGGGCCTCTGGCTCAGGATCAGGTGGCCAAGAAAGGGAAATGAAATTCAGTAGAAGTAGCACACTGTTTAAATCTTTCCCTTTTCTAGTTAAAGGCATCTGTATATTCCATTTACCATAATAAACTTGAGTATTTCAAAAATCTGTAATCAACTAGATGACTTTAGAAGAAGTTAAGTTATAGAAGAAGAAGTTAAGCTATAGAACAAACTATTTTTCTACAAATTGTGACACGCAAAAGGAAAGAAAAACAACTTATGTAGCTATCAAGCACTACATTCAACCTAGACACTGGTTTGAACATCAACTTTTATCTTTTTGAAAACAACAACTCAAATTTCCCACTTTTTATAACTTAAACAACTTCAAACAAGACAATATATGAGACGAGCATTTCTAACCTAATCTGTCACTTAATATTTTCAAAAATTTCAAATATGAACACATATAGAACTGCATGGACTTATAAAGTTATAGTTTAGCAAAGTAGGTTCAGTTTTAGACTTAGCCGGTTTCAGACTTTCAAAAAAGGTTCCATAATCTTCACACAAGACTAATTTGCACCTTGTCAAATTATTTTAACAAAGTTAAATAACAACATGGTGTTGACACCTAATTTTTGACCTCTCATAATTTATTTTAATCACTCAGAATCCCCGGGTAATAAATAAATGAGTTGAGCATTTTGAAAGCCTTAAATAATTTTTATAAATTGTCCAGGTCAATATTTCTTTCCCTTAAATTAATAAAATGGATTTTCATGCATCATAAATTTATTTAGAAATTAATGAGTATTTTCATGATATTTTGTGAGATTTTGTTAAATTTAATTAAAAAAGAGAGAGAGAGAGAGAGAGAGAAGAAGGGTTTTCATTTATTTAATTATTTAAAATTATCAAACTTTTGCAAATACTTCATTCTCTTTTTAATCTTTGAAAGTTTGAGTAATTTAAATAATTTAATTAATTAACTATTTAACCCTTTAAACTTTTGATTTTTATATAATCTGCATAATTTGTCAAAAATTGGCATAATTGCCCATAAATGATTTAATTAGGTTATTAATTAATCAAGTGATAATTACTGCAAAATTGATCCTTTTTATATAAATATATTTTTTCTTGGCCATAATTAAATTAGCCAGCTCATGATTTACAGAAATTAGAGTTATTTTGCAAAATCAGCCTGTTAATGTTTTATTTGAAATAACTAGTTTAATTTAATTTCAAAATTGCTAATTAGGCCAAGGAAGACCATAATTGAAATAATTATGCTGGGTTAATTAATTAAGGCCATTAACAATTTGACTGACCCTTTTTTAAAATTATTTAATAAAATAATTACGGCCTAATTTTTCCTATAATTAAAACTTCTTCAATTTTAATATTTTTCTAATTACTCGTTTTTATGTACTAGATATACATATGTATACACGTGTATATATATATATATATATATATATATATATATATATATATATATATATATATATATATATATATATATATATATATACTTTGGTGTATACATATACATAGGCCCTTTTAATTAATATTCAATTTTATTCAAGTCGGACCCCAAGACCAGGTTGAGACCCGGCCCAATTCATTTTAAACGAATAATAGGTATACCCCCACCCCACCCTTATTTCATTTTTTCCTTTTCAAATTAACCCCACCCGCTACCTGCTTTCTCTCTCTCTTCTACTTTCCCTAGTAGCCGCCTTCACTTTCCTCACGTCTCTCATGCCAAAAATGGCATATTTACATACCTGGTCTGATATGCACAACATTTGCATGCTTATTGTGGTGAAAGTGCTAATGTTTTACGCATTTTCATGTTCTTTCTACCCGAATCTGGTAAAAATCTTTGCTTTACTCTATTGTTTTCAAATTTTTAGTCAAAATCATCTTTATCTTTTGCTTTTAAGTTTGTTTTCACTGGTATTTTGTTATTGGTCCATATTCGTTGGGTCAGATCGACCCAAGAGGGTCATATCTGGCTGTATATTGGCTCGTTTCTGATCTAGATCGTTGATTTATTGGCTATTTGGTTAGATTGTAAGGGAAAAGGTTTTGTCCCACATTGATTGTTGTTGATTTCTTTTGAACTTTGGGGTTTTATAAATAGAACCCCAGCCTTTGCACAAAACAAGTCCTTTTTGGAGAGAAAAAATTTGAAAATTAAGAAAAATATCAAGGAAAATATATATAGAAAAATTTTAGGAAAAAGGAAGTGAAAAATTCAGATTTCTAAGGAAGTGAAAAATTCAGATTTCTAAGAAAAAACTTCCTAGTAAAAAGAATTTTGAAAACCTAGACTAATTTGTTGGGGTTTTAGTTAAAATATTTGGTTCTTATTTTTCTTTCTTCGTGTGTGGCTGGGTTTGCTGAGATTTGGAAGCACAGAGGCTCCCAATCCGTTCTTTTCTTGGCTGCGCATTTAAAAGGTAAACCTTGATTTAGTTTATTTCATATTTGAATTTAGTACTTAATAGCTTGCCTAGTTCAAATATATTTGTAACTTGGCTATGCTCATATGTCCATGTGCTAAATATGCCTTGTTTGGTTCTGTGCTTAATATGTGATTCACTTGGTAAAAACATGATAAGAATGGAGGAAAATGTCATTGTGAATTTCATTTAAGAAGTAGACTGTTGAATTGCTTTTGGTCTTGTTTGTTCATGTGGTCTTGAAGGTCTGTGTTCATCATAAAGAGGTGTGTGTGAGGTGTTGTGAAAGTCCTTTTCCCTTTCCCTTGCCTTGTTATGGAATATTGTTGCTAGTTCACTGAGCATGATCTCAAGTAGAGTAAATATAATAAGTTCAACTTAGTATTTTTTTTTAAAAGAAAAAAAAAAAGAAAAAAGAGGGAGGTGAAACGATCGTGTAATGTAATATAGTTGAACATGGTTGATTTGCTGGTAGTGTGTGCTTGTGATTACAGTTAAATATCCCTATTTGGCTAGTTAGTCATGAATTGCCCTATTTGTGAAGTCTGTTTTCCCGTCAAAGTCTTAACTGGGCTGTTTGAATTTGATAAGTTGCTTTTGGATATAGTTCCTGATATGCTCCTCTTTTTTCTGGAAAATGAACAAATAAAGGAAAAATAAAAAATATGAATCTGTTGTCTTTGAACCTCTGAATGTAATAGTGGGATGCCTCATTGCTTCTTTCCTCTTAAATAATCTTGCGCTTAGAATAAAGTAAGACAAGATAAGCCAATTGTTTGTTTATTGTCTAATATTAGAACAAAGGTGTAGCAGGTTCATGCCTTAGGTCTATAGCTTGATTGTTTGTTCATGGCTGTGACTATGCTTGTGTCATCACCTAATGTAGATTATGCATAACCACCTATGACTTGTGACAAGTGTATGATAATTGTCCATGACTCATAGCAGAATCCTAGAACCATCTTGTTCATGACACCTAAATGTGAACCCTATTTCCTTTTTGATCTGCTTAAGGCTATTTTATTTTGATGAAATTTGTTGCTTGTGTACATGGTGTTCACAACTTGTCTTGATAGTCTATACCACAAGCCCTTCACCTAGTAGTAGTTTGCATCCCTAAATGTGTAGAATCTGATGGGAAAGGAAAAGTAAAAAATGAGAGAAGTAATAGAAACCACAAGACCAAGTCTTCATTCAAGGCTAACTAGAGTTGATTTGGTTGCTAAATGGTTAATGGACCAACTGTCAACCTTGCCACCTAGTCATATTGAAACTGAAAGGGTATTAAATAAAGAATGAAATGAAAGTGATGTCTAAGGAAGAGGTATGTTCTCTTGTTTGTGATTCCTTTTTGATTACCGCCTTTACTTGTTAGTTGGTTTTACCTTAAAGGGTGAAGTAATATATTATGAAAAGAAATGGACTGATATATCATGCTCTTGCATCTATGTTGTCCTCACCTATGTATGAGTCTTAATTTGGTAAGAGATCATGATGTTCAAATTTTATGAGTCTAAGTATTGAAAGAAGAATGAAAAGAAGCAACTTGACTTTGATTTGTTCAAGTCGTGAACAATTTAGAGATTAAAGCTTTACCTTGGGACATGAATATTCTCTTTGTTCTTTTATGTGTACAAGTAACTGATATAATAATTATAATCCCTTTGTTTGCAAACTGCCTAGGCTTAAGGATAGGCATAGATAGAAAGAAAAGCCTCATGATTATAATCTAAGTAAAAAAGGAGTATGAAGGAATGGAATAGAAGAAAGCAGTATTTGAGAACTAAAAAGGGAAAAACAACTTGTCTGTTGATCTGTAAACTGCCTAGGCTCATTTGGTGTGTGATTGGGAAATGAGGGTAATAGAAGGTCATAATTGTATGGGTTGAGGTTGAAAACCACTTGGCTAGATGGGGGAAGGTCTTTTAAAGACACCTTTGGCGAGGATTGAGAAAGGGTCAAGCATTGCTTGACCCATAGTATCTTTTCTCCCAAATAAAAGGTTGTCATGGCATCCCTCTCAAGTCTATGGGGTATAGCCTCTCACCCTTTGCACTTTGGGATCATCTTGTCATTCTGTTAAGGTTGTTGAGTCTTAAAAGATGGAATTGTTTGTACACTTGTGAACGGATATTACCTTGGTTTTGTTGTGTCTGTCTTAATATGCCTTAAGGAAAGGTTTGAATTAGTTGGAGATTGTGATTAAACTGGAAAAGGAAAAATTGCTTTTTAAGGGACACTGCTTGTTTTGGTAAATAAAAATGGAAGAGCCCTTTCCTCTTTGTGAAAAGGATATGATAGTATATGACAGAACCATTAGCAACTAGTTAAGTTAGGTTTATGATTTGGACCCTATGTGGATTCTATGTGTATTATTGTGGTCTCAACCTGTGTTTTGAAAAGTGGTCTGTTTCTCCCTTTCATCTTAAGTCCTAATAGTGCCCATTTTAAAAGGTAAGAAGGTCAATGAACCTGTATTTAGTCAAGATAATATGTAGGCTGATTGGGGGGGGGGGGGTATATTTGACCCTTCTTCTCTGTGATTCTTTAAACAATAAATCATGCTTTCTTTCCATTTCTTTCTTTGAACTGAGTCATGAGTCCATTAATACGGAAGCCTAGCCATAGATAAAGTTGGCCCTACTCTAGTCATGTTTGAATGAAGCTGTTTTCCTCCTGTGCAACATATCAAGTTAGAAATATGTGATACTTGGTCAAATTTTTAAAGAAAAGATGAAGATTAAGAATAAGGCCATAACTAAGATCCCTTAAGATAATTTAAACTTTCCTGCAAATAAGATAGAATCAACAGTGAAGGTTAGGACACCTAGAATAAAAAGAATATGGGATCCCTGTGCATTTTGAGACTTTGACCTTCCTACTGGCTTAAAGTCATGTATAGGGATGTAACTGATTGTGTCTAGGATTTATATACCCCATATGGGAACATGATAGCTTAAAGGATTCTAGGAAGTTGGTTCTATAAACAATCCTAGCTTGGTTTCCATTATTGCTTATGTCTTGAATTAGATTCTGTGAAAAAAATAACATGATATCACACCAATAAAGGACTTTGGTTTGTGCCTGCTTGGCTTTGGCTGTGCTATAGCTGTTAAGATTATAATTTGTATCGACCTGTTTATTTTTGCCTTTACAAGAGGAATCATTTAGACTTGGAATATAATGTCTTGAAGATAACAAAGTATTCACTTGAATTGTCCATAAAATGTCTAGAACCATTTGAGAGTTATGCTTAGATGGCTACAAGTATACTTTATGTAAACTAATCCTGTTGTGATGACACTGTGCTTAGAGAATGATCTTTCCTTTGTGTTCTTATACTTTATCACATCTGCCTGATTCCATGTTGTTTAGAACTGCATTTGACTGATCTGTTGCGGTTTGTTTGGTTTAAGTTTAGTTTAGGCCATCTTTGTGCCCATATAGATCACCTTCATTTTCATGCTTAAGTCATGTTTTTCCCTACTGGTCTCATTTATTCTTGTTGGCTGATAGTTGTTCCATATACATATATACTAGGCCTATCTTATTTATTCTGAACCATGGGTGGATGTATGTGAATCTGTGTCTTCCCTGTTTGTTGGTTGAGAGGCAGTTTAGGTAGGGGGGGGGAGGGTCTAGCTTGAACCCTTCCCTGGTGACCAGCCGTGCCGGAGGTTCATAAAACCTCTTGGAACTTGTGTGGCATCAGGATTAAAAGAGGGGGGGGGGGGGAGGGTGATAACTTGGCCTTCCGCCACCTAGTTTGGGATTTTGAGTTTGAGGACATGGAAACACATATGCCTCACATGGTCTCTTGAATAAATATGATACACTGTTTATATATGTTATATATTCATGTATAGAATGGGATTTATAAAACAGTAGTATACTTGGTATATTATGTGTGCATATCATATATATGATAGGAACAAAAAAATACAAACTAATTGGGGTCTTTTATTTTTTCCCCTCTCTACTGCATGGCCACTCGGGCCGAGGTCCAGCCACCTTATTGGGCTAAAAGCCCAGTAGGGAAAATTTCCGTCAAACGTCTTCGGGTCCAAAAGGAAGAAAGGGAAGCTAATATAATTGAAGGCCCAATCATGGGGAAAAATGATATGAAGGCCCAGCCATGGGTGAAAATAGTTGGGGTTTGGTACACCCCATTTTATTTTATTCTATTCCATCATATTTCTACTATATTTGTCTTGATTGTATTGTGCTTGTTATTTGTAAACCCACAAATGTTATTGGAACCTTTATTATGAATTAGGCATCTTAGGCAAACGGTGCATATGCCGTTTAGATTGACTTTAGCACCTGAAAACATTTTTTCAAAACCATGAGAATGCGTACTGATTTTTGAAGATTTAAAAAATGTGAAGCAACTGCTTTAGTTTTAACAAGTAACAAACTGTCACGACCTATTTTGCCTAGGTCTTGCGGGCCCTTACCTTCCCACCTCGGTAAGCGAACCCTCAACCCAACAATGAATAAATACATAAAAGAATGAAATTAAGCAACGGAGTAGAATAAATAATACGTAACTCTCAGTATATATCTATATAAGCAGTAGAAGAGTGCGGAATGATGATAAACACCCCAGGGTCTAGTCTGAATAACACAAGAGCATCTAAAGAGAAATAATACAATTTGGAATACTAATACCTAAAGTATCTATGTCTCCGAATTAAATAGGATATAAAGATAGAAAGTCTTCAAGGCAGCGGACGGCCATGCTCACCCTGGAAACTCAAGAGGAAACTGAACGACGATCAGCCACGCATCACAGAAGTGGATCCGACTTGATACTCTGCATTCACAAAAGAATGCAACAATATAGGTCAGTACAAACAATACTACTGGTAGGCATCATCAGCTGGCTAAGCATAGCTAACACAATTCAGATAATAAAGCAGATAAGCACATAAACTAACAAGTATAAGACAATACAATCAATTTCAAATATCCGTCATCACCTATGTAAAGCATCAAATCACAATGTGCCAAATCCGAATATATCCAATCCAATCCAGTATCACAATACAACACCAACATCTCAATCAAGTCATAATACAATGTAATGCAATGATGGGATGAATGCAATGCGAGGTCATGCAAATGCGGTATACACATGTACTCCAGACGAAAATATCGACGTCTCGGTAGCACAACCCAGCGTGACTCGCAAAGTCTAAATGCCACCCGTCCCGGATCTTTGTCCAACAGATAGACGGGATCCCGGATCTTTTCCCACGGGGGGTTCTCACCGCCACCACCCTGGGAGACCCGCAGATTCTATGCACTAACAACGATTCCGAAACTAACATTAGATATCGGCCATGCAACAATGATTCCAGAATTGATCATCGAACAACGGCCTATCACATCACTCAAGTAAAAGAGTTTCATAAAGTATACATTTCACACAATCAACGATTCCGGGATGAACATCGGATATCGACCACCTTACGTCACTCAAGTAAAAGAGTTTTATCAAGTATCAGTTTCACTCAAACAACGATTCCGGGATGAACCTCGGATATCAGCCATGCAGTAGTGTATCATGAAAATGAGAGTTCATGCAATGCATGGTTCAACAATCGATAATCATGCCCTATATCACAAGTACCAACAATGGGTAAGCCACAATACATCCGAATCACCAATACCGACAGTGGCAATGCCAATAATATAACCGAATCACCAGCACCAACAGTGGGTACGCCAACAATATATCCAAGTACAAATACCAACAATAGGTATGCCAACTACATCATAATCAAGGTGATAAAACAGAATCCAATATCTACCAATGACTCATGGCATCAAGCCGGCACAATAGAACAATCAAATGACACATAACGGGGTAGCTAGCCCCAACACACAATATGACCCAACCTAAGGCAATATCCAACCCAACTTCATACCCGAAGGTTCACATGTTGTCTCCGACATTATAATCTAAATATGTGCTTCGCTATACGAAATCTCACCAAAGGTAAGCCATAACCAAACTGGCTGGCCGAACTGCAGCACCAACAACTCACTCCTTTGCCTTTCCTTTCCACTGAACCTTAGAAACAAAGTAGTCTAAGCATAATGGAAATCTAGATTAGAAATCATGAAGAATGATACTAATATTGCTACTTATTTCAATTAGGTCAATTCTAACCCTGGAAATTGGGGAAATGGGCCCATAAGGGCAAGTCGGGAAATTTGGGAGCAAAATATCAAATTAAGCACTAGGTGATCATAACCCAACCACTAATTGCTGATTTAACTCAAGGATTAGCCTAATTTCTGATTTCAAGCAAAACCCCCAATTTGGGTATAAACCCTAAGTCTTTGATTCTGAAATTCAACACTAGACGTGGAAGATATATGATTAATAAGCTTAGATTAGTTAAATTCTAACATAAACATCATCAATTTCCTCATACATGAGCCTAAGGAAAAGTTCATCAAAACCCTCCTTCAACTTCCATCACTAAGCGGTTATTAAAGGGAAGGGGGAAATCTAGAAGGATTGTGATTAAGGAAGAGCAAAGGAATAGGCAAGATTTACCTCCAAGAACTGTTCCCCAAAGCTCTAATTTCGAAATGGGAAATAATGAGGGTCTAAAGCTTATTTTAAATCACACTTAATGAAATTACCTGACCCGTCACCGCCACGACGGTATCGGGGCCGCTACAACACCCTTAAGGCTGCCACAGCAGTCTGGCCAGCAATACACATGGCCGCTCCAGCGGCCAACTCATCGCAATAGCGGTGCCGCCATAGGTGCACCAGGTACTAGAATCCTCCTATTTTTCTAAGTCTTCAATCGAAATCCCGGGCCATTCCTGAGGCCATCTGCTCACAAACTATACACACGGACCCACACAAAAATATGCTACGAATGCGCTCGTGGCCTCAAAATTTTCAACGGAGGCCTCGTTGACCGAGTCAACCCCCGACGCCTTAGTTTTAATTTCCAACCCAAGTCCCAAAATGCATCCAAGTGCATTGGGAACCAAACCAAATATACACACAAGTAATAAGTAACCATACAGACCTCTCGGAATCAATGAATTTCTTAAAAAGGTCTGTTTACCCAGAAGTCAACTTCGAGTCAAAATGCGCTAGTCAAAGCTCGAAAAAAGCGAAAACGCTGAAAAGACTTTAACGACCAAACGGGTCGTTACATAAACTAAAAAGGATTTTTGGAATGCAAAAATGGTATAACAGCTCGTGTAAAATTTAGAGGATAAATAGATTAGGCAAAAAGGCTTCTTTCTTGAAAACTATTGAAAGCGTGTTTTTTTTTTTTTTTTTTTTTTGGGTTTGGTAAAAAGTCTTGATGTTTCTGGGCCATATCCCACTTGTTTTTTTTTCCTCAAGAAAACGAATGCTCATTGAAATGTTTTTGGGCTGGAGCCTATTTGGTCTAGTATTGGAAAACAAATAATGAAGGTCTCTTTTTAGACTAAAATCCCGTTTGATTTTACATAAATCTGTGGTCAAATGAACGTGGCTAAGGCCAATGTTTTTTTAAAGGTTAGAAATAGGGTGTTCGGGCTAGAGCCCACACAGCTTGATTTTTTTTTTTTTTTTTTTTTTTAAAGAAAACTCAAATAAAATTACCTCTTTGGGTTAAGACCCACTTGGCCTTTTCTAAGAAATCATAGTCAATATTTTTCTAGGCTAAGGCCCAAGATTTCAATGAATAAGAAAATCATTTTGCTAAAAACAGAACTGATTTTGAAATGAAGCTCTTATTTCTTAAATAAAATTGGGACTTTGTTATAAAATAGATGTATGTATACAAGTACGTTTTAAGGGAGCATATGCAAGATTTTAGACCATGAGTGCAATTCATTTTTCTCTTAAAAACCAACGGCGCAAAACGTACAAAGAGTTCTTTTCTTAAAAAATCAAAACAGTCCAAATTACGCCTAATTATAAAAATTTAGGTAAGGATATTCTGAAAGTGTATTAAGCGGATTAACCCGGTTCACGTGTGAGTAAAGCATGAATAAAATTTAGTCACCCAAATCCAAAAAATGAACTTGGTATCTTTTCCTATAGAAAAACTATTATCCTTACATATAAAAGAAACTAATTATATCCTGATATCATAAATCTGAACCTAAATATCCGATATATAAAGGGAATATATTCAACTCTTTTCAAAAAATGATATGCAACATGACAATCTTTGCCTGAAATAAACACTAAATAAACAGTTCATGCATATACTCACACATTGAAATTCGAAGGTCAACCGCATAGTACAGATCCTTAATACTAGGGTGCCTAACACCTTCTCTAGGGGATCACTAGAACCCTTACCTAGAACTTTGGATTAAGAAGGATTTTTTCACGGTGTATGAATAAACCCTTCAAAACTGGTTTTCTCAATTCCCTAAAAATTAGGTGGCGACTCTTTTAAAACAAAGTTCGAAAGAGCACCAACGAGTTCGAAGTAGCTTTTCGGAGCGCTAACCCCGCCCGCGAAAATGCGAACCGTAACACATGGCATGTAACTTTCATTTTTTAAACTCTAATGCACTCTTAAGCAGTTTTGAAATCCCAAAACCTATGAACTACATTTCAGGAAAGACTTGTATTATTCTTTTTGAAATCATTTCTAGGAAAAACTGGGATTTTACCAAATCACAGACAAGTTAAGGTCCTATAATCACACTAGATATCAAATCACAACAGTTCAGCAGTCAAATATGAAGTACAAGCTTGGTTTTTTACACTCAGAACCACACAGAACATCTGATTTTCACAAACTTCATTTGATTTTTAACCTTTGGATTTCATAACCTATTTTCTGAGCTATCTTGTTTATTTATGCCAGTTTAAACATCTTAAGAAAAACAAACCATTCCATAATGATCCTAACTACTAAAAAAAAAAAAAACAGATCCATATTTAACAATGAAGGAACAAAGGAATCATTTTTTCAATATTCAGAATTAAAGCTGACTCTGGAAGTGCATGTCTACACTTAGAAGCAATTATAATTCTAAGAATATCAATTCAAAGCTAAGAAGGCCTAAAGCTATAGACTAAGGTAGATTTGAAAAAAAGTCACATGTTCTTATCAAAAACCATTATAAATAACTAACTTGAACTAAAATCATTAACATTACTAACTTAAAACTCAAATTCTCATCCTAAACTGCCTTTTTTTCTCATTTTTTTTTTACTAAAACAACTAACTTTGAACATCATTTAACATTGTTCAATCTTAAAATTACTTAACTTATCTTCATTCTTAAATAGAAAGTAAAACACATAACCATCCATTTTAAGCAAACAAATTGTATCAAATTTAAAAATAGGATCATTTTAACTAACTAATAGGACAAATAAACATATATAACTATTACAGAAGATGAAAAACTAGGATTGAAATGTGATAGTACCTTTTGTTGGGTCAACCTAAAGATCAAAGGGAGATTGAATCACACTTCAAGCAATGAAGCTTCTACTAATCCTCAAATCACCTTTCTTTTCTTTTCTTCTATATATCTCTCTATTATGCTTGTCTGTTTTTTGTAATATATGGACTATATGTGCTACATTGTATATCTTGAACCTTTATTTTTTAGGGTAAAAATTCTGGACCCATAACTTGTTCTCCAACTTGTTATTTATAGCACCAAATCTATAGGAATCCTAGGACAAAAATAGAAGGACACCTGGCCACTATTCTGCCCCCCCCCCCCCCCGCCCCAAATTCCCCAAAATTCATACCTCATCCTGATTTCAAAATCAAAATAGATAGGACAAAATAAAAAACTAACAAACTTGTACCCTAAAATCCAATAAAATTCACAAAAATCAGATAAATACAAGGAATTGTACACTTGCCAGCCCAAAACACCTCATGGTACAATTCCAACGATGCAATTGTACGTAATTGTACCAATGGGATAAAATCCCCAAATTCGAACCCAACCGTTGGTAATTCCTGGAAATTACCCTAGGTTTCCGACATAAGCGCATGTGGTGCACAAGATGGCTAAGGGCTCGAGGTCCTACCCATGGCAACCATCACGCATGGAAAAACCCGAGCAACATCCACAAACACGGCTCAAATGGTGTAAATACCTAAAGAATAAACGAAATTAAACCTGGTAATCGTAAGAACACATGAAAGGACATAAAAGCTCTCTCAATTTGGGTCAAAATGACCCGAAATCCCCCGTGAAACACTGCCAGAGGCCGTCCTAAACCCTAGTCGCCATATCGCCACCTTAGAGAGGTGAGGGAAGTCGAGTGGATGAAAATGAAGTTGGGAGGGGGGGGGGGTGGAAGTTTATTTTTAATAAACTTCCATCCCCTTTTTTTTTTTTAAATCCCCACCCTTTAGGTTTTAAAAATATTTAAGTGAACCCCCCCCCCCCCCCTAAAATTTAAATCAATTAAAGACTATATATTATAAATATGCTTATTACTAAGTCAAACAATTATTTAGGCTAATTAAAATTTAAAACTCGCAGATTCAAAATATTAGCTTTAAAATAAGCCTACTATTGACATAGTTCCGGGCATTATTTTAAATATGAAAAAATGCGGTTAAAATAAGCCGTAATTCATACGTCCTTTCAATTAGCAATTTTTTCGAATTAGATGGAGCGCGATACATATCTTATTTTCAAATCATATTTGTGAAAGTAAATAACTCGTAATTTTCTTGTAATTGTCAATTTTTATGAAATAATAATAAAATGTCAATTTTTGCAATTTTCTTGGGATTTTTTGAAAATTTTAATCTTTAAAGAGTGTGCTTTTACTCCGTCTTTGACCCGGGAAACTTTAAAACTAAAATACGCATCTTATGAGGTGAAATTAGGTGTCAATAACTGCCCCTTCGGAGTTCGAGGATGGCAAGGCCATCCTTGAGCTACGAATTTTGACAAACCTAATTTTTACTGATTAAGAGAGACTACAACCTTCTTTTTATGCAAAATTTTGGAAATATGACCGGACCCCGATCTCTGGGCTTCCTACATATCTCAGGTTACATGAGAATTCAGGCTGTTTATAGTTCTGACTCTAAGAGGACTAAAGAAATTTCAGGTTATCTCAAGATGCCCCGAGATAATCATAAGAAATATGGCCGATCCTCGAAACTTGAGTAGCCTACATATCCCTGGCTTTGGGAATCAGGACAATTGTAGTTCGACTCAATAACTCAAAAGGAATATCCCCTTATATGGGAATCCCTTTGATTATTTCCGGTAAAAACCCGACCGAAAACGGTTTTTCAAGAATTTTTAGAGTTTAGTTGCTTGAAGTGATGCTTCAATCCTGATGTAGAAAGCTTGACTCTGGTACACAGTTTTTGACCGGTTGCCCAAGAAAAAGTTCCACGTATGCTCCGCATGTTCTGAATCTGGCTTTTTGCTTCCGTCCTCGATAGCTTCTAGCTCGTCTCCAAATGCTGAGTCCTGCATGTTAGTTAATCGAAAATTTGATCTTAACGTAGTCATACCTGAGCAACATTTTGCCATTTTGTTGACGTACACTTGTCATCCTCCGATATTATGTCCTTTTTTTCGCGAATGCTTATCCGTTTTCTTTCTTCTTCTCCTGTAAGTGTGTGCTTTCGTGTATTTTGAAAAATAACTTTTTAACTACTTCGGATAATAATCACGACACTTTTTCTGGCTATTTTCTCATCATTTTCAGATATTTTCATTGTTCAATGATAACTTCCGTTGGGATCTGGGTCAGGCTACACCACATTCTTGCTAAGCCTTCACACCCCAGTCCGATTTTTATTTTTGTAAGCAGGATGCTATTAATGAAAACCATGTTTTCAACTGTGGGGTCATTTTTGCTCCTCATGACATCTGCTACCCCTGAAAATTTGGAATCACATCATTTTCACATATTGCGGTGACTATCACAAATCTGGTGTCGACTGCATCGTTATCCTCATACGAAGTCTGCAGTATACTAGTTCGGGACTACATCACTTATCGTCAAAAATACCCACATGAAGACTGCACATCAGAGTGCAGTATCATATTCCTTTCATGATAACCGCTAACCTCTGTGTCCAGAATTATAATATTTAATTAGAATATTCAAGTTACAACTACATACTCAAGTGCGGGGTCTTTTCTCATGACACCTGCTATCCATGAACCAGAATTATATTAACTTGAGATAAACTGCAATAGCGACCTGTAATGACCCGTTTGGTCGTTACAATCCTTTCGGCATTTTTGCTGATTTTTGAGCATTGATTGGCTTCCTTTTGACCCCAGGGGACCGTTGACACACTTCTCGAGGTGTCTAGCCCAGAGTCCGGCAATTTTGGTGAAAATATAGGCTTAAAAGGGAAAGTGGTTGACCCAAAGTTGACTTTTAGGCAAACAAACCTTTTTCAGAATTTCATCAATTTTGAGAGGTCCGGATAGTCATTTAGAACTTGTGTGTGAGTTGGTTCGGTTCCTAATGCGTTTGGATGCATTTCGGGACATTGGATGGGAATTGGGAATTAAGGCATCGGTGGTTGACTCGGTCAACGAGACCTCCGTTGGAAATTTTGAGGCCACAGGCACATTTGTAGCGCGTTTTTATGTGAGACTAGGTATCTGGTATGTGAGCAGATGGCCTCGGGAGTTAGTCAAAAAATCGGATCGAGACGAAAAACTTAGGCCAAGTTCTAGTGTCTAGTGTCCGCTTTGGCGATACCAGCACCGCAGCAGCGGCACCGTTGGGGCGGTAGCCCTACCGCTGAAGCGGTCCCAGCCATTTTGGCTTGACCGCTGGGGCGGTCACAGTACCGCTGTAGCGGGTGACGAGCAGTTAAATCCATTAAATGAGTCTTAGACCCTCATTATTTCATATCTCGATATTGGAGCTTGGGGATACTGTTCTTGGAGTCAAATTGAGGAAATTCTTGGAGGTAAAACTTTGTCTAATCCTTTACTCCTCTTTAAACACAAACATCTTAGATTTTTTCCTTTCCTTTTCAATCCCTTAGAAATGAAATTTGAAGGAGGGTTTTGGGAGACTTTTTCCTTGGATTATAATTGATAAATTGATGATGTTGATGTTAAAATATAATGAATCTAAGCTTAGTAACCTCATATATCCACTTTTAACGTTGAATTTCGGATTTGGAGAATTAGGGTTCATACCCAATTTGGGGTTTTTTACTTGAAATCAGATTCGGAACAATTCTTGAGTTAAATCAGCAATTACTGGTTGGGTTATGATCACCTAGCACTTAATTTAGTATTTTGCCCGTGAATTTTCCGTTTTGCCCTTGTGGGCCCGTTTTTCCAATTTCTAGGGTTAAAATGGACCTAGTTGATATCATAGCAATCTTAGTATCATTCTTCATGATTTCTAACATAGAATTCTATTATGCTTAGACTACTTTGGTTCTGAGCTTCAGAGGAAGGGCAAAGCAAAAGAGTGACTTGTTGGTGTTGCGGTTCGGCAGTCCAGGTAGGTTATGGTTTACCTTTGTGAGACTTCGTATAGCGAATCACATATTTAGATTATGATGTCTGAGAGTGACATGGGAACCTTCGGGTGTGAAGTTGGGATGTTCATTGCCTTAGGTTGGGCCCTGATGTGTGTTGGGACTAGCCACCCCGTTATATGTGTTTGATTGCTCAATTATGTTGGCTTGATGCCATGTGTAGCTGGTAGATATCGAATGTCGTTTGTTGTCCTGATTCGGATAGGATTGACATACCCGTTGTTGGTATTTGTACTTTGATATATTATTGGTGTACCCACTGTTGGTACTTGAGATTATTGATACATTATTGGCGCACCCACTGTTGGTACTTGATTTGATATATGTTGGCATACCCACTGTTGGTATTGTGATGTGATGCATTGTTGGCGTACCCCGTTGAGGTACTTGTGATATTGAGCTTGATTGTTGATGATTGACATATGTATTGCACGCATTCCTCAAATCTATCATGCATGGCCGATATCCGGTGATGATTCGGTATTGTTGATTGAGCGAAACTGATATTTGATAAACTCTTACTTGAGTGATTATAAAAAGGCCGATGTCCGAAGATCCATTCCGGAATCGTTTTTTATATGAAATTGATACTTGATAAACTCTTTTACTTGAGTGATTGTGAGGAGGCCGATGTCCGAGGTTCAATTCCGGAATCGTTGATTTGTGAAACTGATATTTGACAGACTCTTTTGAGTGATTGTGAGGAAGCCCATGTCTGATGGTTATATTCGGGCATCGTTGTTGCATGGCCTATTCCGATGTTATCCTGAATTTGTTGTTAGTGCATGGACTCCACGGGTCCCCCAGGGTGGTGCCAGTGAGACTCCTTCTGTGAGCAATTGCTTGAGGTCCCGTCATGCCCTCGTTGGGCAAAGATCCGGGATGGGTGGAACTTATACTTCGCGAGTCACGCTGGGTTGTGCTACCGAGACGTTGATATTTTCGTCCGGAGTGCATGTGTACACCTCATTTGCATGGCATGGCATCGCATTCATATCGTTATTGCACTACATTGCATTATGACTTGAGTGACATGTTGTGATGACTGGATTGTGGTGATTGTGTTATGATGGTTGTAGTGTGATGATTCTATCGTGGTGATTGGTTCGGATCGGATGTACTCAAACTTATTAAATTGGGGTTTAGATGCTTACATAGGTGATGACGGATACTCGGCTATGATTGTATTGTCTCATGTTGGTTGGTTTATTTGCTTATCTGCTTCTTTTTCTGAATTGTGTTAACTATGCTTAGTCGGCCGATGATGCCTACCAGTATTGTTGTTTGTACTGACCTGCACTTGCTGCATTTTTTTTATGAATGCAGAGTACCAGATCTGATCTACTTCTCTGACCCGTGGCTGATCGACTCTTTAGCTTCCACTTGAGTTTCTAAGGTGAGCATGGCATCCGCTGGCCTTGAAGACTCTTTTATTACTTATGTCTTGTTTTCCATTCCTAGACATGATTTGAGACTACTTATGTATTATTGTTCAGACTTTTAATATTCGGATTTAGAAGCTCTTGTATAACCAGACCAGATACTGGGGTGAATTTTCTTTACTTCCGCACTTATTTATATTATATCTTATTATGAGACCTATGTTATTACTTCTTCCGCATTTTTCTATCAGTTGTAAATGTTGAGTTAAGGGTTCGCCTATCGAGGTGGAAAAGATCGATGCCCGCACAACTTAGTGAAATTGGGTCGTGACACGACCGCAAATCTTGATGTAGGAATCACATTCATATTTTAACGATTGCGGACATCAACCTCGGAATTATGCTACCTATTATTGGCTATATATATGGACAATGACTCAACCCCTTCAGCACGTAGTTATTTACTCCATATGTCATTTTGAGGAATGAAGCTTACCCCGGTAGTAAGACTGACACTTTCCTTTTTTGACTCCAGGAAAGAATACCCGCCCGTCGACAGGGTTCACATCTTCCAAAGGACTAGACTCTTTCTCAGTGAATACGACACTACAATGCCGATATCAACTCTTTGTCTTTGAATCATAGATTGTTAGGATGAAAACTGTAACCACCCTTCGGGCCAGAATTAATTCATTTTGCTAACATTCGATGTCGACGATCTTAATTTGATGTCAGAATTACGTCACCTGATTCAGGCGAGAACTGTGCTTACCACATTTAAGACGTCTAGTCAGTCAATGTATCATGGCAAGCCATGCAACGTCTAGGCTGGGGTCTCAATACCTTGACACAATACTGTTTAGTGGAGACCAAGCTTCGGTAAGCCATGATTATATCTTTCGGTAGTCTTAAAACTGTAATAATTTCTCTCTTTCTAAAAATTTTGTGCTTTGCAAAAATGAACAAACTCATCAGCGTAAAACAACTTTACTTAGGGAGGATTTTGTTACTCTTTTCGTGTGCTCTTCTTCACCGTTTTTCTTAAAATTTCATCTTCATTTTGCTTGGTCATTATTATCCCTCTTTTGCACATTTCTAGCAAACAAGTTAGTGTAAATATCCTTGCTTCTTTGTTCCTGCATCCATAGAAAAATTCGTGAGTTTCCTAGATGGTCGACCGCTCTTCCTGCATGTGGATTTCTACTTTTCACACTTTGGAAGGAAATAATTCTCATTTCCCTTGAAAATCTTTTGTTTTCGCAAAGAGGAAATTCTTTGGGCGACGATTTCTTGAAAGAATATATATATACATATATATATATATGTGTGTGTGTGTGTGTATATATATATATAAGTATTACTAAAGATAAGTGGTATATATGTATTTTTTGAAAATAGATATATTTTAGGATTAGCGATCTTTTAATGTATGACATATAAGATTATACTCGAACAAAGTCGATTTAAGCCATCAGTTATCTTTATTGATCTTTTCTTGTATTAAAATTTATTTATATAGAGATATAGAGAAAAGAAAAATTAGAAAAGTTTATATACATCTTTGTACAAAACCGGATTTTGCCATGTCGAAGGGATTTTTGAGACCTTCTCCAAAATCAACATATGATACCAAAACATAGTGATTTATAAATGTACTACATGTTGATTAACTCGATCTAATTGAGTCATAGGAATTTTTGAGATCCTTCTCAAAAAAATTTCCCCAATGTAGAAGTTCTAATCAATTCGTTCCTTTGAACTTGTATATCAAAAGAATTTTTTGAGGTCCTCTAAAAATTTTTATCCCAGTTTCCATATGGGGCTATCTTTGTCTTTCTTTTGCCAAGGCATCTATGAGGTTTCTTAGGGTTCATTGGAAATTTTGTTTGGAACGACTGAGCTCGGGAGAATGCCTACATATCCCAAATGGTAATAAGGTCATAACGAAGTTCGGGATAAATATATTGGATTTTTATTCGTGAGACCAAACTCATAAGAGCGCCTACGTATCCCGAATGGGAATGTGTCATAACGTAGTTCAAAATTCATAATTTTTGGAATTTTGGGTTAAAGCGACCGTGCTTGGAAAAGCACCTGCGTATCCCCTTATAAGTATAGGGAATCAGGTCCTCGCGTAGTTCGTAAATAAGATTTGGTTTTTGGTTTTCTACTTAAAAATATGCAAAATTACAAGGAATGGAAATGCAATTATAAGCAAATAAATCCAAAGCCGCGAATCTCTGAAGTCGTTTTCTTCCTTAAACGTAGTATCTCTTGATTGCATCTGAATTGATTCCATAATACAACGTTCGTCAACCCTTTCAACTTTAATCTATAGCAACACAAGTCAAAGGGATTCCATATTAGCAATAATATCCATGTTTTGGACACCTAAGCATTTTATCAAACACCTAGTGGGCATAATGCTCCACAACCTTCATTAATGGTGTTTTCTTCACCCAATTCCCATTATATTACTTCTAAGTGATTCTACAATCTCAATTTGATGAAAGTAACATCATTATTCATCACCCATAAGATTATAATAATCCTAAGTTAATAATCCAAAACACTAGCATAGTTCATATCATACTCTCTATCAAACCCATTTACGATTCTCCCAAGAACTCATCAATTCACAACTATAAGTGATTAGAGAGTAGAAGTATTACCTTTTTGAAGTTTAATCCTCTTGAATTCGGATTCTAGGGTTCTTTTGTCCAAGACGAAGATTCAATCGATAATCTATGGAATAGATGAGAATTCTAGCGTTAATCTTTGTTAGATTGATGTAATAATTAATGGGGTTTGAGTAGGAACTCTCCTTGGATGCTTTGTGGGAGCCCTAGGGTGTTTTCTCTCCAAAAAGACTTTTTAGAATGAAGTGGGAAAAGTTTTTCGGAGTTGGGTACATATAAAATTCGAAAAAAGGTCGTTTCAGGCATAATTTGGCCTGGTGCGTCACCCAGGGCGGCACACTAGGCCTATATTACTAGACCTGATAAATTACATTTTTCTGTGATTTTGGCCTGGTGCGGCAGCGCCTGGGGTGGCGCCCTAGGCCATTTCTAATAGTGTTTGGTAAAATGGGCATAACTCCTAGCAAAAAGCTCTGTTCAGCCTCTACAATATATCGTTGGAAAGCTATTTCAAAGATCTACAATTTCATGTTTTAAGTTTTCTCAAATTCTAAACAGATTTTCACAAAATTGAGCTGGAAAGCAGACATATTGAAAACTTAGCCTTTTCTATCTAATCTTAAGCGCCTTACTATTAGCCATCGTGAGACGATCATATCTCCCTGCTCTAATCTCTGATTGGCCTGGTCCTTATATGGTTGGAAAGTTATTTCTACGTAGTACAACTTTTATTAAGGGTACTTTCCAATTCCCAATTAATCAAGGGGTTACAACTACCTGAAGTAGGCCCATCAACCACTTTCGCAAAACATTCAAACCTTCAGTTTTTTCACTAAAACTCTTAACGATACGAGCCTAACCTTAGTTCCATTATTCGGTGCATAACATTATCTTCCCCTTAGGATCATTCATCCTTGAATGATGGTCTTGGTTATAATCGCGGCTAATTTTGAGACTCTACGGAACCTTGGCAGAGTTTACTCTGTAACTCAGATACATGAAACTGATTAGTTGAGACATGTGGTCACTTAACTGATGTGAAGACATGCTTACTGATCTGAATGAATACATGATTACTGAACTGAATATCTATAAAACTGATTGAATACTGAGCTAACTGAATACTAGACTAGCTAAATATTGGACTGACTGGATACTGTAAAACATGGTGATTATACTATAACTATCTGAATGAAAGGTTAGTTACCTTCAACATTTTCTACTTGCTCTTCAAAGAGATGGGGATATCTGGACTTCATGGCCTCTTCGGCCTCCCACGTAGCCTCTTTAACTTTCTGATTTCTCCATAGTACTTTCACTGAAGCAATCTCTTTAGTTCTCAACTTGCGGATTTGACGATCAAGAATAGCCACTGGAATATCTTTGTAAGACAGGCTATCTTTGACCCCTGTGATCTCCGTAGGAACAACTAGAGACGGGTCTCCCATGAACTTCTTCAACATAGACACATGAAATACTGGGTGTACGGTAGCTAATTCTTATTTCAATTCTAAGTCATAAGCCACTTGCTCGATTCTTTGCAGAATTCTATATGGCCCAATATAGCGGGGACTAAACTTCCCTTCCTTCCCAAATCTCATAACTGTTACACCTCATAATTTTGTACGTAAAATCTATTAGGCATTAGTTAATTTAAGTGTAGACCTGGAGGACTTCCCAGGATATGTGAGATTGTATGCATCTATCTCATGGTTATGAGGGCTTAAGTTCATACAATAAGCAACGGAAGGATTGGAGGGTAAGTGGATCAAGGAAATTAAGTTTGTTGGATTTTATGGAAAAATATGAGGGGCAGTTTCGGTCCAACTTTAAGAAAGAATATCTTTTAGTATATGAGGAGTTTTGAAGCAAGTCGACAGCCAAAATTGAAGTTCATGAAGTCTAGTTTCCAATGCAACAAACCGCTTGACGATACGATGTAGGAGTAGAGAATTATAGACGTTACAAGTTAGACAGATAGAGTAGGGGACTGCACTGCACGGACGCACAATGTCGCACGCTGCTACAGTGCTACAGTGCCACCAACTTCAACCCACTATACAAGGGTCAAAACCTCCATTTTTCTCCATAATAATTTCCCAAAACACTCAGCAACATAAGGGAGCATACATACAACATAAAAGTGAGGATTTTGAGTGATTTCAAGTGACGGAGCATTAATCGAGGTCCCGGTAATGTGTAGTCACGATTATAGTTTTGTCTTGCATTGGAATTAGCTTATATTCAAAGTAAATATTGAAGATATTGCTGCTATAGCAAGAAAAAGGTATGAATCTCTCTTTATTAATATTAATTTCAGTCTATTTACGGAGATAAAGTTATTAAATAGTCGTATAACAAGGTGGTTAGCTGAGAAACTTGGAAAACATAGTGTGGGATATTTTATGGAGCCTATTGATGTTGATAATGTTGTTATGATGTTGGTATTGTTGTTGTTGGTTTTGGTTATTGGATTGTGATTTCGGGCTAGGCATATAAACGGGGGAGATGCTGTCCGAATTTCGGCAGATTCTAAATGGATTTAAATTGAAGGCTTAAGATAAGCATGTGACAATGAGCCTAACAATAGTATGAATGGTTTACATGTAGCTTTATGAGCTTGGAAGGATAAACGTTGAGTAGTTAAGGAGACCAAAAAGTATGTTAAGGCTATTCCTCTTTCTTTTAAAGGCATGATTCTTTTCCTATGAACGCATACACGACTTTCATAATACCTTATTTCCGAAAATACTAGCAGTTCATTATTTTCAAAATCCTTATGATGCTAAGGACGAATGTTTTCTATAAGGACCATGATGAGGATTATGATGACCCCACTTATGGAGATTCCAAAGTTATGGTTTTAATGTCATTATGAGATTACTGAGCTGGTTTCAAGATTTTTTATTATATTTGTTGATGTTGATCTCATCTTATGATTTTGTTCAAAAGGTATGATTCCTATGTTATGATTCCATATATGTTTCCATAACCTTCTTACTTCCAAAAGTTAGAAGTTCATGATTCTTAAAAGCTTCTTATGATACTAATGATGAGATGTTTTCTATGACGAACATGATGATGACGATCTTGATTCTAGAAATTCCAAAGCTTATGATTTTAATGCTATTATGAGATTATTGAGCTTATTTCATGATTATCTCGATTTTATTCATTGTTGTTGATCTCACCTTATAATAATTGTTTCTTTCAAGGTGAATATAGCGATGATGATTGCTCCATAATATAAATCGGAGGTTACCGACCCTACGTTACTTCGATAGAGTCGTAGCTTTTATTTGGTTCTCATGCACGCTTTATATATATATATATATATATATATATATATATATATATATATGTATTTTCTCACACCGAGTCGCGCTATAGTCGGCCGGGTACGACACCTATTGTGCAACCACTGATCAGTTGGTATTACACACCGATTCTAAAAGGGTGTGCGGTGGTACGCTACACACCGAGTCCCGAAAGGTCGGCACGCTACACACCGAGTCCCGAAAGAGCCGGCACGTTACACACCGAGTCTTGAAAAGGCCAGGTACATTATAATGATGAACTATATATATATATATATATATATATATATATATATATATATATACGAAAAAGTTTTTTTAAAGGCTAAGCATGCATGACACTCGCCTTATGAGGCATCCAGATGTACAGGTTATCTCTCTTATTTCATATTATATTTCATATCTATATTATGTTGTTATTCATGCCTTACATACTTAGTATATTATTTGTAATGACGTCCCTTCTTGTGGACGTTGCGCTCATGCCCGCAGGTAGGCAGGGAAACGGATCAGACCCGTAGGTGTTCTATCAGCAAATTCTCAAGAGATCTCTACTTACTTCGGAGCTGCAGTCTATTTGGTATTGGTTCTTATGATCATTTGTATTCTATGTAAAGGCTCATAGATTTATGTGTACAGTTAGACATTTTATAGCTCCACCGGGTCATATTATTGTATAATATATTAGTAGCCTTGTCGGCGGGTGATGACGAGCATAATTGTTGATGATTATATAAAGATGCACCATCATGTTATGGTATGTGTCCTTACAGGTTATGACAACTATGAGCTACCTTTGGGGTCCACCCATAATGATTATGAGATGTATGCTTAGAGGTACTCGGTAGGTTAGCTCCGGGTGCCCGTCATGGCCCTCTGGTTGGGTCGTGACATAACACCTTTCATGGGCGAAACTTTCAAAAACACCCAGTCATCAACCTGGAAATGTAAGTCTCTACGCTGCACGTCCAAATAGGACTTTTGGCGACTCTGATAACTTGACTTTCTCCATAGCTTGATAAACCAAGTCTGGCCCTAACAACTCTGCTTCACCAACCTCAAACCAGCCAACTGGCGACCTACATCTCCGCCCATACAAGGACTCAAATGTTGCCATCTGGATACTAGAGCGGTAACTATTATTATAAGCAAACTCAATGAGAATTTAGTCATCCCAATTACCTTTGAAATCTAGGACATGTGCTCTCAACATTTCCTCAAGAGTCTGAATAGTATGCTCTTCCTGGCCATCTATCTAAGGATGAAAATTGTACTGAGGTTCACCCTTATGCCCAATCCTTTCTGAAAGGATTTCCAAAAGTTCGCTGTAAACTGAGCACCACGATCTAAAATGACGGACAAAGGAGTCCCATGCAATCAGACGATTTCCTGAATATATAACTTGGCATATTCTGCTAAATCTATAGTCTTCACTGGCAAGAAGTAAGCTGAATTGGTAAGTCGGTCTACAATTACCCAACTCAAACCATGCTTTCAAAAGGAGCGAGGTAAACCTGTTATGAAGTCTATGTTTATCATCTCCCATTTCCAAACAGGAATTTCTATACTCTGAGCCAACCCACTAGGCTTCTGGTGTTTAGCTTTCACTTGTTGCAAATCTGGACACTTAGCCATAAAATCTGCTACATTCTTTTTCATGTCGTTCTACTAATAAATCTCCTTCAAATCATGACACATCTTTGTGGAACCTGGATGAATAGAATACCTGAAATTTTGGGTTTCAAACATAATCTGATCTCTGAGCCTATCTATGTCTAGAACGCATAGTTCACCTCTGTACCTCAAAGTATCATCATCTATCTGTACCTCAAAGTATCATCATCTATCTGTACCTCAAAGTATCATCATCTACCCTTTGTTCAAAAGTCGTAGTCTTGTGTTTGTGAACCCCCTCCTTCAGCTGCAATAAGTAGGGATCACTAAACTGTTTCTCCTTCACTTTGGCTACTAAGGAGGATTCAGCCTCGTTCTGAACAACAACTCTACCATCCTCGGGGTCCAAACAATTTTTCTTATCTTTTGCAATTCTTTGCACTTTACGTCACTGGCGACTCATCTTTCGACTCACTTCTGAGCAATCTTGCTTACTAGAAAAACTAAGTTATTTACATAAACGAAAAACTAATGTATTCGCAACCATCATACATACTCTTAATGACTTAACTCTGCTCACACTACCAATCTAGGGAAACCTCCTTTTCTATAACTCTTAAAAGCTATTCATCTTTGGTTTGCTCTCTCACAGCTTAGCTAATTTCTTCTTCCACTAATCACTATACTTCGAATTTAACTTAAACCCGTGGGTTCTAACAGGCATTCGGTGTATTCAAATTGTTACTCATTCACTAGTGTTAACCTGACTAAGGAAATCAAATCATACTCTACTAGTCCTGATGTAATCACTAATTCATTGTATCTACTCAAAACTTACTCATTATTCTTCTACTAACTATCTGCTAGCATTATGTCCTTTTATTCTGCTCTGAATAACTAAAATGAAGCAAAAGATTATTTCTAACTCCTTTCATCATCTGACGCTATTCTACGGTCGTATACTATCTTTGTTGAACTATAGACATGGACCACACTTAGGGAAATTTCATCTATCTTAAACGAAACATTAGAACAACTAACCCCAAACTTTCTATGCACTTCAAAATCATATCAGACTATAAACATCTGGGATAAACACTTAGTCACATAACCTAAGAGGGAACTGACATATCTTTTATCTCATAGTAATATCTGCTTCTTGTAGTAACTTACTAGCGTAGTACTTTCTAGTTCTAATCTGAATAAACTTGAACAAAGTAAACTTTTTTGGTATCGTCTCCTATTGGTTCCCATTTCGTACACTATATCTTCTTAGTCATGTGCATGAGTCGTATGAAAAACATATCTTTGTAAAACGTGTCGGAATCCTATGTATTTTTCCCTTAAGCTCTATTCAGAACCATGGTAATCAATTTATGCCGGATATGGCTAAGATCATAACATGTTGCCCTATAGGGTCTGACATTAGAGTAATCATCATCATACCTGTGGAGAAATCTCAGAAAGCTTCTGAGTCCTGATGACATGCTAAATCATACAAGTGGTTCTGACCTCTATCTGTATCACCAGCCTTAGCTGCATTGTGCCTTACTTGGGATTGAGAATTATGGAGGACTACTGAATTTATGGACCGAACCACATTAACTCTAGAGCATTGTCTCACTAGTGGGCAGTCCTTCAGATAGTGACCCTGCTGACCACACCTAAAACACCCATCCATTCCTGAGCGGCACACCCCTTGGTGTCTCCTACTACACTTTTTACAGATAGGATTCTGATAACCTTTTTTGCCCACACTAATCTGTGACTTGGAACTTGGTGCCCTAAAATTCTATTTTAGGCTGGACTGACCCTTTTGATCATACTTGAACTTCTGAGCTGGTGCACTAGCGGTAAATGGAGCAGGCCCTGATGACTCCTATTAAAGAATTATCCACCTCCAACTTCTCGAGATCCTTCAGGGTGAATGCTACCTAAAGAATTAGCTCTTTTACTGAACTCACCAACCCTGGAACTGACCCACTCCTTATGAGCATCAGTGTTTGAAGCAGTACCCTGACGCTGAGCTTGCATGGCAATAAATTGGGTGAGCACCTGGATAGTTGTCCTAACATCCATATCAGTGGAACTAGGCGGCAGAGTGACTGTAGTATAAACCTTTGCAGGCCTCTCTATTCTTAGGTCGGGATGAAGTATGGGGTAAAGAACCTGGTGCAAGCCCCTGTGCCCTGATGCGAACTTTTTGAGTCTATGAGTCCTCCCTTGGCGTAGCGTCCGTAGCAGCCCTTTGGATGGTAGCCGCCATTCTCTTAGAGGATATTTTCCAAAATATCTAATTCGTACGAGTTAAAGGAATTCCAGAAAGTACTGCTCTAACAGCACGATCGAGAATATGAAAGAAGTAAGACAATCCTGAATGTCTTGGTGGTCAACTGTTTACATGTGTGGCAATCACACACACATAAAAGTGACCCCACTGGACACGGATTCATAGACTCCCTAGGACATTTGAACCTAGGCTCTGATACCAAGCTTTGTCACACCCTTAACCATGGCCTGGGAGTAACACGAAACTCGGTGCCTGTCTGCATATGACCCAGCGAACCAACTGGTTGGCTGAAACAACAAGTGATATCAAACATACTAAATACGGAAATAACACTGACACATGCTGATCTACTAAAAGTTTTACTGAAATATCATAAATGCGGAAATACTGAATAAGCCCGAAAGTCTGAATAAGTAGCCGACAAGACTAATACAAAAGCCTGCTAAACATCTGACTGACTGCAACTATAGTCTATGAAGCCTCTAAGAATAATAAAGTCTAACTGTTTACCGGGACAAGGTCCCCAGCATACTTGACTAACTAGAAATACTGAAAAGACTGTAAAGTTTGATAACGCCCCGAGGGAACTGGGGCTCACCAAATAGCTAGTACGATAATCCTAGCGCTCTGAATTGTCAACCTGTAAATCGTTACCTGCATCGTGAAATGCAGGCCCCTGGGGAATAAAAGGGGACGTCAGTACATCTGAATTGCACTGGTATGTAAAGCAACTGAAAGAAAAAAATGTAAATGGGGTGCTCGGGGAAAGGGCAGCCCAAATCAATAAACATGTAAAGAGTGCTGAAACTGAAAATGATATCTGATAGCTGATAACTGAAATGAACAGAGGAAGTAAAGATATGAATACTCCCTGTTCTGAATGGAGAACCACTTGTTTAACTGAAAATCATAGTCTGTGGCCTTAGGCCAAATATATATGTGCATACATAATCACTAGCCTTGTGCCGTAGTATAAGCATGCTAAATCTATGGCCTTGTGTCTAAGTATAAGCATGCTAAATCTGTGGCCTTGTGCCTAAGTATAAGCATGCAAAATTTGTGGCCTTGTGCCCATTTACAGGTATTTAACATTCAACAATTTGTATCAAGGAACTGAGGATCATGCCGTAATGCATAACTCTGGAATACTAAACATTACTATACTGAGACCTGTATTCATGAACTGATTAAGAGACCTGAAGCTTTACTATTTATAAACATGCTGCGTATATTCTAGACTGAGACCCATGGGTATCAAACACAAGTTTATATTGATTACGTATTGAGCTTATAACGTTCAGAATGAAAGTCATGAACGAATTATGAAACTAGAGAATAGAAGTTCTACAACTATTCAAGGAACTAAGCTTAACTATATTTCTGAGGCAATTAATAAAGTTACAAAAGAACGTGGCGTAGGGAGAATCACTAACATTCCCAAACGTAGAGAGTTAGCCTTACATACCTTAATTCCGGCCTTTGAGCGTAATACAATGTTCATCAACCCTTTCAACTTTAATTTATAGCAACACAAGTCAAAGGGATTCCATATTAGCAATAATATCCATGCTTTCGACACCTAAGCATTTTATCAAACATTTAGTGGGAATAAAGCTCCACAACCTTCATTAATGGTGTTTTCTTCACCCAATTCCCATTCTATTACTTCTAGGTGATTCTACAATCTCAATTTGATGAAAGAAACATCATTCTTCATCACCCATAAGACTACAACAATCCTAAGTTAGTAATCCAAAACCCTAGTATAGTTCATATGATACTCTCTATCAAACCCATTTACTATTCTCCCAAGAACTCATCAATTCACAACTATAAGTGATTAGAGAGTAGAAGTATTACCTTCTTGAAGCTCAATCCTCTTGAATTCAGATTCTAGTGTTCTTTTGTCCAAGATGAAGATTCAAACGATAATCTATGGAATAGATGAGGATTCTAGCGTTAATCTTTGTTAGATTGATGTAATAATCAATGAGGTTTGAGTAGGAACTCTCCTTGGATGCTTTGTAGTAGCCCTAGGGTGTTTTCTATCTAAAAAGACTGTTTAGAATGAAGTGGGAAAAGTTTTTCGGAGTTGGGTACATATAAATTTTAAAAAAAGGTCGTTTCAGGCATA
The DNA here is from genome assembly GCF_029784015.1 of Lycium ferocissimum. Taxonomy (NCBI): domain Eukaryota; kingdom Viridiplantae; phylum Streptophyta; class Magnoliopsida; order Solanales; family Solanaceae; genus Lycium; species Lycium ferocissimum. The sequence goes on from NC_081348.1 coordinate 6,589,023, forward strand.
ATTTGGCCTGGTGCATCGCCCAGGGCGGCGCACTAGGCCTATTCTACAGGACCTGATGAAATTTACATTTTTCTGTGATTTTGGCCTAGCGCGGTGCTCGAGGTGGCGCCCTAGGCCATTTCGATGTACCTTCGATAAAATGGGCATAACTCCTAGCACAAAGCTCCATTAGCCTCTACAACATATCGTTAGAAAGGTATTTCAAAGATCTACAACTTTTATGTTTTAAGTTTTCTCAAATTCTCATCAGATTTTCATGAAATTGAGCTGGAAGGAAGACGTATCGAAACTTAGTCGATTCTTTCTAATCTTAAGCGCCTTACCATTAGCCATCTTGAGACGATCATATCTCCCTGCTTCAATCTCTGATTGGCCTGGTCCTTATATAGTTAAAAAGATATTTTCACATACTACAACTTTCATTAAGGGTACTTTCCCAATTCGCAACTAATCAAGGGGTTACAACTACTCGAAGTAGGCCTATCAACCATTTTCGTAAAACGTTCAAACCTTCAGTTTTTTCACTAAAACTCTAACGATACGAGTCTAACCTTAGTTCTAAGATACGGGGTGTAACATCATATTTGATTGAGTACAAAATATGAATTTAGGTAAAAGAGTTTGATGAGTTAAATATGTCTATTATTAAAAAAAAAAAAAAAAAGGATTTTAATGACATGTCATGCCAATTAGGAGAGAAGGAGGATTTGAGGTGTTTTGTACTTTTTGAGGAAAGTAGTAATAATTGAGTGACTTTATTGTCCTAAATGAAACAAAAGTGATTTTTGTAGGAAATTCCCTAAACATGGGTGACCATCGAAGGAATTAACTCAAATTTTATTTCAACTTCTACAAGTTAAAAGAAATTCATGAAAAATTCTGAGAGTTTAAATGATGTTAGTTTTAACTTGAGAAATAAGAGATATTTATTGGCGTCCCTGTATTCCAAACAGCGCGGATACATCCGAAGTTTCAAAGTTTCAAGTTTCAGTCCAAATAATGCTGCCGTATTAAAGAGTGTCTAGAATTTAATTACATTTTGAAATATTAGTTGAAGTTTAATAAGTGGTTCAAAAAGTGGTCATTTTCCCTTTCCTCCGAACTAGACTAATTGCAAGTTCGACAATAACATCATTCATATATAGATGAGTTATTCATATGCCGCACGGACGGTTTTCACGTGCAGTATAGACAATCTCCCGTACTTATCAAACTCAGCACAGACGATCTCAACGTGCACACCTTATAGTCAAGACAACTCATAACAAAGCACACAGTGTCAGTGTGCATAACTAGTAACATTTCTCAATCTCATATGCAATCACATAACAGTGTAAGGCATATCAATATTAATAAAATATGATTATCAACTAAGCATGTCAACTAGGGGTGGGCGTTCGGGCCATCAGATTGGATATGAAATTTTCGGTTTGGATATTCGGTTTTCGAATTGAAAAAATTACAATCCAAATCCAATCCAAATAAATTCAGATTGGATTGGATATTTTAAGTTCGGTTTCGGATTATTCGGTTTGGTTATTTCGGATTTTCGGATTTGACTCTTGACTTAAGGCAAACTTATTAGAAACGAAATTCATGTGTTAGTTCCACAGAGGTAAATCTAAATCTTAATTGCTCAGTAAAAAAAAAAGCCTGCCAGTTCAAATTAGTATTAACAATTCCAAGCCATGTCCAACATGGTAAATTCATACCAAATAAAAGCATTCTGGAAAAGTGAAAATGAACAAAATAAAATCTAAGTAGTTATTTGAAAAAATAATAATAAAGAACTCTGTCGTGGGTGACACTAACATGAGACTTTTGAGACTTGAGAAGTAAGAAAACCCTGTATTATATTTTATAGTAGAGAATTGTATATTGGATTAATATTTTAATAGGTAAGGCCTTAGATACTAATCTATTGGACCTTTAGAAACTAGACTTATTAGTATTGGGCACATATGATATAGTAAGAGCTAGATAAAAGGTATAAAAATTTCAGATTTTCGGATATCCAAAAATTCATAGTACTAAACTCATATCCAAATCCGAAGTCCAACCCATAATCCAAATATCCAAACCAAATATTTTAAAAGTTCGGATTTCGGTTTGGTTTACGGGTTGGCCTAAACTGTGCCCACCCCTAATGTCAACTATATGCAATTCATAGCATCCTCACTTAACATGGAATTTCTCTTAATTTATTAGCTAAGCAATCAATTCAAGCAAATAAGACATATAATTCACATGAACCCAACATGTCGCTCGGTGTTTGCATAAGCGCTCGTCACCTTCCCTATACATCACCAACCTTACCCTTAATTCATTCGTTAATAACTTAATTGGGTAAAACGTCTCTCGTCGAAGGTCAAGTCTTAACTTAATTACCTCGATCCAAAGCTTGTTTGGTATGGTTTTGGGGATTATTGTTCTCTTTGATCCTCTCTTGATTTGTCCATGTGTGAATATCCAATGTATGAGTTTATATTTCTTTTCCACTTGAATTTATTCTAGTAAGTAAGTATCTTTGAATTGCTAGCTTATTCATTATTTCTTCTAAATCTCTTCCCCCTCTCGTTCTATTTCTAGATTTATCCTTGTAATCCTATCCAATTATTTTTTTTTTTGGTCTATTTGTTACTTCCGCATATTTTAATTCGTATTATTTGGTATCAGAGTTTGAATTAATGCTTTGTTTTATAAATATGTCCAGGATCTGATTTTCTATATCAAAATCTTTAAAATAAAAATAAAATAAAATGTTTGACAGTTCTGTAAAACAAAAATAGTTGTTTGGTATTGCTACTGTTTGGGTTCGTGGTTTCGCTACTTCGGATCTAACATTATGTTTGGTTTCGCTACTTCGGATCTAACATTATGTTTGGAAATTGGTTTGTCGCGTTCAAGATAATTGGATTAGAAAAACTTTGTGTTTTGCATATCTTCGATTTCCCCAAAAAAAAAAAAAAAAATCCGTCGACAGCAGGGTTCGAACCTGCGCCGGCGAAGCCCAACAAATTTCAAGTCTGTCTCCTTAACCAATCGAACATATCGACATTGCTGTCAACGAACGACAACATTATCTATATAATCGTGCATCTTCGTCAAAATAAATGATTATTATTTGCATAATGAATCAACTTAGGACAAGTATTTTAATTGAACCAGGCACTAATTTACCCTAACTAGTCCAGTTCTCATGTCCATTGTTTGGAAATAGGCTTTCTCAACACTGTAATCGGGTGAACTATTCACATGGATGAAGCAACAGAAATCAAGACTCAATAAAAAAATAAAAATAAAAAATATATATATATATATATATTACAACAACAACATGTGAGTTGAATCCACAGTGTGGGGTTTGGGGAGGGTTAAATGTCTCAGACCTTACCCCCACCTATGGTAGGAAAATTTGTTCGAAAGACCCTATTTTTAAAAGAAAAACAAGAAAACAAGGGGAGAAAAATCAGATACCGAGAGGCAAAGCAATGCGAAAATGAGAAAAAAAAAAAACAAGGGCAAAGAAGTCATGATAAATCAGCATGGAGAGACAAGACCCAACACATAAAAACAGGAAACAAAGGGCAATAAAAGGTAGAGCAAAGCTACGCCTACTAGTGCGACAGAAAAGCGAGACTACCTACTAGCCTTCTACCCTAATCCGAGCCCTCCACAACCTCCTATCTAAGGTCATGCCCTAGGTAATCTGAAACAGCGCCAAGTCCTACCTAATCACCTCTCCCCAATAACCAACACATATTTCACCATGTGAGTTTGTGAAACGTAACTAGTGTTAGTTACCCAATTTATATGACACTCTTTCCTTTCTAGTCAGTCCAAAAAAGAATGATACATTTTTATATTTAGTAACAATTCAACTTTAACTTTAGCTTTTTACCTTTAATGAAATTATTTCTAATTACACAAATTTTTATTATTTGTTTTAGACCGCAAATTTCTGAAGTCTTTTTATTTTTTAAACTTCATACACAATCAAACACCTTCATATAAAATGGGACGGAGGAAGTATATATGAGAAAGGTACTTTTAAAGGATCCACTCTGATGATATACGTTAGTTATTTGAGCAACTAGTTAAGTTAGACTAGTAACATTTCTACAGTGACCATCAAAAATCATAAACAGAGAAGTGTATTGGGTCTCAAATATCCTCTTTCCACTTAATTAATTAGTAAATATTGTGAACCTTCTAATTTCCTTCTAAGTGTCCAGAGAATACATCAAGTGTTCAAAATGTATCAACAAATACTGAACCAGGTCTGATCTTCAACTCCATAGCTGATCAGAAGATAAAAACATTCGGCAGCGATCAACTCTCTCACTTGCTTTCTCTTGTGCTGTGTGAACTTGCTTACCTTACCATTTCGAGCCCCGATAAAGGAGAGAGAGGTTTTAGTTAGTTGACAGCCAAAGTGTAAGACTATTCAATTTATGTTGAATCCTCAAAATAGATAGATGAGCTTAAATGGAGCAACACGACATAACAAGACACCCAACTTGTTTGGGATTGAGGGGTGGTTGTTGATTGCGCACCTCGATTAATTTCACGAGATACGACGTAACTCCATCCTCAAATGCTAGAACATATGGGAAGAAATCACCTAGTGTTTTTAGAACATGAGATCTCATGGTTCTTAACCTACTTCATTGACCACTAGACCACACTCTTGGATGCGCACAATTATTGATGTTATAAAGTTGAGTTATTAGCAGATGCATTTGCAAGGAACTAAAGTTAGACAGACAACTTCAAAGTAAGGCCAGGCGAAATCATACAAGTAACTGAATCCGTGTTAAAATTACTAATTCCTCTTTTGATAGGTCAAAGCAGGAGGATAAAAGTTTCCCATATAAGGTGAAAAATGAAGATATTCAAGACTTTTCTTCCCTCACCTTTTATTACTTTTTCATATTATACGTTATTATACAGATTAAAACATATTCCGGACCTTTCTCATTCTGAAATCTCAAAATATATCAAATTTTCTCAAAAGGTGAGCTTTATAACTTTGTTTCAATTTTTTTTTTTTTCTTTTTTGGCTTTTGAACAAGGGTTATTCGGGCCAGCTCCTCGACTATTCCATCGAGTAGCTTCTACCTCGCCACCATCGTAGCTACTTGGTCACTCTGCCCACCAAAACTTAGGTAGATGGAAAGAAATCATCTTTTTTTACTTTGTCTTTATTGGGATTGAACCCAATCTCCAAGGTTTGCACCAACTTCATTGACCACATCCTCAGGTGCATGTCAACTTTACTCTTAAAACTCTATGCCAATCAAACTAGTCTTCTTTTAGAAGTCGGAAAAATGAAAGCTAAAAAGTCATTTTCCATGTGCAACTTCCCTGATCGCTCACACATAAAAGGCACAAACAACACATCGATCAGCGACTGATCCAGAAATATGCATCCATGATACAACATTCCCAAAAACTATTTTCTTCTATTGAACTAGGTAGTCTTGAGCTAATAAGAAGCAAGCATCTTGGAAAACCTTATTTCCCTATGAACTCCTAAATTGCTAAAAATCTCTCCTAAGATTCAAATAGCATTCGCAAGTTCTCAAGCAGAGAGATGCAGCTCAAGCTCTGTGTCAAGCTACAAAAGCTTTGAAGTATACCAGAGCTTTGAAGATCAAGTTCCCATGTTCTCTATGAGCATCTCTTTCCGAGCAACACTGAACTAAAATTACATTTGCTTTAGCAAGTGATCAGTTTAAAATGTTTCTCTCTCTCTCTCTCTCTCATGAATTGTAAACATCGGTTCTAACTTCACGTGCGTGAACTTGCTGACATTGCTACTCCAGAACATCGATAAAAGAGAGGGTTGCAATAAATTGACAGCAAACGTAGAGCTAGTCAATTTATATCGAATCCTCAAAATAAATAGATGAGCTTAAATGGAACAACATGGACAATGAAGATTCATCTAGTATTCCCCAACTTGCTTGGGATTGAGGCGCAGTTATTGATGTTATAAAGTTTAATCCTCATTAGCAAATGCGTTTGCAAGGAACTAAAGTTAGACAGTCAATTAAAAGTAAGACTAGACGAAATCATACAAGTAAAATAGTGAGGTACTAAATGATGCTCACTTACCTGAAATTGGAACTTCGACCCCCTTTTGATAGGTAAATAATGATAAAAGTTTCCATACAAGGTAAGCTAATATATTTTGGGATGATACAAGAAGGAAGATATTCAAGACTTTTCTTCTCCCTCCTTTTATTACTTTCTCGTCTCTGTTGGGATTTGAACCCTGATCACCAAGGTTTGCACCCACGTCATTTACCACTTGTCCACACCCTTAGGTGTGAGTCAACCCTACTCTTGTCACTCTATGCCAATCAAACTAATCTTGTTAAGAGTGGGAAAAAAGAATGAAGCATATGAGTAAATATGATAGCCAAAAAACCATCTTCCACGTACAACTGCCCTGATCGATAACACAATGAGGAAGATTCTTTCTATCAAAAGATAGTTAAGAAGCGCACAAACAACACATCAAGGTTAATCAGCAACTTGTAATCCAAAAATATGGATACAACGCTCCCAAAAACTAACATATGCATGCATGTTAGTAAATCCCCTCCACACAAGTAATGTTCCAAGGGTAATGATTGAGCAGCTTCAACTAATTTGTAAGATTTTGCCATCTAATCCAATTAGCACCACTTTAGTACTTTTGAATCCCATTAATAAAAATCCGGAGTCCGCTTCACATATGGAGCAAAGGTACCACGTCACATTGTAAACACTTGAAAATAGAATCCACTATCATAGAACTAGAGGAGTACAAATTATAAGCACATTATTAATACATGATAAATTATGCCCCCCCAAAAAAAAAAAAAAAAAAAAAAAATACACCCTTCAGATATTGCAAACTCCAAGTTAAAGTGTTTCACCAAGGCAACAAACGAGGAAAGGGAAAAGCGAATCGAAAATAAGATATCAATAAGATGAAGAATGAATTGTCCAATATCTTATGGAGATTACTCTCTTAAAAGAAAGATGTATCAGAATTTAGACCTTTAAAGTCACTTGAGCATGCCAATCGAGTTTCTTCTTTCCAACTCGATTGTTGTCATCAATCAGGTATTTCTTTGGCATACACTCCAATTTCAACACGTCCCTACTTGTTGCAACTTCCTCGTTTCCTACTTCACATCCCTGTACCGTGAACAATTATTAGACATATACCACTTTTGATGAAGCGAATCAGAGTATTTAAATCTTTGAGGTAAATTAGCACTAGTAAGTTACCAAATTGAACTTTGAGGTAAAGGCGGGACGAGCTGTTTCTACCCCTGCATCACAGCCATTATTGGATTTTTCTTCTTCAGAGACTTCACTTTCAGCATCGAAATTTTTCATATGTGAAATATTTCTTTCCGTATCGACATTGGAAGATTGCATTTTCAGCAAGTACCTATGCCTTTGCTTTAAAAATCTGAAATTTAACAAGTCTTATATTAGGGCATTACTCTTTCTTTTTCATTTTTCCTTGCATCATATAATTAAGAAAAAAGAAAAGTATTCATATAAGCAATACCGATTAGTTGACATTAAGATTTAGTCATTGTATATATAAAAATACATGTGAGATTTAGGGTGTGATTGGTACGAAGAAAAACATTCCAGAAAATATTTTCCAATTTTTTCATGTTTAGTTGGTTAAAACTTTTGGAAAACAAGATTCTTAAAAATGTGACATTCCACACTAATTGTCTAGTACCCACCCTCCAACACACCTCACCTTCACCCCCAATCTCATAGCCCCCATCCCACTACCCCCACACCCTAGCCCCCAGCCCTCATGCCAACCCCAATAGTGTTTGTCTAGATTATATACAAATGCTTTTGAGATAATATTTTTTGCTTATCTACCGAACAAATATTTTCTGCTTATCTACCGAACACCGGAAAATAAGTAACAAACCTACTTATTTTTCAAGAAAACATTTTCTTTCATACCAAGCACACCCTTGGAGAGTATCGAGTTTTTGAAAACCCCTTATTTGTCTAAAGACAAAATATTGAGTATTGGAATGAAACGGGCCCAAACAGAACTCAATGGTTTATGGTTATAGAGGATTCATATAGCAGAATCTAACTAGTTTGAGATTGAGAAAATTATGACCATACATGATTTCACCCAAAATGTTATCTCTCCTCTGCTTTGCAGCCTGCAACTTCCTCTTCTTGGAGACAAAATCCTATACACACAATTACCAGACCATCATCACACAACTAACATCCACAAAAATATCATTTTGAATACACAATTTCATCTAAAAGACAGTGCATAATCACAGGAAAAAGTAGCAATTCATAATCCCATTCAACACTAAACAACACACAAAATCATAAATAAAAACAACACAATGAAATACCACACTCAAATTAGTAGAAAAGGAACTAGTGGAAACAACAAAAATAAGCTTAGTCAAACTAATTAGGATTCACAAACACTTAAAAGAGCAATTTCATCTAAAAACAGTGCATAATCTCAAATTCTCAATCAATACTCCTAAACAACACTTAAAAGTCTAAATAAAAGCAACACAATAAAAATACCAAACTCAAAATAATATGTCCACAATGAGAATTAGTACATAAAAGGAACTAGTGGAAACAACAAGAATTAAGCTAATTCAAACTAATTAGGATTCACAAAAATATAAAATCAAGAAAGTGCAAACCTTTTGCAGTTCTAATAACTCATTTAACATATTTTTCTGCTTAAGCTTCACCTTGGATTCTTCTTCATCAACAAAATTAATTCCATTGATACCCTCTATAGACCTTTTCATCTTTATTAACTAGCACATACCCTCCAAGGAAAAAAGCCACTAAATTTCAAGAAAACTCAAACCCACACCAAAAAATCAAATCTTTGAAGTCTCCACACACTTATTGGTCCATTTTATTAAGAGGGATAAAGGAGGAGTGAATGTGGATGGGGTATTGAGATATATTTTATCTCTTTGTTGAGGCTCTAAATGTAGGAAAAAACTTAAATAAAATCCCATTTATGGAAGGGAAAAAAGAGGGGTTAGTTATAGGAAGAGGTTGAATTGTGTGTGGGTGTGGTTGGAGGACATTAGAGGAAATCTTTGTTTCCTCCATTTCCTTGCCATATATATCTTTCCATTTGGCTCTCTCCTTTCCCATTTTCTTTTTCCTGTCAAACTCTTGTATTGTTTTTTCTCTAAGCATAAATTTTGGGTTGATATTTATTGGCATTTATGCCTCCTATTTTGTGCTGGTCTTTAATTTTTGCTCCCGGTAATAAATAACTATTTCGCGGGGTATAAGTTTATATTTTCGGATCATGATATTTTTACAAGTTATCTCTTGAGCCGAAGGTCTTTTGGAGATAGCTTCTCTACCTCCTAAGGTAGGATTAAGGTTTGCGTACAGTCCACCTTCCCAGACTCTACTTTGTGGGACTTCACTTGGTATATTGTTGTTAATATTTTACAAGTTATGTTCCGCATCCTTAAAGAACTTAGGGAAAAGACTCAAATATGTCATCGAATAATCAAAAAGGTTCATTCATGTCACTCGTTAATAGTTGGGCTCAAAAATGTCACCATGGTTACCATTTTGGGTCATATGTCATTACTCACTAACGGAACTCTACTACTATCAGATTTTTTCACGTGACATTATCTCAACCCTTCATTTTACGTGTGGCATATATGAGTCATTTCGTAGTTTAGTGGCATATTTGAGCCTTTTCTCCCAATTCATATATAAATCTCCATCTTTTCTAATTTTATGTAACAAACTTATAAGGACAAGTTTATCCCTTATATTAATAACATTTTTATTTTACATGGAAAAACTATGCTCTCTTATTTAATTAGATTATGAATCTAATCTTATTCTACATCCTTCACAATTTTTACGTACTTTTATGGCTCTTTAAAAAGATTTAAAGAACACATAAAATTTATTTAAGAAAAAAAAAGAGATATGTATAAAAGAGAGTCCACTAATGAGGTGTAGATAGGTATGAAGTTACATTATGAGTGAAATTTGGTGTGTTAATAGTGATCGGGAGAAGGCTCAAATTTGTCACACTCATATGTATTTTTCATACCCATCTTACATCATTAGTGTACTCTCTTTTTAAAACTGTCTATGTTTTTCTTAAACAAATTTATGTTTTTTTAGATCTTTTTAAAGAGTCATAAAATACATGAAAAGTGTGAATGATGTAGAATAACATTAGATTCATAATATATAACTAAATAAGAGACTATATAGTTTTTCCATGTAAAATAATAATGTTATTAGCATAAGGGATAAACTTGTCCTTATAAGCTTGTTACATAAAATTAGAAAAGATGGAGATTTATATATGAATTGGGAATAGGCTCAAATATGCCACTAACTACGAAATTGGTCATATATACCACTCGTAAAATGAAAAGTTTAGATAATGCCATGTGGCAAAATCTAGTAGTAATAGAGTTCTGTTAGTGAGTAATGGCATATATGACCTAAAATGGTAACAGCGGTGGCATTTTTGAGCCCAACTATTAACGAGTGGCATGAATGAGCCTTTTCTGATAGTTAGATGTAGGGGTGTACATGAACCGGGTTGGTTCGGATTTTTTAAACGCTAAACCAAACCAATTGCGTTGGGTTTTTAAATTTATACACCAAACCAAACCAATAAAATTCGGATTTTTCAACCTCGGATTTTCTCGGGTTATTCGATTTTCTCGGGTTTTTTTTCGGAATAGTCTTGATACAAAACATACAACTTTTACTTCAAATATTTCTGTAGTTCTAGTAAGATACAACTATATAATTAAGATGTTTCTTAAGAAAATAACACAAAATGTGAGAAGAGTGATAACATTGTATTAAAATATTCAACAAAAGCTAATAAATTCGGTCAAAATAAATATTGCTAATTAACAAGCCATAAAGAAATGACCATAATCTAAAAATACTAAGTCATGCTAAAATAAGTACTTTAATAAGTATTAATTACATGACAAAGAAATAAAACTTAAGTTATGTTTTTTCACTCTCTAAATAAATTACATGCAAAGTGTGAAGAATAGATATCCAACATTATTGTCATTAATATATGGTAAATTAAGAGACTATATCTTTTGTTAAATTAATAAGTTAGTTTTGGTAAGGGACTTTATTTGAAACTTGTATTTGAGTTGTTAACATCCAAAATAGAAAACTTATGACATTTAAAATGAATTGGGTTCAAGCTTGAATAATATGATAATAGTTAAAGAACTACGAAAAAAATTAAGAAATATTTATAAATATATTACAAATAAATATTTTTATGTATAAAATATTTTAAAATTTGAATACATAATGTCGGGTTGATATATATGGTTAATGTTTGACTTTTTTTAGTTAAAACCAAACCAAACCAATTATGGTCGGGTTTTTTTTTTCCAACACCAAACCACTAGTCGGGTTTTTTTCTCGGTTTGACTCGGTTTATCAGTTTGGTGCGGTTTACTTTGTACACCCCTAGTTAGATGGCATATTTGAGGCTTTTTACAAAATGCCCTACTATGCATAAGTTCGATTGCTAAAAGCAAAAAGTAAAGACCAGCCCAATTGGAGGGCAAAACGTGCAATTTCTTCAAGATATATAGTTGATAATTAAATAATTTTTTGCGCGGATTGCCCTTCATACGAACTGGTCATTAATTTTTGCCCCTCAAGTTGTTGGTCTTTAATTTTTTTCCCCGCTTCTCATTTAATGAAAATTTGTGGGTCAAAATATCCTTATCTGCTAGTCTATGAAACCAGAGATTCTGGGTTCGATCCCAGCAGAGTAAAAAAAAAAAAAGTTAATTAACTGGATTATCAGCCCATATTAGCTCTAAACTCAAAATAAACGTATTTTATTTTTTCTAACCCATTTAAAACAATTAGAATTCACATTTTCTTTTTTTAGCTGGCTAATCATTGAATAAGGCTACAATTTCGAGATTTTCTATTCAGTTATCCAAATTAAGGAAATATCTTTCCTTCTCTCTCTTATTTAATATTCCATGCCAAATACCTAATCCCTATTTTGAGGGAATTGCATTAAGTACCATTTTTTACTGCAGTGGATTTTTTTTTTTTCTCATTTTCCATAATGAGCCTGCATTTTTATGCTTTTTTTATTGAACCTCCACTGAATAAATCTATGGAGCCTTTTAAGTGGGTTTCAATATGTATAACTTTTGTAATACAATTGTATAATTCAGCATAATAATAATAATAATATAAATAATGTTATATTTCATGTGGATATGATGTTGAATATTATTTACGTTGATATTTTAATTACTTTGTCTAGTTCTTATTTCCACAAAAATATGTATAATTATTGTATATATAAAATATGTAATATGTGTATAATTCGTGAACTAATGTTTTTGGTTTCATGCATAATGTCTATATAGATATATATAAATCATGTATACCTTTTCGTTTCATGTATAATGTGTGTATAAATGTATATAATTCATGTATAAATTTTTATTTCATGTACAATGTGTGTATAAATGTATATAACTCATGTATAAATGCTACTATTGTATATCCAATCAAAATTATAGAATTATTATTAATTTGTAAGTATAAATTACTTAAACAGAAAATAAAATAGTTTATAAGAAAATCTTGGAAATTACGTATATGTAACATAAAATAATATACATTTGTAATATATACACGAATTATACATAAAATATACATGCAAAGGAAAATACCCATAGCACAGACAAAAAAATATATATATATATACACATGCAAACACATTTTTTAAACATATATATATATTTGGGTAACCAAAAATGGAATAAAGAGATGACCATTAGTATTCTTTTTATTTGAGTAAATTAATAATCTAAGAATAAATACAAAAAAATGAAAGAGATCTTTTTAATTAGAAAAGATAATGTCATTATCTTTTAAAAAAGATTTTAATAATGTATTTTATGCTAGGATTTGAACAAAATTCATTTTTCTAATTCTAGAATCATCTAACACAACAAAATAATTCCAACAACTTCAAATCTATTCCGTAATAAATATAACCTTAATTTAGAATTTTCGCACAAATTAACCTTACAAGAATAGTAGTAAACAATAATTAAAGTACATTAATAAAGAAAATATTTTAAACCTATAAGGCTAAAGAAACAAAATATTGGACGTTTTAAGGATAAAAGATATTGTAATACCTAATAAACGCTTCAGTTGTAAGAGAAAATTTGGATCCAAAGTTACCCTAATTTTACCACAACGTATAAAGACAAATAATATATTCTCTCCATCCCAAAATATAAAGGCATTTGACTAATTTCTAAGCAAAATTTAGTTATATTAATTCAATATTTTAAAATTAAAATTTAGACATTCGGAAAATATACGGAAAACACTATATATTGCAATTCTCCTATCAATATGGTGAAAAGTTTCTTAAAATATTAGTTAAAATTTATATTTAATTTGACTCCCGAGAAGTGAAATGTAACAAATATTTTGAGATAAAGGTGTAAAAAATAATATAATAAGGAGCAAAAAATATTCACAAAAGTCCTCACAATATTGACCAATTACAAAGGCCTAAGTGGAATAAAGAATGATGGTAAAAGTGAAAATATGTAGGGAAAAGTAATAGCAACACCAATTATAAAGAGCCCAATGGATTGTCTTAGAAAATAAATGAGAGCAAAAATGAGAACAAGAAAAAAAAACCAAAGCCACATGTAAAAATTTCATAGGATCAAAGTTCATTGTGAGGACTACAAAAATCTTTGATTCCCTCTTATATATAGTTATAATATTTGGGTAACCAAAAATGGAATAAAGAGATGACCATTAGTATTTTTTTTATTTGAGTAATTGAAAAAATAAGAGAAAAAACGAAAGAGATCTTTTTAATTAGAAAAGATAATGTCATGATCTTTTAAAAATGGAGGCTTTTTCGCCTAGATTTATGCTAGGATTTGATACGGTTAGATGTATTGTATGACTAATTGTTGTAAACTATCTTTTAGGGCTAGATTAAGTTGTATAGATTATGGGCTTGGCTAATTATGTTTTCTTTCCCAAAAAGATGGCAAGGCAAAGTTTCATAGAAATTATGTTTTTCCACGCAAAGTTACATAAAAATTGTGCCTTGTCCGGCATAGTTATGTAAAAATGAAGTTATTTGGCATTAGTTGTGTAGTAACTAATTCGCTCGGCATAAGTTTATAGAAACTTTGCCTTGTCCGACATAAGTTCTGTCTTGTCGGGCATAAGTTCTGCCTTGTAGGGCATAAGTTCTGTAGAAATGAAGTTATGTTGGATAACTTCATTTCTATAGAACTATGCCGGACAAGGCATAGTTTCTATGTAACTTTGTCCTACAAGACAAAGTAGGTAATATATCCGAATTTAAGACAAAGTAGGTAATATATCCGAATTTCTTTTTTATTTTTTCGATGCAGGGGTACCCTTTTTTGCTACTTAAAGTGCCGAAGGACAAAAATTCAAAACCAATTATTTGAGGGCCCCATCCCAAGATAGGGCCGTTCCTGCGAATTGCCCATAATTAAAGTTTTCAAAACAGATTGGCTCATTTGCAAGATTTCCCTTCAAAGGCACTGGTTTTTAATTTTTGCCCCTCAAATTGGTCGTCCTTAATTTTTGTCCTTCGCCGAATACCCCGAGGTCCTGGGATCAAACCCTGGCTCAATAAAAAACTAAAAAATAAAAATTTCACAAGGCAGAGTTGCCTAGCAAAATTAGGCCTATTCGGGCAAAAGTTAGACCTTAAGGCAGAGTTTTGTAAAATTTCAACTGAATTAAAAAAAAATTGCCTTAATGCAAACCTCTACCTTAAGGTAGAGTTTTGCCTTCAGGCATTAAAGGCAACACTCTAGCTTAAGGCAGAGTCAAACTTTGCCTGATCAGCTAGAGTTTGCAGTCAAACTCTGCCTAATCAAGCAGAGTTTCAAACTCTGCCTTGCGAATCCAAACTCTATCTTGCGATTTTTTTAAAAAAATTTTACTAAGCGGGGGTTCGAACCCTGAATCAGGGTTTTTAGCGAGGGGCAAAAATTAAAGACCACCAATTTGAGTGGCAAAAATTAAAGACCAATGCCTTTGAAGGGCATTCCGCACAAAAAAATGAAAGGGATTGGCTTAGCCCAATGTAGCTTAGTCCTCACGAACTTTGTATTTCAACAGGCTAGAACTGGTTGACCCTTCATTTAAAAAGACCTTAACAATATCAATCTAGTTCAACCCAATTCTGGGGGCGTGTTGTGAGCTAGACGGGCCAACCCTTTAAGAAGAAATTTAAAAATATTGTAAAAACTTTCTATCACCACTTGTTACATACCTCTATCACCACTTGTTACATACCTCTAGCGGCTTGAAAGCCTTCATCGATAGTTGAAATATGGTAAAAAGAATAGTTAATGGTAAAAAACGCATATAACTATTACTTTTTGCGAGTTTCACACATATCAATTAATTTCTTTTTACCTGAACTGTCACCATCTATGTATTAAAATATACCTCGAAGCTGATCAAGCCAACTATCAGTTGTTTTCTTTTTCTATCTGAACTATCAATACATAGATAGTGGCGGTTCAGGTAGGAAAAGGGAACAACTAATAGTTAGGGTATGAAATTCGCGAAAAAAGTGATAGTTCAAGTGTGTTTTTACCATTATATCTAAGGAAAGTGTCTTTGGCACATCTCAAACTATGAAAATTCCAAGTACTTTCCGTAACATATCCAACATTAAGAACTTTTTTAATTTTTTTTTTGGTATAGGCGGGTGTATGCACATACTATATTTTAACTTAGTTTCTTTAACTGGAAATTAATAAATAGGTAAATAATATGAAAAAGTAAGTTTAGGATAACAGAACACCCACATAATTTAAATTGGTAATTGACAATTTTATCATAATTTAGATGTGTTTCTATATCTTTATCCCAAAACAAAAAATTAGGATGTTAAAGGTCACATCGCCACATAATTACCACAAATGCTAAGGCAAATAAATAGTCCAAGGATTCAGAAGCCTAAGAGCAAAATCTAAGAGAAAAGGCCATAAATAGTCCCTTATCTATGGGAGTAGGTGACAGGCTAAAATTTGCTTGCAGATTCCTTAACTATAAACTTAGTTTCGCAGATTCTTTAGTCCTTTAATTACCCAAAAACTTATCAAATTTGGTCTCCATCTATTTTTTTTTATACAAACAACGTACAAACTCATAAACCTTCGTGAGATTAATCGTTGAACCATTCCTCAGACCTATATTTCTCTCTCCTTGCTTCTTTTTCCTCAAGTTCATTCTTTAACCTCAACTTTTTTCCTCAAGTTCTCTTTCGCGTTTCATAACCGACGGATTGCGTATTAGAACACTTCTAACAACAAAAAGAACCGACTTCTCCTTGCGTGTCTTCATCACATTTTGGTCGATTTTGTTAAAAAAAAAAAAAAAAAAGCATATGAACGGTCTCACGTCGGTTTTTTTTTTTTGAAAATTAAAGAATGAAATAGAATTTGGAATCGAATGATATGTTCCTTGGCATTAAAGGGCTTTACCACTAGACCACTGATATTTTTTGTTCATATACTTACATTGATTTAATTTATACTGTTTTTTCGCTCTAAAAATGGAGACGGAAAAAAATCGACTGACTCCATCGGTTTATTTTAGAAAATGATATAAAAATAATTATATTTTTTCGCGCATTTTTGTGCAAAAGTTCTCTCGAAAAACAAGAACGTTGGTTTTCTTAAAAAAAGATTTAAAAAAATTATTGAAAAATATTATTAAATTGGAATTCTCGGTCTTTGTTGGTTTTTTCCATAAGTTTTTCAGGTGTTTTACCAATTTTTTAGTAGTGTTTGAGAAGAATGGTTGATAAATTGTAGCCCGAGTTTATCTTTTCGAATTTTAGTAAGATTTTCTTTAAGGTGAGAGCGATACCAATGTTAGAATGCTCTTTTTTTTTTTTTTTTAACAAGAGGAACTTGAGGAAAAACTCCTTTGGCTGTGAGAGAAAAATAGGTTTAGGAATGGTTTAACGATTAATCTGTAATGAAGGTGTATGAGTTTAGCCCTTTGTTTGTATAAAAAAAATTGGAGACCAAATTTGATAACTTTTTTTTGGATAGTTAAAAATATCGAAAACCGTAAATACTAAATTTTATATTTTACCGAATACCCCGAATGGATACCAAAAGGACTATTTATTCGGTTTTCTCCAAAATCTAACGTAGCAAAATAAAGGGTCCGCTACGTAATAGATTTTGCTCTCCACAAATTAAGGCTACAAAAAAATATGGGATATTGCAGATTTGGAGGGAAAAATATGGAGTATTACATACATGGAAGCAAAAACAAATTGACGGTAAGTTTATTGGGCTCCCTCGTTGTAGTTCTTTTTTGCTTCAAATATTTTAGGACTTCCCTCCTTTCAATTCCAAAAATTGCAACTTTCTTTATAAATTAAAAAATTTCAAATAATTTTTATTATTTTCTTCAAAGCTTGGAAACAACTTCTGGCTGTGCTTGAGGCAAGTCTATTTTACAGACAGTTAGAGATTATTACAGAAATTTATGGGTTAGAACTAGATTTAGAGTTCTTGAAGTACTTCTCACTCCCTTTGTCATGTGATACAGTTTGAATTTCGAGAGTCAAACAAGAAAATCTTTTGACTTCAATTTATTCGAATTGTTAATAAATTATACATCAAAAAACTTAAAAGATTGTATGATCGAATTCACGTCAAACTAAAAAAGTTCGACTCTCGAAATCTAAACTGTATCACATAAATTGGCACGGAGATAGTATATTATTTTCACAGATTATGTAATTTCACACGAATAGCCTTCATACATTCTATCTATTAGTTGAAATTTTGCCACTGATTTGCAGTTTGAAGACAACAGGAAAAAGAAGGCAACACTACTGGAAGAGCATTGATATAGAGTTCAGGACTCTTTGTAAGGCTTTTGCATGTTCGTATCTGCTTTTTATTTCGTTTAATAGTATGGAGATCTAATTCTTTCTGTGTAAGAAATTTTACAAGTTTTTTTTTTTCTTTTTTTCTTGTGTTCTGAAAGTATTTTAATTAGGCTCTTTATATATGTTTGAATTTTAAAATATATCTAAATTAAGCTCAATCAATTATTAGTTTGATACTATTAATTTTGTAAAAGTAGGATTTACTCAGGACACTTTTATTCTATCCATGTTACATAATTTTATCTTTTGGGTATCTAGTAGTGTTCTATTGCTTAGCCGTGATTATTAAAAAAAAGGGCAGACTAGTGCACAAAGCATCCAGCGTTAGCAGGGTCTGGGAAAGCATATCTTAAAAAGAAAATTGAGCAATAAGGTTTGCGATATTAATTTCAGATTTTTTCAATCTGGATATTCCTTTTATAGTTATAATCAACAATATATCCTTATTCATTAGTTAAGTCTGATGTAAATATCCATATGTTGTGATGCATATGTTGTGATATGTTCTTTCTAGTTTCTGAGTATTGTGGAGGATAAAACCTGGATAGTCCCTTAAGTATGGGAATAGAAATATTTTGATCCCTTATTTATATATTGGTTATTATAAAACATCTCTAAGTTTGCTAAAGTAGATAATTTGATCCAAGCTATAATAGTGTTACTATTTACTAAAACTGACGGGAAAAGGCACAAACTAATGGCACCATCTGTTAAGCTTTTGGTGAATTGTCGAAGTTGTTTTTGGCTACTTTTTTTTTGCTGAAGCATTTTCTGAAGTAGTTTTTTTCTGTTGAAGACACTTTAGCTACTGTTAATTTTTTTGAAACTGTATATAACATCTGAATTGTAGTTTATTGTGAAAGGAATACGTGTATTCAAAATCTTGTGTAAATGAAACTTTAGCTATATTTCTCGATTTAAATCTTCTTTTTTTGGGAGTGAAACTTTAGTTATTCGTGCAACTTCTTCATAAATATACTTTAATAGTGAAACTTTTAGAAGTGAACATGTCCAACTTCATTAGCCAAAAAAGATAAGGAGTCACGAGTTCTTCAAGTGACTTGTTAACAGAGGCTGCTGTTAGTTTGTGTCTTTTGCTGTTAGTTTTAGTAACACTATTATAGTTTGGACCAAAGCTATCACTTTTGCAAACTTAAGGGATGTTTTATATTCATTAGCGTATATAACGGATCAAAATATTTCTATACCCATGCTTAAGGAACTGTCCTGATTTTTCCTCGAGTATTCTGCCTGTGTATATCTATTTTATTAATATTGTTAGTTGAGGATGTATGACTACCTTTCTTAGTTGATTCTATTTTGCTATGTGTATAGGTTATACTCTTAATGGATAAGAGTTGGATAAACATATTGAATAGGCTTGATCCTTTATATGAGAATGGAGCCAAAGAGTTTCTTCATTTTGCCTCATTAGATAGGCCCAATTCCTCCGAAATCTTGTGTCCATGCCGAAAATGTCGTAATAGAAAATTTGTTCCTAAAGATTTGATTGTTGAACATATTGTGGTTGATGGATTTCTAACTAGTTACACTAGTTGGATTTTTCATGGTGAGAAATCATCACAAGTAACGGGACCAGATACTCATGGGATTGTTCGAACTTTAGGAAAAAGACCAGCTCCAAGTTTAGTTTTTGGCCCAGTAAATAAACGATCCCAGGCGGAGCAACGAGATTTTGATGCAAGGGTTGAGATAGAAGTTCAAAAAGCTACCTCAGCTATCCGAATTGATATGGAGAAAAGGTTGGCTGAAGCAAAGAAAGATATGGAAGCAAAACTAGATGAAAAAGTATTAGATGAAAAAGTAAAGGCAAGGATCCAAGCATATTTACAAAGTATGGGTTTCAGGAATGGCTCTAATAGTAAAACAATCAGTACTGAACAGGTAAATAATTTCGTTGCTCGTTCACATTTTTTTCCTCTCTAAGTTACTTTTGCCATTTATTTTTCTTTTAGTTATAATATTCTTCCTCTTTGTGATAGCTTTCCGATAACTCAAATGAAGACCGCCAACAATCATTATCACCGGTTTCAAATGTTCAAACAAATAAGGTGAGTTTGTACGTATTGTAATTAGTTAACGTTGAAGTTTCAAGTTTAATTTCCCAGATGTTGTGATCTCGTGTTTGAAGCAGAATAGGTGGGATTTTTTTTGTGTGTGGGGGGTTATGAAAACCTATATAAAATGCATGTCAAGTAAATCTTCACCCAATGTAAGGTCTTTAAAGCATGCGTGTAAGAATCACAGCAACTTCATACCTGCATTCAAAATAGGTGCATTCAAAATAGGTGAGAGTTTAGTTGTTAATATATTGGATTTTCTTCTTCAGAGAGTGCAAAAAGCAGAGGAAATTTGGTATCTTAAGACTAGAAAGTGAGAATAATTGAGAAAAGTTGATCAAAGACTGAATGAAAACTCAAAACCATAATGCTCAAAAGAGAAGAGAAAGCACATTTTTTTCTCAAAGTGTATTCTAGTAGTAGTAGTAGTAAACTGATAGAAGTATGGAAAATGGTAGTAAAAAAATGCTGCAAAAGATGAAGAAAGAAAAGAACTAGAGGAAAATCCCTGAAAAGTGAATGACCAAAACCTTGTATTATGAGCCTTAAGAAATCCCAAGAAGTGTTTCCGAAGAAAATAGATGTAAAAGAATGAAGAGATTGTACAAAATGAAGGAGGGGAAACAATAATACGGTATTGTTTTCGCTGAGATAAAGGCATAAAAATCAGAAAGAATATATAGAACTAAAATATATAGAACTAAAATCGTGTTTTTAGCATTTAACTATCATTTTCTGAAACCAACACTTTTGATGTTATTTGACGTTATCTTCCTCCCCTTCCTTCCTCTTTTTCGTTAATTAATAGTAACAAAAATGGATTTGAGCAGTCGCAAAAATTTATAATTCCATTTTCATGTTTGATCCTTTTGCAGCACTTTTGAAGAATGTGATTTTAATTATTGGCAAGTAATGCTCGTGTGGAAAGATGGATTCCATTAGCCTTGTTGCAAAATTTATTCTAGAAGTTTAGGGAATTAATTCAGATAAGGAGAGAATTTCACGTAGTTTCATGTTGAAATTACTTTGGCTTTTATGTTTTAGTTAGAATTTGTTTTATTTGAGATATAACAAGTAATTTGATTTGACAGTGTATAACTTTTAAGGAGACTTTATTCTGCCACCACTTTGTTTTTTGAAATACAATCTAAAGACCTTTCTCATTTCATGTTTGTCACATTGTGTAGAAAGGTTGATATTTATGATTGTTGAATACACATATTTGCGTCAGGATGAAAATTGGACAGAGGATTATTGCCGGATTACTTTGTGTTTAATCTTGACTGAAACTTGTTGTTTAGATGCTTTATTATAAATTATAATCCTCTGGTACAAGATTATTGTACACTTAAATAGTTTGGCATAAAATTCTATACCCTGGGGTAGACACCATAGAGTAAAAATGAGGTAGGAGGTGGAATATATATCGGTTAACTATCACATACTCCTATTAATGTAGTTTGATGTAAACACCGAGCTAGCAGGAGTAAACTTTTAGTAGGAAGAAAGAAAAGTACTGAAAAGTATATACTGTATAGTATAATAATTAACCTAAATGTGATACTCGTAATTACAGACGAACATCAGATAAATTATGAATTCTATCGTACACATTATTTTCGGTTTGATTTATATATGCATATTGCAAAAATAAATAAATAGATACATAAAGCTCAATTACGCTTGTATTGAATCTTTTGACTTTAGATTTGGAATTCACCTATAGTCCTAACAATAGGTCCACCAATCTTGGCATCCACTTAGTACAATTCTTTACATACAAGCTAGAATAGTTTTAGGAGACCTCGTGGTTTACCCAGCGGTTGCTATCAGCTGTTCGAGTTCGCTTATCTTCGACTTGTGAACTTGACTGATACAAAGCTTCATGATAGCACCTCAATTTTCCCCATTGGTTCGATTTATGATTTACTATTCATGGTCGTTGACAAAATTCATCCATTTATCACTTGTCAGCATCCTCATTTGTGGCAAATGCATCAAGCCCTTCACCAGAAAGCCTAAAACGCTTCACATCTTCCAGGGTATAGGCCCCCATTCCATGGTAAAAATCAATGGCATTTTTATTCCACCCAAGTGTAAGCCAATCAACTGTGGAGAACCCATTTTAACAGCCTGTGATGCCACAGCAGAAAACAACATATTCCCAAATCCATACTTTCTATAACACTCCCTAACATACATGTTTTCAATAAAGAAACCAGGTTTCTCAAAGTATCCCGAATAGCTAGGGAAAAAAAGGACATAGCCAGTTATGAAGACGTTATTATCTTCATTGGTTCTGAATAGTTCTAATTCCGGGTCTAATATAGGTGAATCAAGGTTAATAGTTTTCAGAATAGGGTCGAAAATAGAATTTTTCGTGATATTTTGAGGAAAAGTACTGGGTGAGACTTCAAGAATTAATGCGGTCACTGAGTGAAAAGGAGGAACAAGTATTGGATTTGAAAAGATTTAAAGTAATAGAAGCCTCAGTGGCGTTAAAAACCTTTATGTAATTGTGATATTTTGCCATTTGATACATGAGTTTGTGAATGTGTGGCATGTCGGATTCTATGGCAAGACGGACTTTGCCTGAGATTCGATTGCTGAAACTAGGTTTTTCACTCATTGTTGGTATTGAGGCCATTGAAAATGTCCGAAGCTATAGGAGTTTCTGATACGATTGTGACAATAGTTGTGACTATAATAAATTAAACTTACGTATACGGTAGGATATGTATGTTCTACTTTCTGGAGACCTTTTAATTCAGTGGCTATTTGGCGTAGCCATATAGAGTGAAGGATGGTCAGTTGAACGAACACCTTTTATTAAAAAATTATATTGTATATAAGTTAAATTAAACTTTAGCGCTCTTAAACAAAATTCCTAACTTTACCACTGTGTTAATCTAATAAAATTACTCAAATATCTTTATCGAAAATTGGAGCCAAACGGGAAGAGATAGAATGGGGTGCCTTTTTCTTACTAATAATTCAGATTGAGAACTATCACATCACCCTTGTCTCTTGAATGTTTTTTTTTTTTTTGGTTAACACTGAAGAAAATAAATAATAATTCAGGCAAGTGGCCAACTATCTGATAATTATACTGTTCAAAATAACAATATCCTAATTTCAACTCAATTTCAAAGTTCAACCAACTACAACTGTATATTACCAGTTCTTTATTCTAGCATTTTGCAACTACAATAAGTTCTATCTAATTAAAAATGTTATCTTCCCCTACTAGCTATTACTACTACAATAAGATTAAAAATTATTAATTGCTTAATTCAACAACATTTTGAATAGTTTGACCTGATTTTTTCTTAAAGGGAAACTATATATGTCCATCAGGACATTTTTTTTTTTTTTTAAATTTACGCCTTAAGGAGGCGTGGTCCTTTTATTTCATACCCAAGAAATATACAGGAAACAGAGATTACAGCAATGAGCTGAACCTCTGAAGCTTTTACAAGCCTACTTGCTAATGGCTACCATTCACACAGAGTTAAGACTCTCCAAAGCAAAAATTCAGCTCCCAAAAAGATAACGAGACAATTATACATATATATTCTTCCTCTGCTTTTGTCTTATTGAAGCCATGTTGTCTTTATCCAAGATATATGCCCCTGTTGCTTCTTTAGGGAGATCCTTGATATCATAGAAAACTTCTTCTTGTCCCTCCATAATCCATTTGGTTAAGGCATTCGCAACTTGATTTGCTTCTCTGTGATAAGGGTGAGCTATGTGATTTGTTTGAGAAAGCAACTGTTTGATCTTGTCAATTGATTCTTGAAGCTGCCAGGCAATGTTAGATTTTTCTTTTACCATGTTGATGATGATAAGAGAATCACTCCAATATAATATTCTGATATCCTTTTGGTAAACACCATTGTAAACCATAAATTGCGGCTTTTGCTTCTGCTAAGTTGCTGCTCCCTTTACCTAGAAATTTTGCAAAAGCCATAATAATTTGCCTACTGTAATCCCGCACAATGCCTCCTGCTCCAATCAGGTCCTTTCTATTATGATTACCAACCGGATTCGACCTAACTCAATAATTTTGATTTAAACTATGCATTTGTCTTAAAAATTCATTGTGCATGTACAAATTATTAATTTAAAAATCAGTAACTTAAAAAGATTAAAATTCAGAACTCATAAGCTTTAAATCCTGATTCCGCCTCTGATGTCCAAACTAGGCATCAGTAATAAGCGGAGGCAGGTTGGCTTGCACTGCACAGTCGCTCAAGTGATACTCATAATAAGGTGATGCATGGCGGTTATAGTGTATAATCTATCAGACAATCATATACAGTGATTTAAATACCTTCTTAATCTATAATATAAGTCTATATTAGTCGAACGGTATACATATCGAAGAGAAATCGAGATAAATGGAACGATTTTAAAAAGTCTAAATTTATACACAATAAAATAATCGAGAGATTAATATGGTATATATTTCTTAAAATAACTGGCCGAAACCAAACCATTGACATCAGTATTTAATCTGGGCTTCCAGTAAACTATAACATACAAGAATAGTCCTAATCTAAACTTGATATCATCCTCACTTCAGAGGTGGATGCAGCCTTATCGCACAAGGTTCATCTAAACTCAATAGTCTTGACACGAAATATAAATTTATGTATAATAATTCACTAAAATTGTAATAAATAGTAGGTGTGAACCCATAATTTTAAAATATAATATGTTCAATGCTAAGAATCTTTAAACTTGATCACAAAAATTTTAAATCCTGGAACCGTCTTTGCTCACTTCTTGGCAAACGCATCAAGTTTCTCAGTAGAAAGCCTAAAACACTTAAGATCATGAGTGACATAAGCCCCCATTCCAAGATAGAATTCAATTGCATTAACATTCCAACCAACAGCAAGCCACTCAATTCTGGAGAACCCCATCTTTACTGCTTGTGATGCCACAGCAGAGAAGAGCATTTTTCCAAAGCCATGCCTTCTATAACACTCTCTAACATATATGTTTTCAATAAAGAAACCAGGTTTCTCAAAGAAACCTGAATAGCTAGGGTATAAAAGGACATAGCCAGCTATGAAAACATCATCTTCATTAATGGTTCAGAATAGATCTGAGTCTGAGTCTAATATAGTTGAGTCGTAGTCAAGATTAATGGTTTTTAGTATCGGGTCGAAACTGGAATTTTCGTTATTTGTAATTGGAGGGAATAAAGGGTTGGGTGAGATTTCAAGAATAAGTGATGTGACTGAGTAGAAAGGAGGGCAATGATTATTGGATTTGAAAAGATTGGTAGAAATGGAAGCCTCAGTAGCGTTAAAGACGTTAGTAAGTTTGTGATATTTTGCCATTTGATACATGAGTTTGTGGAGATGTGGCACATCAGATTCCGATGCGAGACGGACCCTACCGGAGATTTGAGTGTTGCTTTGATTTTTTTTGGCTATTATTGTTGTTGCGGTTGTTTTTGTTGGTTTCAAGGCTATTGAAAGTATGGGAAGATTGGTAGACATGAAAGCGTCAGTGGTATTAAAGACCACAATATAATTGTTTTATTTTTTTGTTTGATACATGAGATTGTGGAAATGTGGTACGTTGGATTCCCTCGCTATGCTAACTCTACTGAATATTTGAGTGTTGAAACTGATTTTTTCGGCCATCGAAAGTATGGGAATTTAAGCTATAGGCGCTTTCAACTATGTTGTTATGGGCTTAACTTCTCGTGACCCTTAGTTAGTCTAAAGCTCATCGACGTATTTATTGAAACACTTAACAAGTGTGTCTTCTGTATAACGGTAATATCAGAATTATATAATAGTAAAACACTTAACAAGTGCGTTAGCTTTGTGAGATCTTCTCATCTCTAGGCAACAAGAAAAACCATATCTTAAAAATAAAAAAACATATACAAAGGAAAAAAAATCCAAAAGATTCCTTATGTACGTTAGGACTATTATTGGTATATTCTTAGACACCACCGGTCCATGATGATTAACCGAAAAAGAAACGGCTCGTAACTATTATTATTCTTAAACAAAATAATTAAATCAGAATTTGTAATGCTTAAAGAGAAACAAAAACAGTAATATTAAAACAGTAACATTTAAACCAAAATTTAATCTCGACCCTACAAAATTCATTGTTTGTTCTTAAGGAATTTAATTCCTTTTTATTCACAATATCCGAGGTATAGAATTACTTACTCCCAAGATAGAGCAGAATAGAGGTACCTCAAATTCCGGCAACGTTGGGATGCAAAGGCCGAAGCAAATCATACGACATTGCTTTATTTTTGAAACAGTGTTTTCACGCCCCGAACCATGGCCTGGGCTTAACACGGCACTCGGTGCCTTGCTGTATGTGACCATGCGAACCACATGGCTTACTGAATCAACATGGGGCATGAGCTGATGCAGAATATAATATAAAACGTGGATAGTCTGAGTAAAAAATATGACGTCATAGTAATACTGAAAATACTATTTAAACATGGTGCGGTAAATAGTCCGAAAATAAAATAATAAACACCGAGCCAATGCGTTTGTACGACTACCGAACATCGACATAAACATGACTGACTAGTCTATGAAACCTCTGACATGAGTTTGACTGCTAAACTGTTTACCGGGACAAGGCCCCTGGCATGCCTTAACTGTATGACTGAAATAAACATAAATAAAAATAGCACCCCGAATAGAATGGGGCTCACCAATAGCTGATACGTGCAAGTCCTAGCGAGTTGATAGTCGTCCTGTAAATATGTATCGTGAAATGCATGTATTTGTGTGAATAAAAGGGAACGTCGGTACATTCGGGAATGTATTTGGTATGTAAATGATTTCGAATGAAATGAGCATGGGACATGAAAATAATAGAACTAAAACTGTATCTGTAAGCTGAACATAAACATGGGTATCATCTGACATGAGTGTGTGTGTGCGTATATATATATATATATATATATATAACATGAGTAAAAGCATTTTTAGTTGGGAGAGCATTAATATAACGAAAATACATGAATCATAGAAAACGTTAGTTCAAAAATACACTTGACCAACCACAACAATCTCATACCTTGCATATCATGAGACATAAACATGACATGAAAGGATCCAATCAATAAAACATGAAGGAATCATCCTAATTGGGCGAAGCGATCCTTATCCTACGGTGACAAATATAGTTTCAAGCTATCTGAGCCTTCTCAGTAATCTATCCAACTCCTAAAAACATGAACATGAATATAGGTGACATATGAGCCCATGATTTTCTTAAACACGATTTGTAGACATGAATTGTAAGTATAATATAACATGAATATATAATTACGTTATATACTTGTATGAAAACATGGAGACATGTTGGAATTTCATGGTATTTAGCATAATAATTCATAACTTTTATTTAAGAACCCATAGAATGCAAAGTATGGGTTTTCATGGATTACGGACAGATTCTCAATAACCAAAATGGGATATTAAGAACACAACAATGAATTATTAATACAACATGGTATACTATGGTACATGTACTTAGGGTTATCATGAATACGTCTAGAACCCTAGTTTTTGGTGATCTTTCGTATAATCATGAAAGAACGTGGTGTGGGGAAGAACAATTATGTTCCCACACGTGGATAGAAACCCTACATACCTGTAAACGCTCCAAAACTTATAATAGAATTCCAAAAGCTTAAATCTTGAGCCTTGAGATGGGTTTTCTTGAAAACCCTAGGTTAGGAATAATGAACTCTCATTAGATTACGTGAATACATGTTAGAATTGACTTGGGAGGGCTTGGAATGGCTTACCTTAATGTCTTGGATTGATGGGAGAAAAGGAACTTCGTTCTAGGGCTTGAAGAATGTGAAAAGTTGGAAATAAACTTGAACCCACATATTTATACTTAATTGAGTCAGAAAGTTATATGGTTTGTTGACACCTAATTTTGGCTCGCCGTGCTTAAAATTAACGTTTTGGGGGGCCCTAATTAGTTAAAGAGCACGGAACAACATTTTTGCATTTTTCGACAATTTTTCGATAATTATCCTTATTTTAGGAATTTTATCAATTTATTGTCATTTTCGAGAAACATTATTTTTGCACATGTACAGTGTAATACTACCATTTTTTGTGGAGATCATAGTCGTTTCTTAATTTTATAGCCTGTATAATTTGATATCTTATACATTAATATTTATATTTTATACATACATTATTATTTATACATATACTAGTTAACTATATTTTAGTACAGTCCGTCAGTGCAGAGAAAATCGGAGCAATTAACTTTTTAACGCAGAGCAAAAATTCGATCAAGTCAAGGTCTCGTCACCTTTTAAAAAGTTGATATTTGAGGTGATGGGTTGAGTTCTTGATCCATTGGTTAATACATTTTTACACATGGGTTAAAAGGGGTAAAGGGGACAAGGGGTGACATTCTTTTATTTTTTGGATAATAAATGGGGTCATTTTATATTATAAGTAAAAGGGAGGGGGGCATTTCTATTTTTTAGGTACATATTTTCAGATTTTTGTTTAGGTTTAGTTTTGTCTAACAAGCTCAACATCTCTCTCTTCCCTCTCACAAAGACCACATTACACTACCTCACATATATTTTTTCTTCTCTCTACACTCTTCATAGGAAGACTAGCAAGGCTAGCATCTTCCTCTTCTCTTTATATTCTTTTTCTCTCTTCTTTTTTCGTACATTGTCTTTATATTTTATACATTTTCTTCAAATTTATTATATGCATTGTCTTTATAATTTTTTATATACATAACATACATTGACTTTATATTTATTCATCCATTTGTGTTTATATTTGTTCATGCATTTGTCTTTACATTTATTCATACATTTATTTTTACATCTATTCTTGCATTGTCTTTACATTTACTCATGCATTGGTCTTTATATTTAGTCATGCATTTGTCTCTACACTTATTCATGTATTGTGTAACGACCCATTTGGTCGTTTAGCACTTTTAGGCATAATATTCCTAAAACACCCTTTTCGTGGTCAAATCTTCTTGTTCATAGTACGCGATAACGGGTGATTCGGTTATTTAATTGACGAGTTTTAGTCCTCATTTGACATGCGAGGACGAATGTTCTAAAAAGGGGAGAATGTCACACTCCATAATAATCCTTGCTACTTGTATTAAAACAAGAAAGAATGAGTTAAGAAGGTTCAAGGAAAGTTAATCGAGTTAGTAAGAATATCGTTATAAATATGGTTGTCTTAAGTATCTCGAGGTGACACTGTAAAAAAAAGGATTTGAAATCGCGTTATGAGTATGTATATGAGGTAATGTGAGTGACCTTTTAAAGTATTTGAGATTATTAGTAATGATATAGAAGATGGACAAAAGATAGGAATATACTTTTTCGATTGGAGTTTCGTCGAAGCTTTGTGAGTTCTACTTATGGTTATGGTGATTCTACGGACCCTTCGAGACATGTATATGAATTGTTATGGATGTAAATGACTGTGTATATGTATGTATAAGAGGTTACATGAGGTTGGAAGAGGATTAGAAGTTAAACGAAATGAATCGGAACAATTTCAGTAAAATCTCGGACCCGATTTTAGCCTATATTGTAGGAGGCACATCTCCTAGTATATGAGGAGTTTTAAGGTGTTTCAAAAGCCTAAAATTAAGTTCATCGAGTCTAGTTTGCAACGCAACAAACAGCTCGTCAAAATGATATCGGGGTAAGGAGATATGGATGATTCAAGTCGGGCTGAGTATTAAGACTATCTCAAGATACAAAGTAGAGACTTTAACTTCCGATTTCGTTTGAAGTCACAATTTATCTACAAATTTTGTTTGGTATAGAAGCATTAATGGAAATTAGGAACTACTTAATCGTGGTGTTAAGTTAAAATTAGTGGCAACAATGAGCCAATATGAACATTAACATGCCATGTCCAAAAGATGACTCAAAGTCATCTTAAATAAGACTACTATGGGAGACATACAAATATACATTTAAATGTGATTCATCCACTACACTTACATTATATTGTGGACAACCAAATTGAAAGAAAGGAGTGTGGAATTCAGCCAAGTGACTGAAAATAAGGCATCCATGTGAAGCATGCATTTGAATATTTAAGCATCTACTACTTTATGAAAGTATACATTATTTTAGGAAGACCCAACATGGTGGAGGGATCATTTCACATTAAATATTGCTCATTCATCTTGGCATAATTACAATGGACAAAGGATGGTGTATGAATCATTCACCACACATACAATTGTCTTGTAAACAATTGAAAAGAAAGAAGAAAGGAGAAACAAGAAGGTGAGGCTTGGCCACACTTGGCCTAAAGTTGTAGAAAAAAATGGAATTTTAAGTGTAAAGTTAATGGAGTGACTCATGCCATAAGTGGAGCATGTGACCAACTTGTAGGCATCAAAGTTGAACCAAATAATGACTAAGGAATCAGCCATTACATTCATTTCAACTTCACAACAAAGAAAGAAAACCTAGAGAGGAAAGAGGAAGCTTTCGGCCAAGGGGCTGATTTTTGAGCCCTTTGAGTCTTGATCCAAAAATTATTTTCCAAGGTGTTTCAACCCTTTAGAAGGTCCCTAAAACGTGAAGATAGTCTTTGGAGCAACAAGAACCATTTCCATCTCAAGTCACCAACTCTAGCCAAGTAGAGAAGTCAAGTTGTCAAGGTAAGATCTAACTTTCTTTTCATGTATTAAGGGTGATGTAGATGTGTGAATATAAGTTGTATGCATGAAATAAGGTGTGTTGATGTTGGAACATGATGGTAGTTATGGGGTTATATGTGTTGATGTTGAAGTATGGTTGTAACTTGACGAACATGAATCGCGTGCATAAAATCATGAAAGTTGGTGTTGGAATGTTAGTTGGCCGTAGGGACTGTTTTGGTGGAATTAATGGACTGATTTTCTTTAATAAATATGGTTGTTACTATCATAGATCTCATGGTAAAAAGAATGAAAAGAATTGGAAGGTTAAAGGTGAAGTTATGTTAGTATGAAAATGGTTGAATCTATGATTTTATGTGAGCGATGTTGAAGCATGGTGTAGCCGTGTGTGGACTGTTTGTGAAGAAGTTAGTGAACTGTTTTTACTTGATATTTTGATTGTTATTATCATGAATTTTATGATGGAAATGAAGGTGTTTAATGGTTGGAGTTGAAACTAAAGTCATTTGTGAGTTGTTATAAGGATTATAAAAATGACGATATAGCGTAGTTGCGTATGAATTGATGTTGTACTTGTCGTGTGGATAGCTGGTCATAACTTACTGAAATTATATGAAAAGAAGACATGAAATGATGTATAAAAATCGCATGTGGTTGGCTTAGTATGTTCGTAAACGTTTGCAAGAATTCCGAACATCGTTATGTTGTCGGTTAGATTTGTTTTGGACATGTTGTGGTAGTGGACTGTTTTGGACTTGTGTTTTCATTAAGTTGGAAAGAATAATTATAAGTTAAGAGTATACATCATATTGTATGTTGGATGGGCTGTTATAAGTTGTTACATGCAAACGTTAAGGCTACAAACTAATAAAAGTAACTTGAGAATGTCGAAGCCGTATGTGAATCGTTATTGCATGTTTAGAATATTGTGTGGGCTGTCCGGATTGGTATTGAACACATAATTATTGATGTTGTATTGGTAGCGTGTGGTTGGTTTAGATACAAGAGAAAACATCGCCTAAACATCTAGAAAGGAGTTACTAACGTTAGAATACGTTTGAATCTCCCTGTAGCTTAATCATAGTTGTTGGCGTCTTAATATAGGTTGAAGTATTATTGGGTAGCGTACATATTGTGTGACGAATAAGCACTAAAGACCTTGTCCGATCGGAAGCACTTCAAAAGGAAAAAGCTTTGGCGTGAAAGTTCGTGACACCTGTTCGGCATTGAGGTAGGTTACGGTTTACTTTATGTCTAGACTCCGGTTAGCGAAACGTATGTAAATAGTAGTGATTGACGAGGAAAGCATTATAGGCCTTCGGGCATGGTGTGGAGGTAAATTCCATCTAGGTTGGTATTACCGAAATTTGTTATGTGGGCTTGTCGCCATTATTTGTAATCTTGTTATGTGGGCTTGTCGCCATTATTGTAATCTTGTTATGTGGGCTCGTCGCCATTATTACGATATTGTTATGTGAGCTGTCATTGTATTGTAATTTCATGTATTTGATATAATTCTCTCTCTTGTTATCCTTTGGTCATATGGAAGAGGAAGGTTATTGCGAGAATTGAATATTGAATTGCAATCCTAGTATGAATCTATGGAACCTATGATTGCGGTGATTATTGAGGTTGATTCCATGCGAGGCATGCATCCCATATTCTATGTGCTATGTGATGTAATTATCACTAGTTGTATCTTTATCACATACTAGCTCCCTCACCTTATGAAAGGGAAGGGTAATATTGATGATTGAGCCGTGGGCAATAATATGACTTGTACTTGTTTATTGCATATTGGTGATATAGTTGAGACTGATATCATGCATGACATGCTTTCATATTACTCTTATGTTGTTATAATGGTGAGGAGAGTGATTGAGAGACTCCGAGGTCTTTGCCGGAGAGGGTAAAAGAGAGATGAGTGTTTGTTGCCGAGGTTTCTTGCGGGAACGATGGAGTGTCCGATGCCCGAGGTCTTTGCGGGATCGTGAGAGTGTGCTCGTGATCCGAGGTTATATTCGGAGCGAGTGGTACATGGACTTCGCGGGTCCCCCATGGGTCATGACTATGAGGCATTGCCATAGCATGTGTGTACGGGGTGGAGTGTGAGAGGTGACTTGCGCATTGCATAACATTTGCATAGCACGACATTGCATTGCATAGCACTCCATTTGAATGGTCATTCATGTCATTGCATGGCACATTCTCTCGATTGATTCTTGATTTGTGAATTGCGAGTTGTTGTTTGTGAGTATTTATTTTAAAGGTGGATGGAATCGAGGTTTATAGAATTTTCCCTAGGCTTATAATGCGAGATATTGAGATCGTGACTATCGTTAATGCAAGACTTTCTCATGTGCTAGATGTGTGTTGTGTTTGATTACTTATCGCTTACTTGTTAGTTGCTTCTTGTTTATATGCGTGAACTAACCATTGTCGGCCTATGATACCTACGAGCCTAGTGTTGTGCTCATACTACTCTTGCTACACTCCATGCGGAGTGTAGAATTATTTTCAGGTGATGTTCGGAGTCTCACGACCGTTTCGAGGCATTCGTCAAAGACGTTTGGGTGAGCTATTGCAACCTTGAGTCTCTCCTTAGATTTTGTTGTTCTCTATCCTTAAGCAAGTCGTATCCGTTTGAAATCTGTTACCTATTCAAATTGTAAACTTCTTAGAAGCTCTTGTATGAGTCTAGACCAGATTTTGGGAATTTCTTATAATAACAAAAGTATTTATTCCGCATGTTGTATC
Source organism: Lycium ferocissimum (assembly GCF_029784015.1). Taxonomy (NCBI): domain Eukaryota; kingdom Viridiplantae; phylum Streptophyta; class Magnoliopsida; order Solanales; family Solanaceae; genus Lycium; species Lycium ferocissimum. Next base: position 6,622,617 of record NC_081348.1, read on the forward strand.
AAATTAAGGTAGTTATCGAAGGGTTCGCCCACCGGGGAGGGTTAGTGTGGGTGCCGCGTGATCATGATTTGGGTCGTGACATATTGTCTTTACATTTATTCATGCATTTTGTTTATATTTATTCATACATTGTCTCTACATTTTCTTCATATATTTCTCTACATTTTTCATACATCTTTTTTCCGCTTCAACCCTCACTTTTTCCTTTACATCTCTATATTCTTTTATATATTTTTATACCATACATTATATACATATACATGTACATACTTATTTTACCTAACCACTAAGTGAAGAAGGATAAAATTTTCATAAAAAGAGGGTGCACTTTATTGACCAAAAAGTAAAGGGAGAAACTTTTCATTAAAGAGAGTACACTTTATTGTCTCTACATTATCTGTATATTTTTTTACATTATCTTTATATTTTTGTTATATTGTCTCTACAATTTTATACATGTATACATTTTCAAGCATTTTCTTTTACATTTTTTGTACCATCACACTACATGCCTATTTTATTTTTTCTCTACACATTTTGCTCTTTACATTTTCTCTACATCATATTTATATTTACATATATTTTCATTTTTTATATTCATATATTTTTTTTATATACATCATTTCCATATACACTTTTACATTACATACACTACACTAATCCTAAGGTCAAATCAAGTTTCATCATTTTTTTTGTCAAATCACTCTTTTGAAGACTTTATGTCATGTCACTTTTTAACTTTTTCAAATTACTTTAACTAACACATTTTTCTTTCAATTTGCAATTTATTACAAATACTACATTTATGGCCGATGAAGAAATTTTCGTCGATTTTCAAGGCCTCCTATGTACAAAAAACGGATTTTTATTTTAAGTTTATTAATTATTTCTTTGATTCATTCGATAGTTATTTATTCTCTTACTAACACTTTTCCTAAGTGTTTATACAGGTACCCAGAGACACATCCCGAAGACGACACTCGGAAGGAACCCGAAGACTTCATCGAAATCTTGTTTGTATTTACTTTCGCGCATTATTTAAAATTGTACAAAACATAAACTTGGAGTAGTGAAAACTTCACTTTAATGTTGGGCGAGGATATTTAATTACTTGTTGCTTATATGTTTAATTTAAAGTTCGTTATTCGCTTTAGGCAAGACTTAGGCCGTCTACACTTTCACAAATTGATTAAATTGACTCGATATAAATATTTTATTAATTAAATTCACACTTTTGGCGTTTAGGCAAAAATACTAGTCCATCTTTTATTTTATATTCTTTGTACACTTTTAATACAACACACATTTTGTATTGTTTCGTATACACTAATATATATTTTAGTTAAGTTAAATCCACATTTTTGACGCTAGGTAAATTCTAGGCCGTCCATTTACAAATCTTTCATTTTTTAAAGGCATTATATCTTTTTCACTCATTTTTTATACATAATTCCTTATACTTATTTTTTACCAAATTTCTTTTACTATCCTTTTGTTCCTCATTTTTTTGATAGGATATTCATTAAATGAGTACTCTTTTTAACTAAACGGTAGAAACAAGTCAGATCAACTTCACTTTTTCTAATAATTTTGTTATATAAACTCTTTACACCAATGAATATTAGTAGATTATTTTTACATTCTTTATGCACTAATATACCTAGTTATACAATTCTTTAGACATTTTATATTTGATATACACTCTTTTATACTTGAAATATGTTCTTTATATGTTTAATATACATACATTACACATAGACACACATTCTTTATATACCTATTTTACATACTCTTATATTTTTTATACATCTTCTATATTGTTGTATATATTCTTTACACCAACCAATATACCTTTGTACCAATAGATATACACTTGTTTTTACTAACAAATACACTACCATACGAACGAGGTATGTTTTCTTTACACTCCTTTGCACATTCATATCGATATACATTCTTCATAAATTCTTGATACTTGATATACATACATTTTTTATACACTGTATACACTTAGCATATTATCACCTAGTGTAGCTTTTCATGAAATCACAACATTTTGAAAACAAGTAATAATAATGATAAACAGGTGAATAATCCTCCTCTAGTGTTCAGTTAAACTAAGTTTAAGGACTGTCTTCAGACGGGCTCTGAGGGATGCTTAATACCTTCCCCTTCAGGTAAATAAAACCCTTATCTAGAATCTCATATGTTTCGTGGACTAAAACGGAGTAGACACACAAATACATATAGGTTTCCTGATTTTCCTAAAAAATAAGGTGGCGACTCTAACCATTTTAAAGCTAGTTAGAAGAACCGTGAAGTTGCAAACTATTTTGGACCTGTTCAAAATAGGCCGTAACACGGTCCATTTATACGGTCCGCATAAACTGACCGTATTTAACATGGTTGAAAATTCCAAAAACTGAAATTTCCCAAACGCTAATTATGAACTGAGATACGGTTCGTATTTCATTATACATTCACCAAGTACGGTCCGTAATTCAATATACGGTCCGTACTTAAGCATTTAAAAACTTGGCAGAAACTGAAATTTTCCTCCTTCGTGATACAACCCAAAGTACGGTCCGTATCTCAAAATACGGCCAGTACTGTTAGTCTTATAATTCCTGTTTTGCTGAACTGAAGCAGTTTTTGACTTGAGCATTTCCCGTCTGATTTTGTAAGTCCCGAATCATGAACGAAGCCTAGTTTAAAGGTACGAGGTATTACAAGTGAAAAGAAAAGAGAAGAAGAATTTGAAATCTATATAAAAAAATTCTGAATTTATACCCAGGAGAGGTGTCTGTTTTGAAAATTAGATGTGTCTTTTCTGAAAAGGCATGTACGTTTTCAGAAAACAATTGCCTTTATGAAAAAAAGGCGCAAAGAATAAATTTTATCTCCCATTCACAACAAAAACCTCAACAATCTCCCACATGAATAAGAAATGTCCATATGTTTAAAAAATATCAGAAAACATAATTGTCTCTTGATAAGTAAGTTTCTCCGAAAATTTAACTCAAGGTGACATTCAAGTCTTATAATCACTAGAGATGCCAACTTTGACCAGCCCAAGTCAAAGCCCACTTAAATTTGTGATTAAGTTAATTGGGGTCCAAAATGTAATTTTAAAACTTATTAAACTTTTGCAAAATATAAAAAAACCCCAATTTAATCCTAAAAAACCCACCAGCCCCCACCCCCTCATCCTCCTCCAACCCCTCCTGCCCTAAAAAAAAAAAAAAATTTTTTTTTTTTTTTTTTTCACCAGGCCACCCTCCCCCCCCCCCCCCCCCCCCCCAAAATAAAAAATAAAAAATAAATTAAAAAGTTCGGATTTTTTTTTCTTTTTTCACCACTCCTCCCCCCGCCGCCGAAAAATAATTTTTTTTTTTTGGTTTTTTTCCGTCCCCCCCCCCCCCCCCCCCACTCCTCCTCCCACCCCCCCCCGTGACCCACCCCATCTCTTCCAAAAAAAATTAATTTTGGTTTTAAAAAAAAAGTTTTGAAAAGTTTTTGTTTTTGGTTTTTTTTTCCCCCCCCCCCCCCCCCCCCGCCCAATTTTTTTTTTCTTGAAAAGAAGTTTTGAATTTCTTTTTTTTGGGTTTCTTACTCCACCCACGCACCCCAAAAAAAATTAATTTTGTTTAAAAAAAAAGTTTTTGTTTTTGATTTTTTGCACCACCCACCCACCCACCCCCAACTCCAAAAAAAAAAAAAATCTTGAAAAGAAGTTTTGCCGCCACCCCCTCCCCCTCCTCCTCCTCCTCCTCTTTTGCTATTCTTTGTTTTCTTCTTTTATTTAGAAAAAAGTTGCTCAAGAAAAAAAAAAAACTCATCCGATTTACGTAATTTTCAGACCTGATTTTATTTGTGTAGCACTGGGCATTACTTTATGGGTTATTTCCGATCATTTGGTAAGCAAAACAATGTTGTTTTATTTCGATTATTCATTTGGATATAGCTGCTTGATTTTCCAACAATTTACGATTGCGATTCTGATTATTGCAACAAGTGCTAAAGATATTGTATAAGAGCTTCTGAATTTATTGCAACAGCTGTTGTAGTTTTTGCAACACTTGCAACAATTTATGCAGTTGTTGCAACTTCTGTACTAATTTGTTGCAACAACTGCTAAAATGTATATAAATAATTTAGCCTACTTGTTGCAACAATTGTGAAAGCTGTTGGACAGCTTCTACTCTTTCCAACAACTCACTGACTTGTCACAACAAGTAGACTTCTTGTTGCAACAACTACATTAGTTTTTGGACATACAACTGTTGGATGAACAGAGACAACCGAAGTTGTCACCAATAACTATGTGATCAGTTGCAACAACTCACCTAAGTGATATGTTGATCTTGTTCAAATCACAAATGTATTAATAAATTGCTGAAAAATTTCCAATAAGTAATAAATATGTTGCAATAGTTCTGTAACATGTTGGGGTTTTTCCAACAAGTAACATGTTACACCTTGAGAAATTTCATGTTGTTTGCATCATACGTAAACTAACTTAAGTCCAAAGTGAACATGAAGCCCTTACAAGGTTGAGGAGGGTATTTAATAATTATTTATAAGTTTGTATATATATATATATAATCTTGAATTGGAATTGGAGTCATGTTTTGGGAAATTTTATCATTTGTGTTATAAATTGCTTTGAACTATAAGAGGAAGATACATCCTTAGATGGAATGAATTTTTACACAAGTGCGACTAGGGTTCTTGATTATATGCATTTTCGCAAAAATTGTCTTGCAATATGCGCGCATATCAAGTTGTTTGGAAAAATCTTCCAAAGTCTCTTTAACTATACGGAGATGCTATGTTATCATTTTTTTCTTTTTGATGCTTTTCTTGGTAGACGAAGGACGATTTTTAAATCCTTTTTAAGTTCCAAAACATCCCATTCTTCACACCTACTTTCCACATTCTTCTCCCTATATTATTAGAGAGTCCTTGAAGGTTCTCCAACATTCCAAAACCCTCCACACCATATAAAGAGAAGATCAAACATCAAAAACTCAAAGATAATCCATGGAAGATGATCATCCTTGCTTCTATTCAATGTTGTGGTGAACTTGGTCTTGGAAGAAGTTGAGGGAGGTGAATTTCTTCTATTATAAGGTATGTTTTTCATTTTAACTATATGACTAATTTGGTTTAAAAGTTTAACAACTCTTGGGAAGGAAAAAGAATGCACAGGAGAGTCTAAAAGTCTGGAATTTTGGGATTTTGGATTAGATTTAAAAAAATGAATATAAATGATTATTTTTATTATTGTACAATTAGTTGTTTTGGAATTTGGTGGATTTGACCAAGAACTAGGAAGGAAATTATTTAATAAACTCTAGTTTGAACTTCTAGGAAGAGAGATAGCATGAATCCTCTTGAATGTAGTTTCGAAATCTTTGGAGGAATAAAAGAGACGTAAAGTAGTACAAAATCTTTCTTAAGGTTAACTCCTTTAATGGTCTACACATAGGACATATGATTACAACATATAATGGATATAGTAAAAGATAAATGTCCTCCATGATGATGATATTTCTAGAGATACAAAAACATATTATTGAAACAAAATGAGATGAATTTTTGTAATTGTTGTTGATCTACACTACTCGAGTTAAGGTGAGAATGATGATGATTCCATAAAGGATACGAAGAAATGTGTAATTTAAGCTATTATTTATTAATGCTTTGTATATATGTATGATTTTTAGGAAAAATGACAAATAATAGCAATACTAAGTTTAAAATTAAAGTAGAAGATGTCGAATGTGGGATGATATTATATGAGAAATAGAGGAATAAATTTATATTATATATGTATGTGTGAAAATAAAAATAAATGCATGACAGAATACGGGGTTAGAATGGAAATCTCTCTAGAAGACTTTCATATATTTAAGTTATTCAGATTTTACATTATTCGTATTGACATCCTTTTATTTAATGTACACTCATTCTAAAGAGAGAGAGACATCTAGAATGGATTGTACAATGGCTCCATTTGTAATGTTCGTTAGTAATTTGTGTATTACATGGACATGGCGGGGTCCTATCCCGTCCTTATGATTTTGCACTCCAAAAAAATGGATAGTATATAGTTAGATGTTTGGAACTATAAAAGATTTGTCCTTGTATATGTAGATGATATATTAGTATTTATCAAAGACATGAATTCAGAATATTTCATGGTCCACCTAGATATGATTATGAGAAGTATTTAGATTATTTGTAGAAAATGGATCCTTAATAATTAGCAAGAAAAAGATGAATTATGTAAAAACCAAAAAAGTTTTTTAATACATATATTAGTATTTATGTTAGTATTTATGCTAAAACCATATATATATATATATATATATATATATATATATATATATATATTGTGTGTGTTCAATATCAATATATTATATGTTCAGTATGTATTTCGGTTGTTCAAATTTTGTTCAATATTTTCAAATAAGTCATAAAGTCATTGCAAGAGTCAAGGAAGTTGTTGCAACAGATTCCTCACATGTTGGAAAAAATCAAAAAGTTGTTGTGGTTGTCGCAATAGATTCCTTACCTATTGCAACAACTTCCTTATGTTCAGTAGTTTCAAACAAGTTACAATTCTATTGCAACAAATTCCAAATCTGTTGGTAATAATCAAACAGTTGCTACATATGTTGCAACCGATTAAACAATGAGCGTTGGAAATAATCAAAGAGTTGTTTTGACTAAATGGTTACAACAGCTGAGTAATCTGTTGCAACAGATTCCTGACCTTGTTGGTAAAAATCAAACAATTGAGTAAATTATTGCAACAACTGAGTAATCTGTTGCAACAAATGGCTCAGCTGTTGCAACAAATCAAACAGTTGCTGAAGCTTTTGCAACAAGTTACTAATATGTTGCAACAGATGACTCAAATGTTGCAACAAGTTACTCATCTGTTACAACAGATGGCTCATCTGTTGCAACAATGTACTTAGTTGTTGTAAAATATTCACTCTATTGATCACTAAATATCAGTGATTTCCTTTGTTTATAACTAAATATGGGTGAATCAAGTAGTTCACATCAAATCACTTTAATGATCACTTGATTTAGTGCATAGTGACTTAGTTGATCATTTGTCCTGACTCAAAATACCATCAAATTGATTAAGTATATATATTGATCACTAAATATCATTTATTTCTTTGTTTATTATTAAATATGGGTGAATCAAGTAGGTCACATCAAATCACTCTAATGATCATCCGATTTAGTACATAATGACTTAGTTGATCATCTATCCTGACTCTAAATACCATCAAATTGATTAAGTATATATATATTTATCACTAAATATCATTGATTTTCTTTGTTTATCACTAAATATGAGTGAATCAAGTAGTTCACATCAAATCACTCTAATGATCACTCGATTTAGTGCATAGTGACTTAGTTGATCATCTATTTTTTATTCAAAACACCATCAAATTGATTAAGTATATATATATATATATATATTGATCACTAAATATCATTGATTTCCTTTGTTTATGACTAAACATGGGTGAATCAAATAGTTCACATCAAATCACTCTATTGATCACTCGATTTAGTGAAAAATGACTTAGTTGATTATCTGTCCTGACTCAAAATACCATCAAATTGATTATATATATATATATATATATATATATATATATATATATATATATATATATATATATATATATATATATCATTGATCACTAAATATCATTGATTTCCTTTGTTTATCACTAAATATCATTGATTCTCTTTATTGATCACTAAATATGGGTGAATCATATCATAGTTGTTGCAACAATTGCAGTATCTGTTACAGCAAGTAACATAGTTGTTGAACAAGACATATCACTTGTTGGATAAAACACAACAAGTTATCTAGTTTCTGTAACAAGTCATTCCACTTGTTGGAAAATTTCAAACAACCAACCTAGTTGCTGTAACAAGTCGTGTCACTTGTTGGACAAACCCCAACAAGTAACTTAGTTGCTACAACAGATTTGTTAATTGCAACCAGTCCTGTCACTTATTGGATAAAGTCCAACACATAAATGGTTGTTTCAACAAGTCCTCCTATTTGTTATGATATGTTCAACAACTAACTAGTTATTGCAACAAGTCCTGTTACTTGTTGGAAAAATCCCAACATGTTACAGAGCTGTTGCAACATATTTATTACTGTTTGGAATTTTTTCAGCAATTTATTAACAACAGAACATACATTTGTGATTGGAACTTTGCTGGTGAAAAAACAAAAAAAAAAAATATCAAAACTTTTTAAAATTTTTGTTTGGGGGAGGGGTGAGGCAGGAGAGGGGCTGGTGTTTTTTTTTGGGACCCCCCCCCCCCCCTCCCCCCCCAATTTTCGGTAATTAGGATTTTATTAAGTTGGCCAAAGCGTAAAAAATAAAACTTGGGAGCAAAGTGTTAAAAATAAAGCTTAGGGATAAAATGTTAAAAACAAAACTGTTGGGCAAGTTCGAATATGGTCAAAAGCCCTTAATCACTAATCCAAATATTAACACCTCTACCCAATAAAATAAAATAAAATCGAGTTACCTCCACTCAATTTTGAAACTTTTTAGTCACCTATAATTAATAAGCCCAAATTTCTCTTTAAACTTTCCATGGTGAACATATATCAGAGATACTTAGCAAATCAGTATATGTAATATGTATCTTTTAACTTTTGAACTTTAGTATATATTTAGACAGCATAAGTCACACAATTAACTCTTGACCGTCTTTGATCCTCATTGTTGTGTTCGTTTCAGTCATTAACACCGTCTGATTTCATGAGTACATAGAAAATTGTCCTTACAATCATTCTCCTTGAAATGACTAATACTTCACACTCAGATAGATGAATCATAAACGTGTAACCCATAGATACACTTTTTGATTATATCATATCAAACTTAGGAACCATTAAAAAGCCTTAATGATTTATCCTTGTCTCTAAATATTGCCATATCACGAGAATGGGTTGAACCGTCATACATAATTTTGTTTATTCTCATTGAATCTAAATTTTGGGCCACAGTCTCATTCCCCTTGATGATTTTCAACCGCATTCCTAGTTAGGCCTTTTGTAAGTGAATCTGACGTATCTTGACTTCACGTAGTCAATTGTGATAATTCTACTAGAGTGTAGTTGTCTAACAATATTATGTCTTCGTTTATGTGATGTGATTTTCCATTATACATAATGCTCCCAGCCCTACCTATTGTTCCTTGACTATCACAATGTATGAATATAGGTGTCAATGATTTGGGCTAAAATGGGTTGTCTTACAAGAAACTACAAAACCATTTAGCTTCTTCATTAGCCTTGTCTAAAGCTATGAACTCAAATTTCATTCTTGAGCGAGCGATGTATGTCTGTTTGGACGATTTTCAAGACACTACACCTCCCCCAACGGTGAAACATATTCACTTATTAATTTAGTTTTGGTTGACCCGGTGATCTAATTTACGTCACTATATTCCTCAATAACCGTAAAGCATTTGTTGTAACGCAAAGCAAAATTTTGGATATGTTTCAAATATCAAAAAATTCATTTCATTGTCATCCAATGAGTTTGATTTAGATTACTCGTGTGTTGATAGATTCCAACACTCGAGCATAGTTCAATTAAGACTTACTTTGACCTTTATTCTTTGCAAGAGCTAGGTTTACATCTATCGACGTCTTTGCAACTTTGAAGTCTAAATACTTGAACTTGTCAAGTAACTCTTAATGTATTGAGATTGAGATAATACTAGACCTTATGGAGTCTTATGGATCTTATTCCCAAAATTAAGTCAGCAACTCCTTATTAGTCTGCTATATCAAACTTATTAGTAAGCATGCACTTAGTAGCGTTTATGTTAGCAATGTCATAATTCAAGGTAACATATCATCCAATCATAGACAAACAATGACCACTTTATTTGAGTTATTTTTAATGTACACCAATTTATCACATTCATTAATTGTGAAATCATTTGACAATATTGTACGATAAAAAATCGGCATGCTATTATTTGGGTGCTTGGTTTAGTCCGTAAAGACACTTAAAAAGTCGACGCACCTTTTTTTCTTTTTTCGGGAACTACAAACCTTTCGGGTTGTTCCATGTAAATTTTTCTTGGAAGTCAATCTCCTAGCATACCTAGGCATATCTTTCAATACCTCTAGCAGGGGAATGTTGACACTCAACTGTCAGGATTTCAAAAAACTTCCTGTATTGATCCTCCTTCCTTTGCTTTGCAAGTCTATGAGGGAAGGGAGGTGACAGTCTCTATGGAGATCTATTTCTGCTTTCAGTCTGCACTAGTAGCTCAACTACTTTTTCTTTCACCTTCTCAGCTTATTTCACTGGCCTCTTTCTCCGGTTATTATTGGGCTAAAACGGTCCAAGAATATTCTTAATAAGGTGTAATAAATTCGCTTTGAGCCAAGTCCGCACAGTTTTCTCCAAAAGACCTCACACCATTAAGGGAATCCAACACCTTATAAGTAGTTATTTTTTCTTTTTCAGCTACCAAAGTGGGACTTTGTTCGCAGACCCAACAGTTATGTCCGTTGCACTATTACTTCGTCCAGTCACCCTGTAGGTCTGCCTCATTTTGAATTGGTCTGGTAGTTAATTGTATCTTGACCCCCTTGTTCAATCTGCTGCTTCTTGTCTAAATCTCTGTCGTTCCTTAAACTTACCGTTTGGGATAGGTGTTATTCTTGCATTTCCTCACAAGGAAAATGTAATAGCTATACTGGATGAGAAAGTTGCAGTACTGCAACTTTATTGGGGTGAATGCTCAAACGAGTTGGTTTTTGAAGCTCATAAAGCTAGGGGCATGGTTTTGTTCTCAATACAACTCTTTTCGAATTTTCAAAATGCACACTTTGTCGATCTTTGGAATCACTGAACTAGCCTTTCTCCCTATCATTAATTAGTGGAATTACATGAACTTGAATCCCTTTGTAAATTTATTTAACTGGATTAGAGTGGGGATTCACCTTAATATAAAATTCTATGTGTTCGCACTTGGGTAGAGACCACACAGAGTTAGAAGGGAAAAGGAGGCGAGATGAAAAATACTTAACTACTCATAAATAATATTTATACCAAATCAATACATGCATGATATCTATTCGTAATTTATGTTATATTTAACTTTATTACTAAATCATGACTAGTTAATACATACTTCTACCTCAATTTATCGCTTAATTGTAATATATTAATATAGTTTGATGTAAATCGTGAGTGGGGGTAAATTTTTAGTAAGAAAAGGTTTGTACATTTCGAATTTTTGGGGATTTTTTGGGTTATAGACTCTCTTCTTCATTCTTAAAGTGGAAAGGTAGTTTGACATAAAGTAAGAGGAAAATCACTACGGGGAACCCTTCAGGAGAAAAAATACTGAAAAGTATATACTGCTTGTTATAATAATTAACTTGAATGTGGTACTCGGTTTTAGAGACGAATTTATATAGGGCGAGTTATGAATTTATCCGTACATATTGTTTCGGCTCGAATCATATATGCATATTGCAAATAAAACTTAATGTTCGATAACACTCAGTATTGAATCTTTTGACTCTAAATTTTGATTCGTCTATGATCATAATAACGACCATCAATCTTGGCATCCACTTAGCAAAACTTGTTAGCATCCTCGATCACTTGTAGCAAATGCATCAAGCCCTTCACCAGAAAGCCTAAAACGTTTGACATCTCCCATGATATAAGCCCCCATTCCAAGATAAAAATCAATTGCATTATTATTCCACCCAACTGTTAGCCAGTCAACTTTAGTGAACCCCATTTTAACTGCCTGCGATGCCACAGCAGAAAACAACATCTTCCCAAATCCATACTTTCTATAACACTCCCTAACATACATGTTTTCTATAAAGAAACCGGGTTTCTCAAAGTACCCCGAATAGCTAGGGAAGAAAAGGACATAGCCAGCTACAAAGACGTTATTATGTTCATCGGTGTTGAACAGTTCTAATTCTGGATCTAATATAGGTGAATCAAGATTGATGGTTTTCAAAATTGGGTCAAAAATGGAATTTTTAGTGGGTTTTTGAGGAAAAGTGTCGGGTGAGACTTCAAGAATGAATGTTGTCACTGAGTAGAAAGGAGGGCAAGGATTATTGGAATTGAAAAGATTGGTAGAGATGGAAGCCTCAGTGGCATTAAAAACCTTAGTATAATTGTGATATTTCGCCATTTGATACATGAGTTTGTGGAGGTGTGGCACGTCAGATTCTATGGCGAGACGAACTCTACCAGAGATTTGGGTGTTGAAACAGACTTTTTCGGCCATTGGATATATTGTGAACTATGATAATAGTTGCGACTATAGGAAAAGTTTTCAAATATGGTAAGGCAGTATGTATGCTCTATTGTTTCGTGACCCTTTATTCAGATGGAAAAAAAAAAAAAAAACCCCAAATATCTTTATAAAAATATTGTCACCAAATTGCAGTGGATAAAATAGAGGGACCACTTCCTTAATCATTCAAATAGATATTTTTATAACATATCACATCAAGAGTAGCTTTTGGTTGACTGAAAAGCATATATTGAATCGTCTTTGGCTCTAGCAGTCTAGCCATCGCTAGTTTAACTTGTTACTTTGTCAACTGAACTTTTCAGTTGAGTTAACATGACCAAGTGTGTCTTCTCTAATGCAAGAAAACAAACCTAGCCGTATATATTTTATATTAAAATGCCATGTGCTATTCTCATTTAGCCAGCGGGAAAAAACAAATATAGTGAAAGAAGGGAGATACAACGTACCAATTCTGAGTTAATCAAGGATTGAAAAGGTCGCAGAAAAATTTCACTATTTATTTAGCGACATTAATATATATATATATATATATATATATTGGAAATTTTAATGTGATATTTCTTAAATATCGTAAATAAAGTACCTTTTTTATAGATATTAAAATAAATGTCGAAACAAATTCTTGATATTGAAATTTCCGACATGTAAAACCAAGTGTAAAACGAAAGTCGGTCGTGATTTTGCAATATTTATGTGATGTAATACGATATTTTTTATACATATTTATTAAATTTGTAACATCAATATAGAGTCTAAACAAAAAACTACTGACTCGTAAGTGATACTCTAACTCCACTCCTGATTATTACGACTACAGGATAAAAAATGATCGTGTTAATTCTACAAACTTTTTAGTCCAAACTAGCTAGGCATGAGCAAAAAACCGAGCCAGCTCAAATGGTTTGGACGGTAATTTTATAGTTAACCTAAAAACATTTTTAAAAAAAATTGGTGTGCTTTTTTTAAAAAAAAATGTCAAAGCGATACACAATTTCTTTTTTAATTACATAGGGGGTAGGGGAAGATAAGGTGGGAATCGAACCCTCACCAACAATGCGAAATTTCAGGTATCCAACCAATTATGCTATTAAAAACCCCCCGATACACAAATGTATGATGTCCATTTGAGGGTTAATTTCACACAAGGAAAATGGAGGAAACTCTTTTTTTTTTAGTCTTTTTATAGCTACAGTGATCCATATAAAAAAGAAAAAGGAAAAAATATCCTTTTGAAACATAATATATTACTACTTTAATAAATTCCTGAGGGCATTCAATAAATTCTCTTCCTCTGTTTACCCCAGTATCGGTTCGATTGGTCATGAAACTTTCATATTTTGTTTTTACTCCGTACACAAATTCGAATTGATCACTCTGACTACTATTTTATTTCATTACAAAGTTTGAGTAGTCAACTGATTACCAACTTTTGAAGAGTTGAACGCACTTTATTTGTGTGAACTATTTTCTAATTCTAGCTGTCATGGAGCCAGTAGCCAGCTTAAGCTTCATAATACTTGCAACTGGACAAGTCCAAAAGTCCAATTGAAATAGCTGTTTCTTTAAAAGTCCAATTGAAATAGCTGTTTCCGGATAAAAGGACAATGAAGTTATGGTCTTTGAATCACGAAAGACATAATGGAAATGAAAAAGCAAGCACTAATTTGGAAATATTTGAGACAGATATGTACATACTATAGCATCAGTCTATTCAAGCTAGAAGATAGAATGTGGCTAAGCATGAAAGTGACGTTATCCTTTTTCAACAAATGCACATATTTTGACCATCCACTTTGACTAAGCGCTTGCAGTATGGAAAGTTGGAATTAGAGCAGGTTATGCGAATTCAGTGTGAGTTTAAAAAGAAGCTAGTTGCCTCGTGCATGTCACTACCAAAAAAACAACTCTTTTTCGATCAAAGCATCTTTTGAGTGATTTAATCGATCAAAAATATTTATGATCGTCTCAACGATATTTGTAGCCTAAGACCAAACTTTAATACAAGACATAAGTTAAATAAAACATATACTTAATATTTGTGTGAAAACTATATTTTTCAGTCTTTTGAGATGCAAAATTGTTTAATTTTCTTGTTATCCATTTTTATGCCAATAAACTTAGAGAAATGAAAAACCAACTAATATATATTAATAAGAAAAGATGGAGCTCCATAAGTCAGTATCAATCATCTCATGATAAAAAAGAAAAGCTGTCATTCCTTTTTTATGTCAGCGGCTTGAATTTTTTCTTTAGAAGTATTCAAAATAAAAATAGAAAAAAAACTAACACATAATAACTATATATTATGTCAGCGGCTTGAATTTTTTCTTTAGAAGTATTCAAAATAAAAATAGAAAAAAACTAACACATAATAACTATATATTAATAAGTAAAAGTGGAGCCCTCATATAATTATGGGGCCTAAGGCCTATGCCTTATAGTTGAAACGACCCTAAAAATATCAACTCGAAAACCGACCCAATCGCAAGGAATTAAAGATTTTTTTTTTTTTAAAAGAAAGCCATTGAATTCTGTCGCTTTTTTAGCGTCAAAACACGGAAATAAAAAAAAATAAAAAAACCGACCGACATAATGATAATTTTAACCGGAAAATAGAGTAATTTTTCTGACGAACCAAACGAGTAAGTCGGTTTATTATTTAAAATAATTTTTAAACAACCAGCTGAGTCAAATTTACCATTCATTAATAGATATCAAATTTTAAAATTAAACTACCCGTCCCATGAGATACCTCACTAAGGTATATCTAAATTTGCTAGCTTATGACTGCAAGTGTTATATTTCTGTCGATATGTACCTCCAACAAGATCTAGGTAATTACTAAGATGCCAAATATATGCACATAGATTAATGAACATCCAATGGAGGAGTAAAATTTCTGTTTGTCACTTGCACAAACTGTTTTACACATGTCTTTTTACACACATCTCCAACCCTGTTGAATAACGAAAAGAACCACCTCTCGAATTGCAATTGCTTATGTTGTCATTGCATTACCAAAAAAATAAATTTTTAACTCAGTTACTATAGATTTTAAATTTTTTTATGGCAACATAGAGGGCGTGGATTAAAATAGACGGTTAGTAGACAGTTGAGCATTGTCTCGTTACGTTGTCCTATGGGATAGACTAGGTGGTAATTTGGAGCCCCGTTTCGGCTTTTCCTTTCATACCAATAGTATTAGTATTATTCTCGTAGTTACTTGTTCTTTGATATTTGTTAATATCTATTTTTTTGTACTTCGGTTATCGCATTATTTAGCTGTTGTTACCGTTCCTTTCTTTCATGATCATGATGCTTTCTTTATTATTTTCTCATGATTTCTTTGCTTTCATATTTTCTTTTTCCATAACTGCTTTGTATGGCTTTCCTTGAGCTGAGAGTCTATCGGAAATAGCCTCTACCTCCGCAAGGTAGGGGTAAGGAGTGCATACACTCAACCCTCTCCAGACCCCCCCTTGTAGAGTTACAATGGGCATGTTGTTGGTTGGTATTATGCATCAACTAGAGATGGAGTTAGAAATATGAGTTTATTGATTCTGATTTTAGAAAAGACAGCTTGCTGAATTCTGAATAAATTATTTAGATATATTAATTGAACTTTTAAATACAAATATAAGGTCTAGACAAAAAACTGTTCTGTGAAACCCGTGAACAAACTTGTAGCTCCACCCCCGGAATTGACCAATAAGGTATATTAAAGTTACCACTAAGAATTATAAAATCTAGTTTTCTTTCCTAGAAAAAGAAAAAAAGATCGTGACTTTATTACACGAATGCATCCCATTATTAGGTACTAAAATTTATTGATGTGAACCTCAGAAATAATATAAAATACAGCTCCCCATTGAAAAAAAGAAAATTTAGTTCCTAAGAATCTTGACCTGTTCCAAGATGGATTTTTGGTGAAGTTGATTACTCTGCTGCAACTCTATGTAATCCTTGTACTTCATTGGTATATAAGCTGGAGGGTTGCTTTCACTTTGTACCAATGGGCAAGCAGGGCTCACAATTGCTTCTAGTGATGGTCCATGAGCAACAGCAACTGATATTCTTGGACTTGTGTTGTTTACCACTACTCTGTGTACATTGCTCTTGTATTTGCCATTACTGAAAATCTACCAAAGGAATAGAAAGACACATTGTTACTAAATGTTAATTGAAGTTAAATTATACGCACCTATGGTCTAAAACTTTCTTTAGACTACCAGCACAATTTAACTTGTTATATGTAATAGTGTTGTTATCATTTTTATATCGATTAATGCTTGTCATATAGATTTATCTGTAATTACACTACAAGTGATATGATATAGAGCTTGAAGTTTGTATGATTATATCATGAACGGAAAAGGTTCAAATGTGCCCTTGTACAATATGAAATTGAGTATATTTATCTGTTAATACCTTTAGCTCATATATGTCTTTATCGTCAAATACATGATTCAAATATGCCCTTATTTTCAAAGGTTCCCCAACTTAACCTAATTACAAGATTAATAAGTCAAATCGCACCAGATCTTGACATGTGTCATAATCCTAAGAGGCCTAAATTTATTTGTACCCATATAAAGAGCATATTTGGTCCTATGCACATACTCTGAGGGCACATTGGCTCATGTAGTTTACAGTACACAAATTCCTTCACGATTCAGGTAGTTTAACCAATTACTTTTTTTGTGTAAAGTTTAGGAGTACCATTTTTGTCAGAATACTAATTAGTGCCTATTTTAAAATTTTATTAATTATGTCTATTGTCTACCGATCAATAGCACATACAATTTAAATACAATAAAAAAGGAATTTAATTACCTCAAGATGATCACCAGTATTGACCAAGAGAGAATTTGGAAGAGCATTGACATGAATCCATTTGCCTTGATGTTGAACTTGTAGACCTCCAACTTGGTTTTGAATAATAAGAGTTAAAAGGCCATGATCTGAATGAGGTGGCATTCCAAGTGCAAGTTCAGGCTGAGGACAACGTGGGTAATAATTTGCAATGAATATCTGAAATCCTGACTTCATGTCTAGAGCTTTGTCCAAGAAACATTCTTCAAGTCCCAAGCCTTCTGATATTCCTGCAAGTAATCCTTTTGCTACTTCTCGAGTTTTCTCACTATACTCCGACATAGTATCACTATAAAACAAAAGAGATAAATGAATAAATAATTAAATAAATAAATAAAAATGAACTCATAATCATTTACTTTCCGAGGTATTAATAGTGATTAAATTAGCTCATGAAAACATGAATCATCCAACTCATTGAAGTTAGGGCGGAATATTAGCTCTGCCCCTTTTAATCCGTCCAATTCAACCCATCTACAATACGGGTTGAACGTAGTACCCATGAGAAACTGTCAAAATGTTTTTGAAAAAAGCTTTGTTGATATGTTGTATATAACCATAAGCCCATAATAAAGGGTGGGGAAAAAGCTTTAGGAAAATTTAAATACTTCGTAAAAAATAAGCGGATTGAGTTATGACCCGTTTCTTAGTTCATTTTAGCACAAATAACTTTCGGCCGGATCATTTATTGACACAACTCATTTTGATCTAACCAAATTTCACCCAATCCACTCATTTGACACACCTAGTTTTAGTACTATCAAGTACTTAACATGTAAATATTTTACACAATAAGAAAGATAATCACAGTAAATATTTATGATGATTATTAATTAATCGGTAACTTGATAAAAATTGTAATTAACAGTTGTAATAGGTTAAACTACGATGATCGTTTAAATTGGTTTTATACAACTTAAATTTTTATTGAAATATTGTTAGATGGAAGAAGGTACCTGTACCCTTGGGGTTTGCTAGGAGAGTGAAATTTAGGATGTACAAAGACCTTAAGATAGTCCCTCCAAAAAAAAGCTTTCTCCTTAGAGGCGTTGAAGCTGGTACCACACCTTATTGGATCCAAAACATGCTTCCCTTCAAACTCTTTCTTCTCTTCGTCTCTCATAATGAAAAATCCTTGAGTCCCATCAATTACTTCCTTCATCAAATTTTCTGGTATTCCATGATTTACCACCTGCACCATTCATATAATCAGTGATATTTTTAAACTTACAAAAAAGAAAAAAGAGACCGGCAACTAGGTGTGTAATAGTTACGAAATATTAATGTATTATAAATAGCTGATAAGCTTTAAATGTTGAAATTAATTTTATAAATAAGCAAAATGCATTTTGATAAAGATGTTGAAACTGAAAATAAGGTGATGATGCTTGGTAAAAATGTGGATAAGCAGTTCTTTTGTTAAAATGACTTAAATATTCATAAAATTTACCAAAAATTATAAATTTAAAAGTATCTTCGTAAGAAATGGAGGAACAGTGGATATGGTGTGAGGAGGAACTGTGAGATTTTGTTTTGGAAAAGGTACTGAGAATTATATAAAAAAATAGTAAAAAGTTAGCCAAACCTAGAGTGCTGATAAGCTGAAAAGCTAAGTTAGGACGACTAAGTTATGATTTTTCGTTGATTTTAACTTATAAGCACTTGGAGTATTTACCAAATACGTATATAAACGAAAAAGGGCTTATAAGCCAATTTGACCAGCATATAAGTTTAACTAAACACTCATCATATAATGGTTTTTGACCAAAAGGTTACTTATTAAATCTTGCTCTATGATCCGATTTGTTCTAGTAATAATTTTGTGTCAGGACATATCTAAAATAGTAGTAATTAGTGAAATAAAAATATTTAGAGAAACCATGAAAGTAAATCTATCGCCTATGATCTAAAGATGAAAATCTTTGCAATATTTTAAAGCATTCATGAATAACACAACAAAAAATTAATAAAAGACAACACCGTTTTCCCTTTTCTAGTGTACCATGAAAAATCCCCAGTCTTGGCAAGCTTTGTTTAGGCTGTTGATAGCTTCTGAACGTTGATGAGGATCAGTGGAGTTGAGTAGAGAAAAATCAACGGTAGGGATGGAGTTTGAATCAATAGGATCAGATGCAGGGGAATCAGAGGGATACATAGCAGAGTTAACATAGTTTGAAGGAATAGACTTGAGATTTGGTGACTCAGAAAGTGTTTTCACAGTAATGGCAGGTTGAGTAGGAGCCATTTAACTTTAATCTTAGCAAAAATGATGGTATATTGTGTGTACAATATGGAGATAATCAAATGGCTTGGTGAGAAGGTACTTATATATCGTCCTTTTTATAAGAGAACATCAACTTTATTTGCCAATGGATCAGAGATATTTGTTTTGCAATTTTAACTTTTTTTGACTTACTAGTTTGTCTGCTAGTAAACTTTAATATATTTGATTGATCGAACTTTGATATAGCTTTGCTATTTGATAGTAATATTTAGCTAAAAAGTTCTATGAAATTATTAAGCTTTTCCTAAAATGATAATGCACTTACGTCAAAGTATGATACTGGTGATCAACACACCAGAACGACATTAAATGCATTATTTTTTCAATCAAAACATAGCAACAATCTAAGATTAAAGAAGAAATAAGTTGGTAAAATATCAACTTATCAAACCCCCAAACTTAAACTATTGCATGTCTATGTTCAAGTTCAACGATCAAGCTATGCAATTATTTCATCACTTATTTTTGTTGCTTCAATAAAAAATAGACAAATCTATTTACCTAACAAGATCAACTTTATAAAAGAGGAAACACATCTCAATTCAAGCGTAATTCAGGAATCACGATTTAGTAACTGTCATAATCCAGTCAATTCACTAACAGTCACAATTGGAATCATAGGTTAATTTAATCTTAATCACGGTTATTCAATCATTATCTGAAGAAAGCATAATTTCTTTTGGGGAATCCATACCCCCCTATCGATATCAAAGCAACAACACATTTTAACCCTTCTTTCTTTGCAATTTCATTTGGATTTAAATATCTTAACTAGTGTACTTCACCGCGCTTCGCGCAGTCACGAAAAAAATTCTCTTACAAATATAAAAATCATAAGTTTAATAGAAAGATAAGAAATATAAAACAATTGCCGATTAGTAAAATAAAAGGTATAGACATTGATTCCTACATTTAGTATAAAATATTTGTTTCTACCAAAGAAATAAGATTTTACAAGAACTAACATGCTAATAAGCATAGAACTTGTAACTCTACTGAAAAGAAAGAAAGAAATACAGAAAGAAAAAAAAGGAAAAGAAAAGGGTAATAAGAACATAACACGTATTTGTGAGCCTTAAGCCTCTCAATGATAGCATCAACTTGATACAAAAATTAAAAAAATTAAAATTTAAAAGAATTAAAACCCTAAAAGCACAAAGTAAATAAATATTAAAAAATTATAAAAATTACATGCATGCCAATTAACAAAACAAAAAAAGAAAAAATAAAGACGTCACTACGACACAGAGTACATATAGCTACGAAATATATTATAGCTAAATATGAAAATTTCCGTGACTAAACGCTTTAGCTACAAAAACAAAACAAAACAAAAAAAAAATATTCGTAGCATTCGTAGCTAGAAGTAGCGTAGCTAAAAGTTAGCTACAAACTTTACATGATCCGTAGCTAAAGAGTAATACTTATTGCTACAAATTTTTTTATGTTGTAGCTGTGATAGTAAAAAATTCTTGCCACGAAATATATACTTGTAGCAAATAGCTTTACTCTTTTGCCATGGCAAATAAAATATGTAGCAATCTTTATATTATATAGCCAGTGGCGGACCTATGTATGGAGTTATGGGTGCTGAAGCACCCATTGGGTTTAGCTAAATTGTATTATATATGCATGAAAATATTTTAAAATGCCAATAAAGTGACCATGAGCACCCATGTTTGGTTTCTATGATCATTGTAAAACGTATATCAAAATTAGTGAAGCATCCACGACTTATAAATTCTAGATCCGCCATTGTATATAGCCACAATATATTCTACTGTGGAAAAAGATTTAATTTGTTTGCTATGAAATTCAAACTTTGTGGCTATTTTATATTTTACTTTCGTGGCAATAAGATTTGTATTTAGCTACAAGTTTGAAATTCATAGCTATGAATTGAAGTATTTGCCACAAACGTTTTTGTACATACTGATGGATATAAATTATTCATGATATTGTGTATATAAAAATAAGTTTTTAAATAAAACATGAATAAATATATCCTATTCTCGCATATTTTCTGACAAATTCTACAGGAAGAAGAGTACTGCAGAAGAATAGAGAAGAAACAAATTGTCAAATAAGTAAGCAAAGAATTCAATAAGTGCAACCACGAATTCATAAGTCATAACCATGGAGTTTTACATGTAGGAATTACAAAAGACAACATTGGGAGAAGTTGCATAATCTCACACCCATCAAGTGTTGAAATCCACGGGTGTCACCGCCACTTTCGTACTCACACCCGTCAACTATGGGCATCAAGAAAGAAGTTGCATAATCCCACACCCGACAAGTGTTGAAATCCACGGGTGTCACCACCACTTTCATATTCACACCCGCAACTATGGGCGTCAAGAAAGAAGTTGCAAAATTCACTGATGCGACTACCATTGTTATACTCTCACCCGTCAAGTAAGGTCACGGAAGTGAGCACTACTTCAAGGAATGCATTCGTAGGGGGGAGACACTTACATTTTCCTATAAATAGAAGCATCACTTTGCTTACAAATCATCCAATAATTTAGAAGACAAAGTGTTAATCTTGTTTTATTCTCTTTTCTTTCCCTTGTAGTAAAAATATTTCTCCAAGTCTTTCAATATTTCTAGTTTCTTAAATTCATATTTTCTCTTTTCTAACTCCATAATGGAGTAATCTCTTTTTGTTGGGATAGTTGAAGAAACTTGGTGTAATGTTATATTATCTTATTTTAGTTATTCTTCGTCTTGATATTATTTAAGTGTCATACTTTGTGTTGGAATGATATGTTCTACTAATCATTATCGTTACTTTCAAGATATTTTGTGTTATGATTATAGTTATATTAATTTGTACTTCTAACAAGGAGGGAAATTAATATACTATAATAATCGCATAAAATATATATGTAATAATAATTTTTAGTCATCTATTATTCCAAATCTTTGAACTTGCTTCTTTTAATCCTAATTCTCACGGAGGGGTTATTTCAAGTTAGTTCTTAGGTTTAAATCTTTATCTTATTTCTTTCCCTCCTAATTCTCACGGAGGGACAGTCTCAAATAAGTTTATTGATTTAAGGACTAATCGCAAGAGGTCTTTATTCCTCATAACACAAATCAAGTCTAGAAACTATTTCTACTGTTTTGTGGAATTTACTAAAAAAAGGTTTTATTGTCATATATACACTAAGTGGATTCAGCGACTCCCAACTCTTTCTTTTAAGATAATCTTTTGAAAGTTGTTTCATTTGTTAAAGTAATTTACAAATATAAGTTACTACTCTCCTTTCATCAATCTGATTCTCTCAAATAAGCAAAAATACTACAAGTCTGTAGCATAGATTTTTGAATCTCTGTGGGACGATATCTTAAACTATATTAGAATTTGACAGAATACGAGCGAAATTTCCTATGCACCTTGGCCTCATCACATAGCTATAAATTCGTTCTTTTTGCCACAAAATTCTTAAAATAGTAGCAATTTTTTTTTATTTTGCTACGAAAGGTGAAAACGTATAGTATAACCGTAGTTTGGGCAATTATATATAGGTTTAGTCATGATTACAGAAACTCCATTGCTACAAATTGAAGAATATGCCATAAGCATTGTTAACTCAATAATTTCTATAACGTAGCAAAAAATCAAAAAATTTAGATTCCAAAATAGGTTTCAAGTTACACATAATTACATAGTTACATTTCAAAATATTCACTATACATAATTTTCTATGTCAACTACAATAGTAGTGTCTTGCTTGAGATACAAAGCTGCATATTCTTCTCCTTTTTCTTCCGTCATTGTCTCCAATTGTACCGTAGTTTGACCAATATATATCGCTCACTTATCATTGTTGCTCTAATAATTCCACATATTTGCCTGTCAGTATCATCAACAAAGTAAATTAATACCAAAAAGCAAAAATAATCGTATCATGTATATCACTTTAACATGTACATATGATCATATATTTTATAGAAAAGCATTATCTTTACTAAAATCTCCCTAACATTTTTATATGACCAATTTTTGTAAGACAATGAAACTCAATAATCTTAAAATGGATTGGAAGCTCCAAGCAATTCAATCTTTTGCCCTAAAAGTTTTTGTCGACAAAGTTTTAATCAAGGAACAAGCACATTTGCAACACTACATTATCCTTCAGGGAAGAATTATAGATCCATAACAAGAACACCTACCGAACCGATATTAACATGTAAAATAATAATAAGCATTTGATTTTAACTACATTATGACTGTTGAACAAATTCCCAACATAAATATTTATACGACACGACACAACCATAAACTAACTTAGCTTCTATAGTGGTATGTATAACAAAAAAAATCAACATTGACTCCAACATCCAAAAAGCAAAATTCCAACTTACCTTATTGTCGAGTTCACAGAACTTCACTCTCAATTTAAATGGAATCACCATTGCTTACCTTAAACCGATGAGAACTAATCTACATAAATAAATAAATAAATGCATAAATAAGATAATTGCTTTAATGTCTAAGGTTATAGCAACTTAAAGAGAAAAGTAAAAATACTTGTGATCAACAAATGGAGAGGAAAGAAAATTAAAGCTTGAACAACTCCAAATTGATATTTGATTGACGTAGCAAAGGGGAAGCGGGTGAGGAGGGCCTGAGGGGTGTGGCGGCTGGGATGAAAAGATCTTAGGTTCTGGGGATCTTGGACGGCGGCCAATTTGCGTCCTATTGATTTATATATATACATATTTTGTTTTTTACTTTTTGTATACAAATACTATAAATATTACGACTACAGGATCAAAAATGATCGTGTTAGTTCTACAAACTTTTTAGTCCAAACTAGCTAGGCATGAGCAAAAAACCGAGCCAGCTCAAATGGTGTGGACGGTAGTTTTATAGTTAACCTAAAAACGTTTTTTAAAAAAAATGGTATGCTTTTTTTTAAAAAAATGTCAAAGCGATACACAATTTCTTTTTTTAATTACATAGGGGGTAGGGGAAGACAAGATGGGAATCGAACCCTCACCAACAATGTGAAATTTCAGGTAGCCAATTAATTATGCTATTAAAAACCCCCCGATACACAAATATATGGTATCCATTTGAGGGTTAATTTCACACAAGGAAAATGGAGGAAACTCCTTTTTCTTTTTCTTTTTATTTTATTTTTTATTTTTAGTCTTTTTATAGCTACAGTGATCCATATAAAAAAGAAAAAGGAAAAAATATCCTTTTGAAACATAATATATTACTACTTTACTAAATTCCTGAGGGCATTCAATAAATTCTCTTCCTCTGTTTACCCCAGTATCGGTTCGATTGGTCATGAAACTTTCATATTTTGTTTTTACTCCGTACACAAATTCGAATTGATCACTCTGACTTCCACCCCTATTTTATTTCATTACAAAGTTTGAGTAGTCAACTGATTACCAATTTTTGAAGAGTTGAACGCACTTTATTTGTGTGAACTATTTTCTAATTCTAGCTGTCATGGAGCCAGTAGCCAGCTTAAGCTTCATAATACTTGCAACTGGACAAGTCCAAAAGTCCAATTGAAATAGCTGTTTCCGGATAAAAGGACAATGAAGTTATGGTCTTTAAATCTCGAAAGACATAATTGAAATGAAAAAGCAAGCACTAATTTGGAAATATTTGAGATAGATATGTACATACTATAGCATCAGTCTATTCAACCTAGAAGATAGAATGTGGCTAAGCATGAAAGTGACGTTATCTTTTTTCAACAAATGCACATATTTTGACCATCCACCTTGAGTGTTTTTGTTAATAACTAAGCGCTTGCAGCATGGAAAGTTGGAATTAGAGCAGGTTATGCGAATTCAGTGTGAGTTTAAAAAGAAGCTAGTTGCCTCATGCATGTCACTACCAAAAAAACAACTCTTTTTCGATCAAAGCATACTGAGCGATTTAATCGGTCAAAAATATCCATGATCGTCTTAGCGATATTTGTGGCCTAAGACCAAACTTTAATACAAAGCATAAATTAAATAAAACATATACTTAATATTTGTGTGAAAACTATATTTTTCAGTCTTTTGAGATGCAAAATTGTTTAATTTTCTTGTTATCCATTTTTATGCCAATAAACTTAGAGAAATGAAAAACCAACTAATATATATTAATAGTAAAAGATGGAGCTCCATAAGTCAGTATCAATCATCTTATGGTAGAAAAGAAAAGCTGTCATTCCTTTTTTATGTCAGCGGCTTGCATTTTTTCTTTAGAAGTATTCAAAATAAAAATATAAAGTGGAGCCCTCATATAATTATGGGGCCTAAGGCGTATGCCTTATAGTTGAAACGACCCTAAAAATATCAACTCGAAAACCGACCCAATCGCCAGGAATTAAAGAATTTTTTTTTAAAAAGAAAGCCATTGAATTCCGTCGCTTTTTTAGCGTCAAAACCGACCGACATAATGATAATTTTAACCGGAAAATAGGAGTAATTTTTCTGACGAACCAAACGAGCAAGTCGGTTTATTATTTAAAATAATTTTTAAACAACCAGCTGAGTCAAATTTACCATTCATTAATAGATATAAAATTTTAAAATTAAACTGCCCGTCCCATGAGATACCTCACTAAGGTATATCTAAATTTGCTAGCTTATGACTGCAAGTGTTATATTTCTACCGATATATACCTCCAACAAGATCTAGGTAATTACTAAGATGCCAAATATATGCACATAGATTAATGAACATCCAATGGACTAATGGAGGACTAAAATATCTGTTTGTCACTTGCACAAACTGTTTTACACATGTCTTTTTACACACGTCTCCAACCCTGTTGAATAGCGAAAAGAACCGCGTCTCGAATTGCAATTGCTTATGTTGTCATTGCATTACCAACAAAATAAATTTTTAACTCAGTTACTATAGATTTTAAATTTATTTATGGCAACATAGAGGGCGTGGATTAAGATAGACGGATTGCTAGTAGACGAGCTTGAAGATGTCTCGTTACGTTGTCCTATGGGATAGACTAGGTGGTAATTTGGAGCACCGTTTCGGCTTCTCCTTTCATACCAATAGTATTAGTATTATTCTCGTAGTTACTTGTTCTTTGATATTTGTTAATATCTATTTTTTTGTACTTCGGTTATCGCATTATTTAGCCGTTGTTGCCGTTCCTTTCTTTCATGATCATGATGCTTTCTTTATTATTTTCTCATGATTTCTTTGCTTTCATATTTTCTTTTTCCATAATCGCGTTTGCATGGCTTTCCTTGAGCCGAGAGTCTATCGGAAATAGCCTCTACCTCCGCAAGGTAGGGGTAAGGAGTGCATACACTCTACCCTCTCCAGACCCCCTTGTAGAGTTACAATGGGCATGTTGTTGGTTGGTATTATGCATCAACTAGAGGTGGAGTTAGAAATTTGAGTGTCACGACCCAAATCATGGATCATGCGGGCACCCACACTAACCCTCCCTGGTGGGCGAACCCTTCAGATAACTACCTTAATTTGATACAACATGCGGAATAAATACTGTTATTATAAGAAATTCCCAAAATCTGGTCTATACTCATACAAGAGCTTCTAAGAAGTTTACAATTTGAATAGATAACGAGACTCAACTGGATACGACTTTCGTTTAAGGATAGAGAACAACGAAATCTAAGGAGAGACTGCGGGTTGCAATATCTCAAATAGCTCACCCAAACGCCTTTGACGAATGCCTCGAAACGGTCGTGAGACTCCGAACATCGCACGAAAATAACTCTACACTCCGGAAGGAGTGTAGCAAGAGTAGTATGAGCACAACACTAGGCTCGTAGGTATCATAGGCCGACAATGGTTAGTTCACGCATATAAACAAGAAGCAACTAACAAGTAAGCGGATAAGTAATCAAACACAATCACACATTTAGCACATACGAGAAAGTCTTGCATTAACGATAGTCGCAGGGGATCTCAATATCTCGGATTATAAGCCTAGGGAGAATTCTATAAACCTCGATTCCATCCAACCTTTAAAATAAATACTCACAAACAACAACTCGAATTCACAAATCAAGAATCAATCGAGAATGTGCCATGCAATGACATGAATGACCATTCAAATGGAGTGCTATGCAATGCAATGTCGTGCTATGTAAATGTTATGCAATGCGGTAGTCACCTCTCACACTCCACTCCCGTACACACATGCTATGGCAATGCCTCATAGTCATGACCCATGGGGGACCCGCGAAGTCCATGTACCACTCGCTCCGAATATAACCTCGGATCACGAGCACACTCTCACGATCCCGCAAAGACCTCGGGCATCGGACACTCCATCGTTCCCGCAAGAAACCTCGGGCAACAAACACTCACAATCTCCGGCAGAAACCTCGGAGTCTCTCTCCGTCACTCTCAATCTCCGAAACCCGAGTCTCTCTCGTCACTCTCAATCTCCGCAAAAACCTCGGAGTCTCTCAATCACTCTCCTCACCATTATAACAACATAAGAGTAATATGAAAGCATGTCATGCATGATATCGATCTCAATTATATCACCAATATACGCAATAAACAAGTACAAGTCATATTATTGCCCACGGCTCAATCATCAATATTACCCTTCCCTTTCATAAGGTGAGGGAGCTAGTATGTGATAAAGATACAACTAGGTGATAATTACATCACATAGCACATAGAATATGGGATGCATGCCTCGCATGGAATCAACCTCAATAATCACCGCAATCATAGGTTCCATAGATTCATACTAGGAATTGCAATTCAATATTCAATTCTCGGCAATAACCTTCCTCTTCCATATGACCGGTGGGAGAACAAGAGAGAGAGAATTATATCAAATACATGAAATCACAATACAATGACAGCTCACATAACAATATCGTAATAATGGCGACGAGCCCACATAACAAGATTACAATAATGGCGACAAGCCCACATAACAAAGATCACAATAATGGCGACAAGCCCACATAACAGCCGGCAATACCAACCTAGATGGAATTTACCTCCACACCATGCCCGAAGGCCTATCATACTTTCCCGTCAATCACTACTATTTACATACGTTTCGCTAACCGGAGTCTAGACATAAAGTAAACCGTAACCTACCTCAATGCGAACGGGTGTCACGAACTTTCACGCCAAAGCTTTTTCCTTCGAAGTGCTTCCGATCGGACAAGGTCTTTAGTGCTTATTCGTCACACAATATGTGTACGCTACCCAATAATACTTCAACCTATATTAAGACGCCAACAACTATGATTAAGCTACGGGGGAGATTCAAACGTATTCTAACGTTAGTAACTCCTTTCTAGATGTTTAGGCGATGTTTTCTCTTGTATCTAAACCAACCACATACTACCAATACAACATCAATAATTATGTGTTCAATACCAATCCGGACAGCCCACACAATATTCTAAACAGCCCACATTCATAACATGCAATAACGATTCACATACGGCTTCGACATTCTCAAGTTACTTTTATTAGTTTGTAGCCTTAACGTTTGCATATAACAACTTATAACAGCCCATCCAACATACAATATGATGTATACTCTTAACTTATAATTATTCTTTCCAACTTAATGAAAACACAAGTCCAAAACAGTCCACTACCACAACATGTCCAAAACAGGTCTCTAACCGACAACATAACGATGTTCGAATTCTTGCAAACGTTTACGAACATACTAAGCCAACCACATGCGATTTTTATACATCATTTCATGTCTTCTTTTCATATAATTTCAGTAAGTTATGACCAGCTATCCACACGACAAGTACAACATCAATTCATACGCAACTACGCTATATCGTCATTTTTATAATCCTTATAACAACTCACAAATGACTTTAGTTTCAACTCCAACCATTAAACACCTTCATTTCCATCATAAAATTCATGATAATAACAATCAAAATATCAAGTAAAAACAGTTCACTAACTTCTTCACAAAACAGTCCACACACGGCTACACCATGCTTCAACATCGCTCACATAAAATCATAGATTCAACCATTTTCATACTAACATAACTTCACCTTTAACCTTCCAATTCTTTTCATTCTTTTTACCATGAGATCTATGATAGTAACAACCATATTTATTAAAGAAAATCAGTCCATTAATTCCACCAAAACAGTCCCTACGGCCAACTAACATTCCAACACCAACTTTCATGATTTTATGCATGCGATTCATGTTCGTCAAGTTACAACCATACTTCAACATCAACACATATAACCCCATAACTACCATCATGTTCCAACATCAACACACCTTATTTCATGCATACAACTTATATTCACACATCTACATCACCCTTAATACATGAAAAGAAAGTTAGATCTTACCTTGACAACTTGACTTCTCTACTTGGCTAGAGTTGGTGACTTGAGATGGAAATGGTTCTTGTTGCTCCAAAGACTATATTCACGTTTTAGGGACCTTCTAAAGGGTTAAAACACCTTGGAAAATAATTTTTGGATCAAGACTCAAAGGGCTCAAAAATCAGCCCCTTGGCCGAAAGCTTCCTCTTTCCCTCTCTAGGTTTTCTTTCTTTGTTGTGAAGTTGAAATGAATGTAATGGCTGATTCCTTAGTCATTATTTGGTTCAACTTTGATGCCTACAAGTTGGTCACATGCTCCACTTATGGCATGAGTCACTCCATTAACTTTACACTTAAAATTCCATTTTTTTCTACAACTTTAGGCCAAGTGTGGCCAAGCCTCACCTTCTTGTTTCTCCTTTCTTCTTTCTTTTCAATTGTTTACAAGACAATTGTATGTGTGGTGAATGATTCATACACCATCCTTTGTCCATTGTAATTATGCCAAGATGAATGAGCAATATTTAATGTGAAATGATCCCTCCACCATGTTGGGTCTTCCTAAAATAATGTATACTTTCATAAAGTAGTAGATGCTTAAATATTCAAATGCATGCTTCACATGGATGCCTTATTTTCAGTCACTTGGCTGAATTCCACACTCCTTTCTCTCAATTTGGTTGTCCACAATATAATGTAAGTGTAGTGGATGAATCACATTTAAATGTATATTTGTATGTCTCCCATAGTAGTCTTATTTAAGATGACTTTGAGTCATCTTTTGGACATGGCATGTTAATGTTCATATTGGCTCATTGTTGCCACTAATTTTAACTTAACACCACGATTAAGTAGTTCCTAATTTCCATTAATGCTTCTATACCAAACAAAATTTGTAGATAAATTGTGACTTCAAACGAAATCGGAAGTTAAAGTCTCTACTTTGTATCTTGAGATAGTCTTAATACTCAGCCCGACTTGAATCATCCATATCTCCTTACCCCGATATCATTTTGACGAGCTGTTTGTTGCGTTGCAAACTAGACTCGATGAACTTAATTTTAGGCTTTTGAAACACCTTAAAACTCCTCATATACTAGGAGATATGCCTCCTACAATATAGGCTAAAATCGGGTCCGAGATTTTACGAAATTGTTCCGATTCATTTCGTTTAACTTCTAATCCTCTTCCAACCTCATGTAACCTCTTATACATACATATACACAGTCATTTACATCCATAACAATTCATATACATGTCTCGAAGGGTCCGTAGAATCACAATAACCATAAGTAGAACTCACAAAGCTTCGACGAAACTCCAATCGAAAAAGTATATTCCTATCTTTTGTCCATCTTCTATATCATTACTAATAATCTCAAATACTTTAAAAGGTCACTCACATTACCTCATATACATACTCATAACGCGATTTCAAATCCTTTAGGTTACCAGGTCACCTCGAGATACTTAAGACAACCATATTTATAACGATATTCTTACTAACTCGATTAACTTTCCTTGAACCTTCTTAACTCATTCTTTCTTGTTTTAATACAAGTAGCAAGGATTATTATGGAGTGTGACATTCTCCCCTCCTTTAGAACATTCGTCCTCGCATGTCAAATGAGGACTAAAACTCGTCAATTAAATAACCGAATCACCCGTTATCGCAGACTATAGACAGCAAGATTAGACCACGAAAAGGGTGTTTTAGGAATATTAGGCCTAAAAGTGCCAAACGACCAAATGGGTCGTTACATTGAGTTTATTGATTTTGATTTTAGAAAAGACAACTTGTTGAATTCTGAATAAATTATTTATATATATTAATTGAACTTTTAAATACAAATATAAGGTCTAGACAAAAAACGGTTCTGCGAAACCCGTGAACAAACTTGTAGCTCCACCCCCGGAATTGACCATTAAGGTATATTAAAGTTACCGCTAAGAATTATAAAATCTAGTTTTCTTTCCGAGAAAAAGAAAAAAAGATTGTGACTTTATTGCACGAATGCGTCCCATTATTAGGTACTAAAATTTATTGATGTGAACCTCAGAAATAATATAAAATACAGCTCCCCATTGAAAAAAAGAAAATTTAGTTCCTAAGAATCTATTGAAGATCCAAAGAAAACGAGAGAGAGAATTGAAGAAACGAGAGAGAGAAAAGAAGAAGACAGCTGTGACGTTTACAAAGAAAACGAGAGAGAGAATTGAAGAAACGAGAGAGAGAAAAGAAGAAACAGCTGTGACGTTTACAAAGAAAACGAGAGAGAGAATTGAAGAAACGAGAGAGAGAAAAGAAGAAACAGCTGTGACGTTTTTGACCAGGTGGATTAATCTCACCCATACAACACACACACATGATAGATCAATCTTCCACCCTTAGATTAGAATCATGGCAGATTTAAATATGGTCATGTGACCAACACGAGAGAGAATAAAATTTGTTATACAATGGACAAATTAGAATAGGACAGTGTAATTAGTTTTGTCCATTTCCTCTTCGTTCGATACATTCTGTTGCATAGTTTTGTGTATAAAGAGAGGTACATACTGATCAATAAAATACACAGAGAAAATTTCCAAAATCTGTGTCTTCTTTCATGGTATCAGAGCAGATCTGAAAGCTCGATCCAAACCTTCATCAAAATCATCTTCTTCAATCTCCCAGTAAATCCAAATGGGTGATACAACACCAATAATACAGTCAAGCAATGTGGACAAGGCAATCACCTATGACCACAGCCACCCATATCATCTTAATAACTCTGATTCACCTGGAATGGCTCTAGTCAACAATGTGTTTGATGGTAGAGGATACTCAGGTTGGAGAAGATCGATCCCCATCGGCACTATCACCAAAAGGAAACTTGGTTTCATTAACGGTGCTTGTAAAGGTCCGGATCCGAAATCTACGTGAATACGAACAACGGGGTTTGTGTGAATGATATGGTCATTTGTTGGATCTCAAATGCACTATCAAAAGAGATTAGAGATAGTGTAATGAGCTACAAAGACAAGAAAAGAACTTTATTTAGAACAGAGATTTGGCAAATCAAATGGTGCTAAACTATATCATTTACAAAAGGAATTATCAAGTCTGGTTCAAGGAAATAGTGACATTGCTAGGTACTTTACCAAGCTCAAAAGACTATGGGATGAATTGGATGCACTGAATGTTGTTATTTCTTGCTCATGTGCATGTGTGTGTGAAGGGAAGTCCAACCTGATGAAATCCTTAGAGGACCAGAGGTTGATACAATTTTTGATGGGATTAAATGATATATACACACAAGCAAGAGGAAACATTCTTATGATGAACCCTTTACCCAGCATGGATCTTGCATACTCTTTACTTTTGCAAGATGAAAATCAGAGAGAAATGTATACCAATTCTAATCATACTACTGAATCTGCCTCTTTTATGGTAACTTCACAAGGCAGGGGTTATCAGAGGAATGGAAACCAGGTTTTTAAAACACCAAATCAAGCACATCATAAACTTGGAAACAACACACAGAGGAACAGCAAAGGATTTTCAAAATACAAGCCTAGAAAGGCAAAATACAACCCAAATGTGAGCTGCACATATTGTGGGAAAACAGGTCATGTAGAGGATGATTGTTACAGACTTCATGGTTTTCCTGAAGACTTTGAGTTTACAAAAACCAAATCCTATCAAGGGAAAGCAAATGGAGCAGTTGCTGAGGAAGAATTTGAGTTTGCTAACAACACAAGAGTAGAAGCATGTAAAGACAATCAGAACAACCATACTCCATACAGCAATCAACACAACCATGTTTCATACATGAGCAAGGATCAATATGCAGAATTGGTGCAACAAGTTATTAAGGAAGTAAAGATGGGACAAACAGGAAGTTCAAACAGTACAAATGGTGGTTTCAATGCAGGAGCAATTGCTGGTACAATTCTAAAATATTCAAGCACTTGTTTATCGATTTTTAACACGCAGGATCATTGATTCAGGTGCATCAGAGCACATGTGTTTTGATTCTAAATCTTTTATGTCTTTGTCTCCTCTTCCTGTTCCTATCAGCATCACCTTGCCTAATTCTTTCAGGATCATTGTGACTCATGCAGGAAGTGTCTCTATTCTACCTAAAATAACTCTGAAAAATGTCCTTCATGTTCCAGATTTCAAATATAACTTAATATCAGTTCATAAGTTATGCAATCGTTTAAGTGTGATGTGTTATTTACTCTTAGTGGATGCATATTAAGACCCTTTTAATGAGGAACACTCAAGTTTTTGGTAAAAGAGAAGGACTCTACTTGTGCGGCCTAGTTCTAAGTCTAAGACCACTTTAATGAAAATGTAGTTTCATGTCAGAAGGAAGAAATTCCATTTCCGAGTCACAAATAGCTCTTTTCCGGTTTCGGCAAATGTAATTCCTAGTATAACTCTATGGCATGTAAGATTGGGACATGTTCCTTATTCGGAATGAAAAAGTTTCCTTTCATTCATTTTCCTTCAAATCTTCAACATGTTTGTGATGTATTCTAAAGCTAGGCAAACCAGTGCGCCTTTTCCTCTAAGTCAAATTCAATACAAAAGGAATTTTGATCTAATTCCACACACGGGGTCCATATAAAACTTGCACTTATAATGGATATAGGTATTTTCTTACCATAGTGGATGATTTCAAAGAGGGACACCGACTTTTCTCGCTAAGTTCTAAATCCAATGCTTTTTCGTTCTAAAGGATTTTTTGATCATGATTGAGAGGCAGTTCAATGATAAAGTGAAGGTTATCAGGTCTGATAATGCTCTAGAATTGGGAAAAGGCACACAAGAGGCTCTTTTTCTAAAGTCTCAAGGAATAATAATACATCAAACATCATGTGTAGGAACACCACAACAGAATGGTGTAGTGGAAAGAAAGCATAGACATCTCCTAGAGATTGCAAGGGGTCTGATGTTTCAATCTCACTTGCCTAACTCATTTTGGGGGGAATGTATTTTGACAGCAACATACCTCATTAACAGGTTTCCTTCCAGAGCACTAAAAGGAAAAACTCCTTATGAGATTCTTTTTGGCAACAAACCAAAATATGACAATTTGAGGTGTTTTGGGTGTTTGTGCTATGCTTCAACCTTGGCGCAACACAGGACAAAGTTTGAGCCTAGGGCTATGGCTTGTGTTTTCTTAGGCTATCCTCAAGGACAGAAAGGTTATAAATTAATGGATTTGAGCACAAAGAGAATTTTTATTTCCAGAGATGTTCAGTTTTTGAGCAACGATTTCCATTTGCCTCTAGTATAAACTCTCCTTCTACCATTTTTTACGTACCACAACATACCGCATCGGACTCCATCATGTCCCTAATTCACCTTCTAATCTTTTTACACATCTCATCGATACACCTACCAATTCCTCACCTATCCTACACACCGAGGATCTTCTTCTCCTACTCACCCTCCACAAGTATGCCTACCATAGACAATACAACAACCAACCTTTCACCTATATCACCTTCACCACTTTCTATTCCCGATATAGATGTACCCGATCCACCCGTATCAACTCCATGTATGAACGGACATAAGGTAATTGAAGGTTGGATACGGATGATTATATATGCAATCATGTCATTCTAACTGACCTTACTAGTGCTTGTTTTGTTCATCCTAACCCTCCTACAGCCTTTTCTTTTGCTTCCCTATCTCTGCAAAACCAACATGTCTTTCTTTCAATCTCATCTATAACTGAACCTAACTCTTTTGCTCAAGCCTCTAAACATCCGTTGGATGGACAAAAGCTATGCAGGAAGAGTTGCATGCTCTTGAGATCAATCATACCTGGGATGTTGTCCCATTACCCCCAGGCAAGAAACCACTACCTTGCAAATGGGTTTATAAGGTCAAACATAAATCAGATGGCACAATAGAAAGACTAAAGGCAAGATTGGTGGAGGGGGGGATATTCAACGAGGGGAGTGGACTACGTAGACATTCTCACCAGTGGTCAAAATGACCACAATTAGATGTCTTTTAATTTTATCAAGAAAGGATGGGAAGTCCATCAACTTGATGTGAGTAATGCTTTTGTGGGGAAGAAGAAGTCTACGATGTTTTACTTGAGGTATGGATTGTCCTGATTCTAAACTAGTCTGCTTATTAAGGAAATCATTGTATGGATTGAAGCAGGCATCCCGACAATGGTATGCTAAGTTGGCTGGTGCTTTAACTTTCAAAGGGTATACTAGTTCTCTCAATGACTACTCATTGTTTTTCAAACGAATGGCTCTCTAATTTCCATCATAGTAGTTGTCTATGTGGATGACATCCTCATTACAGAAATGATCTTCATAATTCAACATATCACTGAATTTTTACACACAGAATTCAGAGTCAAGCATTTGGGTGATATTCACTATTTTCTAGGCATGGAAATACTGCGGGAAAAACAGGGTTTTATCATAAACCAAAGGAAATTCACCTTAGATCTTTTACAGGAATTTGATTGCTCAGGTGCTAAGGTTTCTTCTCCCCTTGATCCTTACTCTAAGCTCAATGCACATGATGGTCCTTTATTGCCCAATCCCACCTTGTATAGACACTTAGTGGGAAAGCTCAACTATTTAACTCATACTAGGCCTGATCTATGTTTTGCAGTCCTAATTCTTAGTCAATACATGCAACAACCACGGGAATCACATCTTTTGGCAGCTATTCGAGTTTTAAAATACCTTAGAAATGATCCAGACCAAGGAATTCTTCTTTCCTCTGATTCATCTTTTGATTTGCTTGCCTTCTGCGATGCTGATTGGGCATCTTGCAGTGATACTCGTCGATCGTGTGGTTTCTTCATCACGGCTGGAGGAGCACCTATTTCCCGGAAATCCAAGAAACAACCATCGATCTCATTATCATCTCGTAGTATGCGAGTATCGTTCAATGCGAAGGGTAAAAGATTACACGGCTCGTTAGGGTTCTTGAAGATCTTTCGAGTTCCCCCGTCTTGCCGTTACCGTGCACTCCGATATGCTGGCGGCCATCCACATCGCGAAAACCCCGTCTTCCACGAAATAGAAGCATGTGGAGTTGAATTGTCACTTTGTGCGACACATATTGTATCCGGTCTCATCACTTTATCTTTCGTTCCTTCAAAGCAACAAATTGCAGACTTGTTCACCAAACCCTTATCTGGGGTTTCCCATCGATTTCTGTTGAACAAATTGGGGGTTGTTTCCCTACCCTCCAATTTGAGGGGGGATATTGAAGATCCAAAGAAAACGAGAGAGAGAATTGAAGAAACGAGAGAGAGAAAAGAAGAAGACAAATTGTCGGACGTTTACAAAGAAAACGAGAGAGAGAATTGAAGAAACGAGAGAGAGAAAGAAGAAACAGGTTCGTTTACAAAGAAAACGAGAGAGAGAATTGAAGAGATGAGAGAGAGAAAGAAAAGCCGTGACGTTTTTGTTGTGGATTAATCTCACCCATACAACACACACACATGATAGATCAATCTTCCACCCTTAGATTAGAATCATGGACATTTAAATATGGTCATGTGACCAACACGAGAGAGAATAAAATTTGTTATACAATGGACAAATTAGAATAGGACAGGTGTAATTAGTTTTGTCCATTTCCTCTTCTTTCTGTTACATTCTGTTGCATAGTTTTGTGTATAAAGAGAGGTACATACTGATCAATAAAATACACAGAGAAAATTTCCAAAATCTGTGTCTTCTTTCAGAATCTTGACCTGTTCCAAGATGGATTTTTGGTGAAGTTGATTACTCTGCTGCAACTCGATGTAATCCTTGTACTTCATTGGTATATAAGCTGGAGGGTTGCTTTCACTTTGTACCAATGGGCAAGCAGGGCTCACAATTGCTTCTAGTGATGGTCCATGAGCAACAGCAACTGATATTCTTGGACTTGTGTTGTTTACCACTACTCTGTGTACATTGCTCTTGTATTTGCCATTACTGAAAATCTATCAAAGCAATAGAAAGATACATTGTTACTAAATGTTAATTGAAGTTAAATTATACGCACCTATAGTCTAAAACTTTCTTTAGACTACCAGCACAATTTAACTTGTTATATGGAGTAGTGTTGTTATCATTTTTATAGCGATTAATGCTTGTCATATAGATTTATCTGTAATTACACTACAAGTGATATAATATAGAGCTTGAAGTTTGTATGATTATATCATGAACGGAAAAGGTTCAAATGTGCTCTTGTGCTATATGAAATTGAGTATATTTATCTGTTAATACCTTTAGCTCATATATGTCTTTATCGTCAAATACATGGTTCAAATATGCGCTTATTTTCAAAGATTCCCCAACTTAACCTAATTACAAGATTATAAGTCAAATAGCACCAGATCTTGACATGTGTCATAATCCTAAGAGACCTAAATTTATTTGTACCCATATAAAGAGCATATTTGGTCCTATGCACATACTCTGAGGGCACATTGGCTCATGTAGTTTACAGTACACAAATTCCTTCATGATTCAGGTAGTTTAACCAATTACTTTTTTTGTATAAAGTTTAGGAGTACCATTTTTGTCAGAATACTAATTAGTGCCTATTTTAAAATTTTATTAATTATGTCTATTGTCTACCGATCAATAGCACATACAATTTAAATACAATAAAAAAGGAATTTAATTACCTCAAGATGATCACCAGTATTGACCAAGAGAGAATTTGGAAGAGCATTGACATGAATCCATTTGCCTTGATGTTGAACTTGTAGACCTCCAACTTGGTTTTGAATAATAAGAGTTAAAAGGCCATGATCTGAATGAGGTGGCATTCCAAGTGCAAGTTCAGGCTGAGGACAACGTGGGTAATAATTTGCAATGAATATCTGAAATCCTGACTTCATGTCTAGAGCTTTGTCCAAGAAACATTCTTCAAGTCCTAAGCCTTCTGATATTCCTGCAAGTAATCCTTTTGCTACTTCTCGAGTTTTCTCACTATACTCCGACATAGTATCACTATAAAACAAAAGAGATAAATAAATAAATAAAAATGAACTCATAATCATTTACTTTCCGAGGTATTAATAGTGATTAAATTAGCTCATGAAAACATGAATCATCCAACTCATTGAAGTTAGGGCGGAATATTAGCTCTGCCCCTTTTAATCCGTCCAATTCAACCCATCTACAATATGGGTTGAACGTAGTACCCATGAGAAACTGTCAAAATGTTTTTTAAAAAAGTTTTGTTGATATGTTGTATATAACCATAAGCCCATAATAAAGGGTGGGGAAAAAGCTTTAGGAAAATTTAAATACTTAGTAAAAAATAGGCAGGTTGAGTTATGACCCGTTTCTTAGTTCATTTTAGCACAAATAACTTTCGGCCGGGTCATTTATTGACACAACTCATTTTGATCTAACCAAAATGTCATATGTCAGTAAATTTATTTATTTTTCTTTTTGTAGTGTTGTTGTGTTCCTCTTGTGTATTTCTGAGCTTGTGGTCATTTGTCATAATTAAATTGTCTTTCTGATTTTGCGGATATACCATTTTGTCTGAAAAAATAATTGTAGTTGTTATCAAAATATTTCTACTTTTTCATACAGCATGACGCAAAAAATATTTAGCTATAATAACTTCAAATGCGTAACAACAACTTATATTTAGCTATAGAATTTTATCAACAAGTTTGTAGCTATTAAGCTAATTATTGTAACTGCTTTTACAACTTGAAGCAAAAATATCACTTTAACTGCATTATTTTATTTCAAGTAAATTTTT
Source organism: Lycium ferocissimum (assembly GCF_029784015.1). Classification (NCBI taxonomy): domain Eukaryota; kingdom Viridiplantae; phylum Streptophyta; class Magnoliopsida; order Solanales; family Solanaceae; genus Lycium; species Lycium ferocissimum. The sequence goes on from NC_081348.1 coordinate 6,662,240, forward strand.
ATGGCTAAAAAGATCACTGTTGCTACAGTAACTTCAAAAACGTGACAAAAACATATTATTTGTTATGAAATTTTACTGTAGCAATAAGTTTGTAGCTATTAGGATAGTTATTGCCACATATTTTTATAGCTTGAAGCAAAAATGTATCTATTTAGCTATAATATATTCTTTTTCAAGTAATTTTGTGGCAATAAGATTACTATTGCACAATAACTTCAAAAGCGTGGCAAAAACATATGATTTAGCCACGACGTTTTACTGTAGCTATAAATTTGTAGCTTTTTGGGTAATAATTGCCACGAATTTTTATAACTTGAAGCAAAAATATCTTCTTAGCTATAATATTTAGTTTCAAGTAATTTTTCGTGGCTATAGGATTACTATTGCTACAGTTACTTCAACTGCGTGGCAAAAACATGCAATTTAGCTACGACATTTTATTGTAGCAATAAATTCATAGCTACTTGGGTAATTATTGCCACTATAGTTGGCAACTATAGCAAAAATGAGGAATTAGCTTTGCTATGTGATTTTTGTAGCTAAGAAATTTTATGAAATTTATTAATAATATAAAGCTAGACATAGATAAGGTGATGTGGCACCTCTCTATGGCCTAGAATGCTATTTATCTTTTTTCTCTTTTTTTTTGGCATTTTTCTCTCATTCCTCTACATAATCTATTAATTAAATGGATTAACAAAAGTCTCATGAAGTAAATATCCATTTGCAATAAAGGCCACGTAGTAGCACTTGAAATCTGTGCAATAAAGCCTAATAGCCTCAATTATTATAATGCAAATCTTTCATATTCCTAATTGAAAACCACTAAGATCCGTTACTGCATATTTTGCATGTTTAATGGTACTTATTCCACATCATTATCTATCTTCTAACGTACAAGTTGATAAACATATATACAACGAGACAGGAGGAGAGAACAAACAAAGCGATAAAATGCGAATTAAGCGCAATAACGGAGAGTAAAAGGGAAATCAAAATCGTTTTTGGAAAACGAAAATAAAAGAGGGGGCAACAAAGAATCCATGTTGTATATTTGAAAGAGGTTGACCTCCTTGCTTCTCTCATGGTACACTCCTCTTCCCGCCGAGCCCCTTTTCTCCTCTAGACTTTTCTCTTCATCATTGAAATCCGCCATTCAATTGCAGTGCGGTGCTCTCAAAAAGCTCAATCCTCTAAGGCTGAAATGAATAGATCAGGAATTCGACCTAGGATCCGCCCGTTCCGATCCTTGCCTACTAAACAGTTGCACCCCCGGATTAAAAAGAAACTTTGGATTGCTGAATCACAGACAAAAAAAGAAAAAAATAAACATATAAAGCAACAGAGCCATCACAGTATTTTTTAACTCCTCCGAAAGGAAGGATGGAATGGACTGCATTTACCTGTCCTGAAGGACATTTCGAATGGTTAGTAATGCCATTTGGATTAAAGACAGCTCCACCAATTTTTCAAAGAAAAATGGATAGTATATTTGGAGACTATAAAAGATTTGTCCTAGTATATGTAGATGATATATATATATTTTTTTTAATGAACAGTAAAAAAATGAACAGTAAAATTATTATTATTATTTTTTTATATCTTAATCTGGACTTTGTCCAATCACGAATCTTGTTATAATGTTCATCTCTTTCTCTTAACCTTTGTTCTTAATAACAGTCTTCTTTAACTACACCCCGGTAATCACGGCCAACATCGTCCTTTATCATTTGGACATTAAAACGGCCTCTTTAAAACCTAGAAATTTATAGGTTAATCCATCAAGGTTATTAAGAAGTTAAGAGAATAACCATATACTAAGAATAACAAATTCATGATGACAAGGAAGTAATTACTTAAACATAATATTCATTCAATCACAAAATAATTTACATAAAAGGGATATTAGTACAGAAAATATAGTAAATAAACTTACATGATTTGAAGAAGGAGAGAGGTTTCCCTTTCGGGGAACTCCAAAAACTACTTCACACTAGAGGGTAGGTATTAAAAACTTAATACTATTTTGCAATAGGAGTTTATATTACACAGGTTTTTGACTGGGCAAGGGATTGGAGAATTTGATGAAAGAGGAGGGGAATATGGAAGTTTTCTAGAGAGAGGTGGTTGGTGCTCTTGTTGGTGATACCAATAATAAAGGGGGGGTTGTAAATTTTTCAATATGTTCTTTCAATAAGAAAAGTTCAAAGGACAAAATAGGAAATTAATGTTGTTTTCAAATAAATTTTTTAACAATCCTACTCGCTTCCTCACTCCTATATTTCTTCTTATCATGTAGTTATAATTAATTTTCTGTCTATCTCCCAATTTGTTTTTTAATGAACAGTAAAAAAAATGAACAGTAAAATTATTATTATTTTTTATCTTAATCTGGACTTTGTCCAATCACGAATCTTGTTATAATGTTCATTTCTTTCTCTTAACCTTTGTTCTTAATAACAGTCTTCTTTAACCACACCCCGGTAACCACGGCCAACATCGTCCTTTATCATTTGGACATTAAAACGGCCTCTTTAAAACCTAGGAATTTACAGGTTAATCCATCGAGGTTATTAAGAAGTTAAGAGAATAACCATATACTAAGAATAACAAATTCATGATGACAAGGAAGTAATTACTTAAACATAATATTCATACAATCACAAAATAATTTACATAAAAGGGAGATTAGTACAGAAAACATAGTAAATAAACTTACATGATTTGAAGAAGGAGAGAGGTTTCCCTTTCGGGGAACCCCAAAAACTACTTTACACTAGGGGGTAGGTATTAAAAACTTAATACTATTTTACAATAGGAGTTTATATTACACAGGTTTTTGACTGGGTAAGGGATTGGAGCCTTTGATGAAAGACGAGGGGAATATGGAAGTTTTCTAGAGAGAGGTGGTTGGTGCTCTTGTTGGTGATGTCTTTGCTTCTTCACTAATGCTGCTATTTATAGGCGTCTGGCGGACTTTAACTCCGGATTTCAAAATATTGAAGAATCTTTTGAGTTCAGTAGGGTGCTTTTTGGGCCCCATTGTCACATGAACTTTTTCAAAAGAAAACTTTATTTACTTGTCACATTTGCTGATCTTTTCATTTATTAAAGCTACTTTTATTAAAGCTACTTTTAATAAAGCTCTCTTCCGTTGCTTTTGTTCAACGAATCTTTCAGTCTTTTGTCTCATCATAACTATTTCCTCCACTGCTTCTGTCTGATTATTTTGCTTTTTACACACACACACACACACAGATGTATATATATATATATATATATATATATATATAAATTATGTAGTGCAATAGAATCAAAACTCATTCCCGAATCGTCGTCGTTTGGGTCTTGTGAATCTTGAAATGTACTGTTCTGAAAATTTACCATATCTTCTTCTTCTGAATTATGGACTGGTGACATCCTTGGACTTGGAGATAATTCTGGACTAGGGTTCTTGATTATAGGCTTGTCTTGTTCTGCTTTTGTTTGGAAAAATCTTTCCAAAGTCACTTTAACTATACTTTCTATGTTGTCATTTTTTTCTTTTTTGCAAGTATGCTTTTCTTGGTAGAAGTAGCTCCTTGCGTCAGTGTCTTTGGTAGTCTTCGTCTTGTCTGGAGAGATGAACATCCCTCATCTTCACTTTTTGGCAAAGTGACAGCCATCAACGGATTTGATGAGTCTTTACCGGCTATCGTTTGAACCGGACTAGCTATATCTTTATCCGATACAATGGATCTATTTGCATTCATTGGGGAATGCACACCCATCTTATCCATTTTTGTCTGAGATGGAGAACTCTGGGATTGTAATAATTCGAACTTAACTGCTTGTAGTCTTTGTTCTAACAGTCTTGCTTGTTCCAAGAGTTTCATTTTTTCTTGGATGAGTGTCTCTTTCTTTGGTTAAGTCTTCTCGACGGTCTCGGTCATAGTAGAGCGTGATCGCAAAAAATCACCTTGTCGTGTCTTTTTGTATATTGTCTTGAAGGGTTCTATCTCGGATTTTGTCCGAGAGCCGGAGAAATATAATAGTTTGGTCCTAACACTCCTCTAGCATAGTCTAATGCCTCAGTGAAATCATTAAAACCTTTAAAAAGAGGTTTTCTTATATCTTTGATAGAATCTAAAACTTCTATCCAGGTTTGAAAAATACCATTAGTTCTACCATGGATTACAACATAAAATTTAAATTTCTTATCTAGATTTTTGTCTGTAAAATACTGACAAAGTGCATTTAGAGTGGCTACAAAATGACCAGCGTCTTTTTTGTTATGCGATATCCATAAATTGTCTACTAAACATGTCTGTTGTTTGTCTATTACATATTCTGATAATACCTTAAAAGTTAAATTAGATGGCGGGAAAAATACTAAATTATTGGTTCCAAAATGTATTCTTTCTAAGGCGTTTTTGTTTAATACAGATGTAGGTTTAAAATGAAGATTACCTAGTACCTTTTGTCTGTAAGTGGGGTTGAGGCTATGCCTTTTCCCTTGTGCCGTCCGAGAACTTGATGGTCTCATCTTGTTCAAATAGAAAATCGATTAGGTGTGATTTTTAATCTACTTAATTGGTCTGCTAGATTATTATCTTTTCCTTTTATATGTTCGAATGTTAAATTATAAATTGAAATAGTATCCATAAAGTTTAACCATCTTCATTTACTGCTACTTTTATCATTAATTTTTTGATAGAATTTGACTATAGCTTCACAGTCTATTCTTACCAATATTTCTGATTTATTTAGTATATATAGTCTAAAACTATTTAAGCCATATATTACAGCTAAAATTTCGGCTTCTATACTACTCATATTTCCTTTTTCTCGGTACTTACCGCTTTGATAAGCACATATCTTTTCTTCACTTTTATTGCTATATTTATTTGGTTTTGCCTTTAATACGGCTCCCCATCCTTCGAAGCTTCCATCTGTTTCTATAATTAAATAGTCTGTTTCTAGGGGCATATTTAAGTCTGGAATATTTTTTATTTTTTCTTTAATTTTTTGTACTAATCTAATATCTTCTGTATTAAAGTGTTTTTGACCATTTGATCCTGTTTTTGAATATAATGGCCCTGCTATTTTTCCTAAGTCTTTTATGAAACTTCTAGCATAATTTACTATTCCAAAGAATTTTTGTAATTCTTTAACATTATCTAGTTTATTTGGCATTTCTAAGGCCTTTTTAGCTATATGAGGTTGCAATTTTATTTTGCCATCTCCTAGTACTACTCCTAAAAAGTTTATATGGTTTTTACATAATTCCATCTTTTTCTTGCTAATTATTATTCCATTTTCTACAAATAATCTAAATACTGTCTGGAGGTGTCCTAAATGTTCTTTCATGTCTTTACTAAATACTAATATATCATCTACATATACTAGAACAAATCTTTTATAGTCTCGTATTTTTGCTTCTTCTATAGCTATGTCTACTTCAAAATCTTTTTGTATTAATTTTATGTTCATAAGGGTTGACTCAGTATTTTCATTTTCATCTAGAGTACTTTTTTCTTCTATGTCTCTTCGTGATGTATAGTTATAATTGGTAAATCTTATAGATGTCTCTTCTTTAAAATTAGTGTACATTAGGTGTGATTCTGGTTGTAAAATCTTCTTTCTACTAAAGTCTTCTAATTTTCATTCTAACCCTGCGTATTCTTCAGGGATTTTGTACTAATCCGTCTCTTTTATTCCATCTGTCTTCTATTTCTCTTCCTAGAGCTCCTGGTAGTTTATTAAATAATTTCCTTCCTAGTTCTTGGTCAAAAGCATTTCCACTAATTGTACAATAATAAAAATAATCATTTAAATTTTTTTTAATATGAAACCAGCTACTTATACTTAACTGTTCTAATTTAATTAAAGCAATCCACGTTCACCGCACCAAATCCTATGCACATTAATAAATTATTACCATTACACATTTTATTCTTTTTGGACATGTATTTGCTAAGTGTTCTATACTTCCACAAGTAAAACATTCCAGTTTATTTTTATAATTTCTATATGTTCTGTATTTTCTTATATGTCTATTTCTGTCTAAATAGGGTTTTCTGGCAGATGATTTTCTAAGATAGTATTTCTTTCTATTGTATTGAGGGCAGTTTCTATTATATTGAGTTCTGTATTTCTTATACTTTTTATTTTTATAATTGTCTTTATCGTAACTTACGAGTAGTGTATACCACGCTTTTACAAAAATTCATCTCATTTTGTTTTAATTGATTTTGTATTTGTATATGCGTGCATTTTTCTTGTAGTATATCCATTATATGTTATATTCTGTGTCCTATTGACCATTTTAAATTAAGCAAAAGAAAACTTTAGAAAAATTAGAACAAAATCTCGATTACTTAAAAACACAAGAATTAGAAAAGAAAGTCCAGACTCTAGTTAACAAATTTAATCTAGAAAAATTACCTATCAAGACGGAAATAGAAAAGTTAGTTAAAGTTATTACAGAAAAACCAAAAGAGATAGAACTAAAGACAACCCAAATAGTCTCTAAAATAACGCAACAGGTAGTAGTTTTAACTAGTGATATTAAAGAATTAAAAAAGACAGTAGAAGAACTAAAAGAAATCACTCTTTTTGGACATGTATTTGCTAAGTGTTCTACACTTCCACAAGTAAAACATTCCAGTTTATTTTTATAATTTCTATCTGTTCTGTATTTTCTTATATGTCTATTTCTGTCTAAATAGGGTTTCCTGGATGATGATTTTCTAAGATAGTATTTCTTTCTATTGTGTTGAGGGTAGTTTCTACTATATTGAGTTCTGTATTTCTTATACTTTTTCTTTTTATAATTGTCTTTATCGGAACTCTGACTAGTGTATACCACGCTTTTACAAAAATTCATCTCATTTCGTTTTAATTGTTTTTGTATTTGTATATGCGTGCATTTTTCTTGTAGTATATCCATTATATGTTGTATTCTATGTCCTGTTGACCATTTTAAATTAGGATTTTGTACTACTCCGTCTCTTTTATTCCATCTGTCTTCTATTTCTCTTCCTAGAGCTCCTGGTAGTTTCTCTTCCTAGAGCTCCTGGTAGTATGTAATGAAGATAAAAAATTAGGAACAATAAAAATACTTGCAAGAATTAAAATAGCTGACTATGAAATAGAGACATTAGCATTAGTAGATTCGGGACGTACTAAATGTCTAATAAATAAACGAATAGTTCCACCAAATTTAATAAAAGTTCTAGACAAACCAGTTGCAGCCATGCAAATGGATGGGACTCATAATATATATAAACATTATGTTCATAAGGCATACATTAGCTTTATCAACACTTGTTCAGAATTTTATAAACCTAGTTATAAAATGGATAAGATATGGGTAAGAGACTTGAATATAAATATAGACTTTGTCATCGGATTAGACTTTATGTTACATAACAATGGAAGTTGCATGATTACAAGAGATGGAGTAATTTTTCTAAAAAACATTACTCATACACCAGTACAAGCTCATAAAACTGAAACTAGAATCAGACATAAGAAGATCTCTACTCCAGATCAAATAAACCTGCAAAAGAAAGAAGAGAGTTGTTGTAAGGATTGTCAAGACAACAATACAGTAATAGACCTTTGGAAAGGAATAGTAGTTTAACCTTTAGGTTAATAGATACAAGATCATTATTTAAAAGTCAAACAAGAATTAAATAACCGATATCCAGAATATATTAAAATAAGTAGTACCAAAGAAAACCAGTTAAGACTACAAGAATTAATAGATATAATATCAGGATTAGAATATAAGTTACTAGGATATATAAAATCTAGAAAGACCTCAAAGAACCAAAAGCGATTTAGACCATATTAATTGTATGAGAACACTACCCTTTGTTAGACAAATAGCTATCAATCATTGGCGTTTATATAGAGATATAGAGAAAAGACGAGAATATAGACAAGTAGAAAAAGCCTTAAGTGCATATTTAGAAATAATAAATTCAGAAACATTATCATCACTAATAAACAATAGACTCTTACAAAGTCAGATTAACGAAGAAACAATCTACTTATAATGATACAGATGCTGAAACTATGTATAAATACTTAGAGATATTTTTAGGAGAATCAGCGAAAGCTCTATGGGAAGCATATAAGGAAGATTTTCCAATGGAATTTCAATACTTAGTATCCATGGGAGCAAATCCATACAATTTTACTAATAAAATACAAACTTTAATTACAGGAGAAGATTTTTAGATGTAAAGGATGTAAGTTAGGAGATCTACAATAGAAGAAACTATAAGTCACTTTAAATTATGTGAAGCTAGAACCGATAATTGGGGATATAGAGTAGAACATATACACCAAAAGAAATCAGACGCTTTCAATAAAATATTAGAAGATATACAAGATAGCGATGAAGAAATATGACATAAAAGAGACGGAATAGTACAAAATCCTAATTTAAAATGGTCAATAGGACATAGAATACAACATATAATGGATATACTACAAGAAAAATGCACGCATATACAAATACAAAAACAATTAAAACAAAATGAGATAAATTTTTATAAAAGCGTGGTACACACTACTCAGAGTTACGATAAAGACAATCTTTTATAGTCTCCAAATATACTATCTATTTTTCTTTGAAAAATTGGTGAAGCTGTCTTTAATCCAAATGGCATTACTAACCATTCGAAATGTTCTTTAGGACAGGTAAATGCAGTCCATTCTATACTTTCTTCATGCATTCGTACCTGCCAATATCCTGATTTACAATCAAATTTACTAAAGATCTTTTTACTTTTCTTTTGCTTAGTCTGGGATGCTTCTACCACCTCTAATATTCTAGTAATGTTTTTATTATTTTTTTGTATTTTTTCACTAAAATTTATGACTAAATCTACTAATGTGTTCAACTGTTTGTCTTCACTATGTAAATTCTTTATTTCTCTTTTGCTTTTACAGCATGTATTGTTGTCTTGACAATCCTTACAACAACTCTCTCTTCTTTTCTTTTGCGGAGTAGAGTTTATTTGATGGAGTAGAGATCTTCTATATATATATATATATATATATATATATATATATATATATATATATGTTAATGGCCGGAGGTTCATGTTCATGGATTGTTTGACTAAAAAACAAGTTTATCCAATCGATTTTCTATATTACTATTATATATATATATATATATATATATATATATATGGAGAGGTTAATGGCCGGAGGTTCATGTTCATGGATTGTTTGACTAAAAAACAAGTTTATCCAATCCGATTTTCGATATTTATAGATTGGTTTTAACAGGTGAGTATACATGCCTAGGGTCAAGCCACTTAAAAAATAATTTTGTGCTCATGCTCTTTTTAATCATTAAATTTGATACGAGAGTTTTGTAGCTGTTATTCCATAAATTAGCATTTTACTTTTTTTTATTTTTTAGATTTTTGGTAACCTTTAATTTCACATGCATGTCACAAATTTACATTTTCAAAAGGCATATTCATATATATATATATATATATATATATATATATATATATATATATATATATATATATATATATATATGGAGAGGTTAATGGCCGGAGGTTCATGTTCATGGATTGTTTGACTAAAAAACAAGTTTATCCAATCTGATTTTCGATATTTATAGATTGGTTTTAACAGGTGAGTATACATGCCTAGGGTCAAGCCACTGCAAAAATAATCATTTAAATTTCGTGAAATGAGCTGTTATTCCATAAATTAGCATTATTTTTATTTTTTAGATTTTTTGGTAACCTGTAATTTCACATGCAAATATTTTCAAAAGGCATATTCATGCAGCTCTAACTTGGATGTGGGGAAGTGTTGAATCAGTTTGTAATATTTGGAGGTGTTCTAATCAGCTAGCAATAAGCAAATCTATTTTTCCTTTTATCTCCTTTTGTGGTTTTTCCTTTTTTTCCATTTTTCTTTTTCTTCCACTTTGTATATTTACTTGCCTATTAAAATTCGAGTATTAAAAACTTTACACAAGTTATAAAATTGAAAATAATTACCATAACTATTATATATACCAATAAAGACTTATTAATTTTCTGGAAAATAATTAAGACTTAGTAACTGAAAGCGTAACATAAGGCTTATAATTGGCACATCAAAATCTTTATTGCTACTATTGATTTGCTTCTACATTAATTACAAATTATAATCATTATACCTATAAATTACCATGCAGAAATCTTCTCTTCCTTTACTGTTGTCTCTTCTCATATTCACATCTCACAAACTTAAAATTTTGAAAAACTTTTTTAGTTTACATGTGCAGCCTTGAAGTTTCTATCATCGTGTTGCCTCATATGTCGACATTCTTACATGCAATATATCCTTATATGATACTAAAAGTTGTGTTGAATATATGTTATTTGAAAATTACGTCTCTTGCAGCTTGTGTTGTAGATTAAAAAAAAAAAAAAAAAAAAAAAAAAAAAAAAAAGAGTAAGGACAAGCAGTGATTGGGAGATAGGATTTAAGAGGTACAGGAAAGACTAGTAGTCTAGGAAAATGGTCGTGCCTTGTGATCGCGAGTTGCGGCTGTTGTACTAAGCCACTGGCTATTGACTAATCGTCTTATTGTTTATCGTCTGTTATAAAAAAAGTTACTGTAATTGATTGCTTTTACTATGAATGACACTTTCTTGCTAAATTTAAACATAGGAGTTATTGTCAGTCTCCTACTCATATACATCAAACATGCATCTAGATATATTATAAAACTAGACATAGACAAGGTGATGTGGTACCTCTTTATGGCCTAGAATTGCATTTATTTTTTTCTCAATTTTTTTTATTTTTCTCTCATAGTTTAATTCATTTTATTGTAATATAAATTAGAATCATTACTACCGAAAGTCACTCATCTCTTATGATAACGTTCAAATCCACTCCTCAAAGAGAAAGTGTACACGGTCGTATACAATATAATTTACCCAACTATGAGTCGGGATTGATCCCACAGGGAACAATATACTAGGCGATTTAAACAAGTAAGGAATTATCACCAATTACACTAAGCCAAACACTTTTTCAATATTTTGATTTTAAGAAAATTACAACTAATGAAAAAATGTAAACTAACCTGGAAAGCAAGTAAAATGATCAATGGCCACAAGCATGGATACAAGGAACTCTCAAGTAACGATCCAATATATTTTATGATTTTACAACTAAGAGCGGACTTATATTAATAGATAACGATTTCTAACATCTCATTGAAAGTCTTCCAACCAAATCAATGAATTTCACTCTAAGCTTTTCCAAGCCTTAGAGTGTGATATCAAGCACAACCAATTGAATCTCAAGTAACTTTTCTATTCTTAGCTCAAGTTATTAGATGAGGATTATGCCCCAAATTTTTGTTAATTAATCTTTACCAACTAGATTTTCTCTTCCGAACTCAATCAAAGTAAATAGGCGAGTCTTAGGGCTAGTTACTCCCTTAAGAATCATTCAAAACGAGATTAATTAAAGAAACAATGACCCACTTCATTAGATATAAACATCATTCAATATATAAGCATAACAAGAGTTTGATCCAAAACTTTAACAATATATATTTTCATAAAAAAGTTTCAAGTAATGGAATAAAATACAACACAATTAAATATGCAATACAAAGTAAGGAATTGAAGAAAGCGTTGAGAAATTTATCATTAAAGAGCTTCAATCTTCTTCTCTAAAGATGTGGTATAAAACTCTAGCTCCAAAGCTTGTAAATATGGCCAAAGATGATGATATTTGTCTTCAAGTCTTCCTTTTATAGTTGCACAATTTTCCAATCAAAAATTATGTCCAAAACAGCCCCTATTTGCAGATTTTTCAGATTTGCAATTTTATTCACATTTTGCGCTTCTAGCCATTTTTGTCATTTTCTCCAATTTGGAACCTTTTTGCATCGTTTTCACTTGGTTTCTTCCCGATCACTTCTAAATCACATAAAACCTATAAATGGAAGTAAACGATATTAAATGCACTAATTTTTCAATCAAACATAGCAAAATTCTAAAATTGAAGGAGAGATACATTTGTAAAATACCAACTTATCAAACCCCCAAGCTTAAATTATTGCTTGTCCTCAAGCAAATCAAAACATACAATCTCCTTCCAACGAATCAACTCAATAGTGTACCAACATCATACCAAGTTAAAAAGTTCACTTTAAGCACAAACACATGACTTGTTTGGTACCAACAATTAATCCAAGACATATGAATCACCAAAACTTCTGAAAAAAAATTCATTTCATTTCAAGTGCTCAAACACCAAGTTAATCAAAGTAGCAATCAAGACATGACACTAAAGCTTCAAAATTTGCCTCATTATCACAAACAACTTTCTTTTGTTCATTCCTCCCAATTGGTAAATGGAACACATTCACAACTCAAATCTCCATGTGCCCTCACAATCAAAAGAGAATCTCAATCTCACAAAATGCAATTCAAAATACAAATGAGATATCAAATGAAAAGAATTAACTCTCTTCTCTCACAAAGATGTTCAAATGCACAAGTAGTACCGTAAGCTTGTCCTTCATGTATTTCTCCACTAATGTAGATATACTTGGTTCAAAATCAATTAGGACTTAAAGGGTTGTAATGTAGTCTTTTGGTTAAGCTAGGGCACAATTTGGGTAAGAGTGACTCAAAACCTCCCTAAGCACTACAATTTGCAACAATCAAAGCACACTTCATTCAACAACTTTTCCACCCTTTTTTCATTTCACCATCTAGTCTTCCCTTTATTCGCAACTCCGTAATTTTCCTTCCTTTTTCTTCTTCTTCTTCTTCTTCTTCCTTTTTTTTAAAAAAAAAAAAAAAAAAAAATCTTTTTTCTATTCTACTACTTCATTTTTTTTTTTTCGTTCACCATTTCACCTTTAAAGTAACTCCCACATAATAACTTTTTCCAACCATCACCCCCAAACTTAGGCTTTTGGCCTATGTTTGCACTTTCAAAACACTTAGGGAGATAGGATGCCAAAAGATAGGTCAATAAAGAATAAAAGGTTAAAGCTTGTAACATGATTGCCAAAGAAAAGGTTAAAGGCTCAAAAGGGGTTGACTAGGAAAAATATGCAAGGGTAGGATATTTAAGGCACAAACACGGTCCAAGGAAGGCTTAACATCATCTTTCAAACCAAGTGTAGTCTAGGATTTCGCCTTGAAACTCATTCCGGGCAAGTTCTAGACCAGAAATTATGCAAAAGAACTCATAAACAAACCTCACCACACATGGCACATGAAAACTCAAGTAGAATATGTATCCAAGAGCCAATTGAAACAAATGAATTCAAAAAGTCACTCATAGCCTAAAGAGACTAATTAGTGAAAGTAAGAGCAAAAAATTGAGTCTAAAAGTCAGAGCAAAAAATTGAGTCTAAAAGTCACAACAAGAATCCTTACTTCAATCGATTTTCTTTTTCAAAAATCAAGAATTCATATGCAAGGTTTAAATGCGTTGGTACCAAGCAAGCCATAATTGGTCAAGAGCAAAAATCACATCCTAACACCATTCCTACAACTAATACTACAAAAAACTAAAAAAGCTAGTAAAAAAGAAAAAAGTAAAAAAAAAAAAAATCATACTAATATAAATGTTATAAAAAAATACCAAAAATAAAAATAAAAATCAATCTACCAAATTATCATCCATCATGAATATCACCCCCTCACAAAAATATCTATCAAAATAAAGCCTCCCTCAACTTAAAATGTTACATTATCCTCAATGTGACTAAAAAGTGAAAACCAAAGTTAAGAGAGACTCCCTGAAAAGATGGTGCCAATGAAAGATTGCTTTGCTTCTGCTTCTTCTTGTAGTATCTCAGATGACTTTCCGCTTCCTTGTGCTTGAAACTTAGAACCCAGTTAAGAAAGACGCAAGTAGCATAAAGGTACTCAGACTTCCCCTCGTACAGTAGGTCATGATCATAGCACACAAGCAACAACTTTAAAGAACAGGCAGAAAATTATCAACCAACAGTATCTCTTTCAGATTTACTACATTAACAGCCTCCAAAGATATTCACAGGTTCGAGGATTCCAGGCACCCCGTCCCATTGCTATTTGACATCAGCTTCCACAAAATTTTAATTTTCTCCCCATCCCATTAAAGCCAAATTGAATGTCCTTTATGCCTTAACTCCTCTATCAAGAACCATTTAGAAGTGCAAACCAACAGCTTTCAACCATACTAGCTCTGAATTAAAGCAGAGGAATACTAAAACATCAAAAGAACTCTGTAAGCACACAATATAATGAGTACGTCAAGTTAAGCAAGGTTTAAACTCACAAAATAAAATAATCAACACAATTGTCGAAAAACATTAGGAATATCCATCAGACTATTCAGCCAAAAAGTCTTTTTTTTTTTTTAAACACTCACGATGCACAAAATGCTTAAGGGCCAATATAACAATTATACAATGTATTCAACCAACGCTTTGAAAGTTAACAAAAAAAGCCATTTAAACACCGGACCAGTCACATATCCAATCCACTTCCATGCAGTGGCAGAGCCACAGCCCGGTAAGGGTGTTCCGAACACCCTTGCAGAAAAATTATACCGTCTTGACATATCAATTATTACGTATTACAGACATATATTATATATTGAGGAATTCGAAATGGTTGATCATACTCAGTTGAGGAACGAAATGGTTAGTCAGAAGTCCACGACCTACTTGACTACCCAAAACTTACTCACAATCGATTCATAATAGCGCTCGGTTACTCAGACTTCACCGGCGAATTGATTTCCCTCTCAGACAATTTATGGAGCAGCTTGTGTGCATCACTCTCACCAAGCTTTTGTTCTAAAAACACGGGAATTATAGTTCAGTCAGCATATTCTCATCCCAATCAAACCACAATACCATCATTTCACAATTTGAGCTCAACTCAATACCAAAAAGACCACAGAAAAAGTAAACAAAGAAGAAGAGAAACAAAAAAAATCTGGAAACAGAGAGAAGAGGGAGAGAGAGTACTGAGACGAGTGAGAAGACGAGTGTTGCTGTGCAAGTGATGTTATGCGTATGTGTGTCATGTGGGTGAGTGTGCTGTGAGGTAGGGGATTTATCTGTTTTGGACCAAGGGGTAAAATAAGGGAATGGGCTAAAAAATTTGAAGTGAGACTTATTTACCTGGGTGTTCAAGTTCTGGCCAGAAGTTTTAGGATTCACAAGGCTTGGCTCTTTTAAATTAAAACACAGTTTCCAGCACTATTTTTTGTTTTTTGGCACAAACTGTGCAATTGCAAAACTGCCACATATCAACTCTATAATCCTTTTCACATGAAGTCCAAAAATTGTGAAATTTGGTAAAATGATTAAAAAATAACAAAAGAAACTTATTTAAAAATTAAAATTGCAAAATTAAATCAAAATAAAGGAAATATGAGTTGCCTCCCATAGAGCGCCTCATTTAACGTCATGGCACGACGTATGTTAATTTTACCACTTTTCCCTCCACTTGGAGGATATGAACTTTCGCCCCAACTTTGAATCAAAATTACGGTGATGCTCATGGGGCGGTGGTACAAAAGCCAAGAGGCCAACTCGCGGGTGTCGCATTTTACACTTTTTGGCCTTCTTGGCATGACAAACTTCAAACTAAAAACACTTTCTTCTTCATTTCCAAAATCCTCCATAGGCTCGGTTGGTTCAACTTCCATATCATCAACCAAGCACAATGTTGAAAAATGATTGGAATGTGATCTAATGCCCCCAAATTCCAAATTTGCCTCATCTTTGACATCGTCACCCAAAGTCAAACACCATTTCATGAACTTTTTTATGCAGCTCTGGTATCATTTCTTCAATCTCGGCATCTTGCATTATTTTTGGGTCGGTCGGTTGGCAATTCACCATTAGCTCTTGAAAATCAATCTTGGCCTCTTCTTCATTGAAAACCAACTCAAAATTACTATCCATGGCCCTTTGATATTGAGGATCACATGCCTCAATTTTTGCATTTAATTCGGCCTCCAATTCCCGATAGCAATTTCAAGTAGCTCCATTTCTTGACTTCGCTCAACATGCAATTTAAGAAATTCTTCCATCATCCATGAAATGCCTTCACGGTGATCCCCATAGACTCCAAGTTGTTGAGCTTGATTCATAAGCCAATCTTGGCTCACAATTTCCACCTTTTCAAGTTCTTCATCAAAGAGAGTTGTTCAAAGCTTGTAAAAGTCCACCCATTGAGAAATTCATGTTCTCGACACTTTCTTGACTACTTTCAACATCCTCAAGTTGGTGAGCATTATGAGCCTCAACCAATAATTTCATCTTATCCTCCAAGGTGTGAATAGCTTTGTCATTGCAATTAATTGCTTGCCTCAAGTCCTCGAGTGCTAAGTTCAACTTTTCTTCTTTTTCAAGAATGGTCTCCAACATGAGCATTATCCTCTCATTTTGAGCATTTGAGACTTCTTCCACTTCCATAGCCCTATCATCATCAAAATCAAAAGTAGAATCGTCATAGTGGGGGTTCGGGGAAGGGAAGGACAAATAAGCACAATTAGCCCAATGACCATTTTGATCGCCACACCTATCACAAATACTCCACTCATAGGTTTGAGATTGTGTGCACAATCCACCCCCGGGAGAATTCTAACAATTTTGCCATGAGTGCGGTCCTCCACAATAAGGACAAGGGTCATCAAAGTATGAACAACTACCATCCGACCAATTTTCATTATATGATGTCATTTACAAAAACTATAAAAAAAAAAAAAACAAAGAAAATAACTACACAAAATATTCACAAGTTTAGACCAAAACAAGTATGCTTAAATCCCAAACTAACTCAAATACGCCAAATTGTTCCCCGGCAACGGCGCCAAAATTGATAACGTCCAAATCCACTCCTCAAAGAGAAAGTGTACATGGTCGTATGCAATATCATTTACCCAACTATGAGGTGGGGTCGATCTCACAGGAAACAATATACTAGGCGATTTAAACAAGTAAGGAATTATCACCAACTACACTAAGTCAAACACTTTTTCAATATTTTGATTTTAAAAAAATTACAACTAATGCAAAAATGTAAACTAACCTAAAAAGTGAGTAAAATGATCAATGGCCACAAGCATGGATACAAGGAACTCTCAAGTAACGATCCAATATATTTTATGATTTTACAACTACGAGCGGGCTTATGTTAATAGATAACGGTTTCTAACATCTCATTGAAAGTCTTCCAACCAAATCAATGAATTTCACTCTAAGCTTTTCCAAGCCTTAGAGTGTGATATCAAGCACAACCAATTGAATCTCAAGTAACTTTCCTATTCCTAGCTCAAGTTATTAGATGAGGGTTATGCCCCAAATTTTTGTTAATTAATCTTTCCCAGCTAGATTTCCTCTTCCGAGCTCAATCAAAGTAAATGGGCGAGTCTTAGGGTTAGCTACTCCCTTAAGAATCATTCAAAACGAGATTAATTAAAGAAACAATGACCCACTTTATTAGATATAAACATCATTCAATATATAAGCATAACAAGAGTTTGATCCATAGCTTTAACAATGTATATGTTCATAAACAAGTTTCAAGTAATGGAATAAAATACAACACACTTAAATATGCAATACAAAGCAAGGAATTGAAGAAAGGGTTTAGAAATTTGTCATTAAAGAGCTCCAATCTTCTCCTCCAAAGGTGTGGTGTAAAACCCTAGCTCCAAAGCTTGTAAAAATGGCCAAAGATGATGATATTTGCCTTCAAGTCTTCCTTTTATAGTTGCACAATTTTCCAATCAAATATGTCCAAAACAATTAGAATTAGAGACTATAATGAAATTAAACCTCTAGGTGATCAATTCCTATCGTTAGCAACCTAGAATAATCAACAATTCACTCAGTTTCCGATTCTAGGCAAAACCCTCAAATTTGGGTATAAACCCTAACTTTCAATTCCACAAATTTGCCTCTAATTAGAAAGAAGTTATAAACTAAAGGATTCTAATCATCAATTCAATGCTTAAAGAAGCTAACCCAACCAACAAAGCGTGATTTAGAAGCCTAGAAAGAATATTTGTTAAACCCACTTTTAATCATCTATTACTAAATGAACTAACAAGGTAAAGGGATTCTAAGATGATTAGGGGTAATGGAATAGCAAAGAGAATAGAAGGATTTACCACCAAGTATCTTCTCCAAGAATACTCTAGAATTGCTCCCAAAAACTTAATTTTCGGAATAGTAATAAATGAGAGACTAATAGCTTTTAATACATAAATAAATGAAATAATAGGCCCAATGCCGATACGGCGGCAGCGGGACCACTGCGGCGGTCCCGCCCCAATGGCCTCTCAGACCGCCGAGATGGTAGGACTACAAATACACTTAACCACCCCACCGCTATGGCGGTGCCTCTGGGACGGTAAGGGTGCCGCCATGGCCGACACCAGCACCAGAAATTCTCAAAATAAACACAATATCAATCCGAAATCCCAACTAATACCCGAGGCCATCTGCTCATAAACTACATACACATACACACATAAAAACATGCTACGAACGCACTCGTAGCCTCGGAACTCCCAACAGAGGTCTCGTTGACCGAGTCAACCCCCGATACCTCAATTCCAACTTTCCAACCCAAGTTCTAAAATGCACCCGAGTGCATTGGAAATTGCACCAGATATACACAAAAGTTCTAAAAGACCATCCGAACCTCTCGGAATTGACAAATTTTCGAAAAAGGTCCGTTTATCCAAAAGTAAACTTTGAGTCAATTCTTTTTCGCTTTAAGCCCAAATTTCACAAAGAGTCGCCCGAATCAAATCTAAACACTTCGGGAAGTGTGTCAATGGTCCCCTCAGGTCAAATGTGAACTAAACAAGCTCGGGGAAAGGTCAAAAGTGCCAGAAAGACTATAATGACCAAGCGAGTCGTTATATCAGATACTAATTAAACCATCGCTCTTCCCCGAGCGAAGAAGGAAAAAGAACATGGGAAGTACCTGAATCAGCGAACAACTGGGGGTATCGGCTACGCATATCGAGCTTCTCCTATTAGGAAATATTTTCTTGAACAAAACTGAATCCCCACGAATGACATAGGAACCATCAGAAAGACACTTTTCCAACATAGAAGCATGGAAGACCGAATGAACACCTGACCGGCCTGGTGAAAAACTAACTCATAGAACAAAGGGTCCAACAACGGGTAGTCTCAAATGGCCGATACACCTTAGGTCACTTGCCCTCCTTTCTAAATCGCATGACATCCTTACCGGGTGTAACCTTCAAACCTGAACGTTCACTCTACTAGTCACAACCCTCTAACTTAGCTCAAGCTCCAATTCTCATAACTCCGTATTCAAATTTCCCTCACAACTAATCCTCGAATAAATGAATTGCTTTTACTCGAATTCTCTGATTGGATAAAACTGCAACTCTGAACGCGATCAATAGGCCCCACGAACACTTTCCCAAACCAACGCAATCCTCTGAAACATGGTCACAAACCATAGCACATTCTGAATCGATAAAATACTCTGATTCCGCTAACTCCTTCTCCCGCATCTTATAAAGCTGTTACTCGAACGATGATTTCGTAGAAACATATGAACACACATACCAAAATTCTAAAACCAGGACTTATTCTCGCCATAAAGAATCTTTGATTTATCTGTGATCTCTACGCAATTCCATTAAAACTGATCTTATCGGCATCCAACTTGGCTAGTTCCAAATCTTCTTAGGCCTTCAAATCACAATACAGGAACAATACCACCGAATGTCTCGTCGAGCAAACAACTGATCACTATAGAGACCTCTCGCACAACAGTTCCTCCTCAAATCTGTACTAAGCTCATTGTATACCCTCATTCTGTCCCGAATAACTGTTCTAAGAAAGTATCATCAAATCCACTAGAAAACCCTGACAAGCTCGGTAAATTTGTCATACCTCAAATCTGAGCTGAAACATTTCGAGTCCTTAGATATCTTCCGAGAAGTAAAATCATAGACCTTCCAACTTAACTCGAACAACGTGACCCTGAACGAATGCAAAACTCTCGAACATCACCAATAGTCATTAGAACTGACTCCAAATTTCGAAACCGATCACAGTTATACTGTAACACTCCGTAAATTTGAGTTAACTGTGAATGTATTACATGAGAAGTAATGTGACAATATAGGCATATGAAGTCCTATCAATATGAGTTTGGTCGAAAATAGTTGATTTAAGATCAATACTAAATAGTGAAGTTCGTAAGAGTTCTCAAGCTCGTCTAAATATTAGTAGGTCTAACGTCTAAGCGAGTTTCATGAAAATAGTTGAAAAATTGGGAAATCTTCCTCCATCAA
Organism: Lycium ferocissimum; assembly: GCF_029784015.1. NCBI lineage: Eukaryota > Viridiplantae > Streptophyta > Magnoliopsida > Solanales > Solanaceae > Lycium > Lycium ferocissimum. Next base: position 6,682,592 of record NC_081348.1, read on the forward strand.
AGTTGTAGATATTTGAAATACCTTTCCAACGGTAGGTTGTCCAGCTCCAACAGAGCTCTATGCTAGGAGTTATGTCTATTTTACTAAGGATCGTCTGTGTAGTGTGCAAATTAGGCATGCACGGTGCCTTGGGCGGCGCCCCAGGCCAAATCTTTAGGAACCTCAAAATTTTGACACCGTCGAAATGTATACGCTGTGTGCGCCGCCCGGGGCGACGCCCGTGCAGCGCACATGGCCATTTTATGCTTGAAACAATTTTTCCCAAATTTTATAAAGGCCTAACTTCGTTATATTCATTCCCACTTCGTTTTGGCCGAATTCCTGAGAGGAAACAACCGTAAAACATCCCCAAAACATATAAGGTATGTTCTTGATCAATTTCCATCATTTCAACATCAATCTAATATCAAATTAACACTATTTTATCTTCCACAAACCACAGATTCTTGAAACCCAAGAAAGAAAAGAAGAAAGGGACGTTTGGGAGAAGTTAATATTCCTTTAATAAGGTATGATCCTTGACTTTTGTGATATTATTGAAAACATAACCGAACTTTATAACAAAACAGACATAAGCCGACAAGGTCGAAGTCACAACATAGATAACACAGTACGCGGGAACGTCCCAACTATATATATACGCAAGCCGGCAAGGGTGCCACTACGAATGGGAACGTCCCAAAACATAAGTCATACTAACACAGCTGGACAACATCTATATACAACCCACACATATATCTACGTACCCCCAAGAGTAACAACAAGAATATATGACGGACGTGGCCCCGCCGTACCCCTGGATAAACACATATATACAACAAAAGGATTTGTACCCAAAAGTCTAGGCTCCGGGACAATGGAGCACTCCAAGACAGCAGAATAGAAGTCCTAAGCTGGCGGATCCCCAAAGCGAGAGTCTGCACCTGCGGGCATGAAACGCAGCCCCTCGAAGAAAGGGGGTCAGTACGAGATATGTACTGAGTATATAAAGCATGAAATATAATAAGAAAGATCATAACTGAAGTAGAGAATCCAGGAGGCAAGTATGATAATCAAGGAATCACTGTACCTGTGTCTTATGAAATAAATCATGCATGCCTATATCATATATCATATCCAGCCCATTATGGACTCATGAATCGTATATATACATGTATATCATACCCGGCCCATCATGGGACTCGGTGTCATCATCATATCATCATATATATACCGTACCCGGCCCTCTAGTGAGGGACTCGGTGAACAATGCATTGAAACTGTGCACGAATACATACCCGGTCCGGGACTCGGTGAAAGATGTAATAACAGTATGCACGAGCAACGTAGTGAGCAACCATATGCATTTAAATCATCATTTGAGACTCAATAGATAAGTAGACTAATCAACACTCGAGTATCAGGACGATAGTCATATTTAGTACTCTTGGAATGTCATTATGAACTATATCAAATAAAGTCTCAGGGATCATAGACATGTATCAAATTAATACGAGACAGCTTATGAAAGTTAAGGACATTAGTCATTATAGAGTCCTTTAAGAATAGGAACTTTTATGTATCATTTACTATCCAATCATATAGAAGACTCGAGGGCAGTAGCTCGACTACTTTAAGAGTTCTAACATCAAGAAGTGAATAAGAATCATAAATCATGTTCGGAACTTGTGAATGGAATTTCCCCAAAGCTCATTTCATATATCACTTATATCTAAGGCATGCCAAAAGAAAGAAGGGATAACTTTACATACCTTTAGCGCTTATTCGCCACACAACACGTATACGCTGCCCAATAGTATCTCAACCTATATTAAGACGTCAAGAACTACTAAGCTACGGGGAGATTTAAAACGTATTCTAACGTTAGTAACTCCTTTCTAGATAATTAGACGACGTTTCCCTTATATTCAAACCAACTACATAACAACCAAGTCAACATCAATAACCACACGTTCAAGTACTAATCCGAGACTATTCAAGACAAGACTCGAGAACACTCTGGACAGCCCGCACAACATTCCAAAATGTCCCCACATTCACCACATTCGATAACCATCCACATACGACTACAACATATTCAAGTTATTGTTAATGATCCATAGTCATAACATTTTCATCTAAACAACCCTATATAACAAATTTCAACCAACACACAACACAACGCATAATCTTAATTATCATTAATCTTCCAAGCTCAACAAAAACAACAACCACACATCAAACATCCCCTAACTAGCAATGTAAGGATGCCCGATAACCTCACGAACGTCTACGGATATGCCAAACGAACCATCTATGTTTATTATACATTCCTTAATTCATTCTTTTCATCTAAATTCATGAGCTACGCCAGCAACCACACGACAACAACATCATCCATTTAAATGTAAGAAAACTACACTAACATCACATTAAGTTCTACAACAGCCCACAAAACAATTACAACATCAACTTTAACCATTTAATTCCTTCATTCTCATCATAAAATCCATAACAACAACAATCAAAATGCTAAGAAAATCAGTTCACCATTTTCACCTAAAACAGCCCCCTACGGCTTGAACAACTTTCCAACATTAACATACATAATCTCATACATCCAATTCACATTTATACATTCACAACACGTCCAAACTCACCCTAAAACATATAGAAAATGATCAATTCTTACCTTAACAAATTGGCTCCTCAACTTGGCTGAAATTTAGTGAACTAAAACGTTACACTTTCTTGCTGCTCCAATGGCTAATTCTCACTCTTATGACCTTCAATTGACTTAAAATACCTTGTAAAAATTGAATTGGGACCAAGGCTTGAGAGCTTGGCTTAGACCAGCCATGGCCGTGCTCTCCCTCTCTCTATCTCTATGTTTCAATGAGGAAATGAATTAGGCTGGTCTTATGAGTCATCAAACATCTATTTATATGGTTCTTATGGGCTGGACACGTGGCCCACCCAAGGCATGGGCCAATCAGATTTGGCCATGCCATGGTGGGGTCCACACGGCCCACTAAGTGCTTAATTAATGAATTTTTTTAATCTTAATCCCCACTTAATAATCTAATCATGGTTAATTAATCCCTAATCTCCATTAATATTTCCATACCAATTAAAATTTATAAGCAATTTGTGCATTAATAAAAATCGGAGATTAAAAATCTCTACCTCGTATCCCAAAATAGTCTTGTCCTTAAACTAATCGCGATTAGCTTAAAATATCCCAATGTATAAAATACGGGATATAACATCCTTTCCCCCTTTAGAACATTCGTCCTCGAATGTTAAACTAGTCTTACAAGGTCTTATAAGGACTTCGGGAGTGTCTCTTTTATTGTTATAACATATAGTTTTATTTACCAATCAATATAATCAATGAGGAGTTTAGATTACCTGGAGGCATAGGGAACAAGTAAGGGTACTTATTCTTCATCTCCTCCTCGGCTTCCCAGGTCATCTCTTCTCTGTTATTATTTCGCCACAACACTTTAACGGAAGCCACATCTTTAGTACGCAACTTTCTCACCTGACGATCCAATATAGCTACAGGGTTCTCCTCGTAGGACAGTTCCTCCGTTACCTGGACATCATCCACGGGAAATACTCTGGAAGGATCACCAATACATTTGCAAAGCATAGATACGTGGAAGACTGGGTGCACTGCTTCCAAATCAGATGGTAGGTCTAATTCATAGGCAACCTTGCCCACCTTACGAACAATCTGATAAGGCCCAATATACCTCGGGCTAAGCTTCCCTTTCTTGCCGAATCTCATCACACCCTTCATGGGCGACACCTTCAGGAATACCCAATCACCAATCTGGAAATCTAAGTACCGACATTATCTGCATACGACTTCTGTCGACTCTGGGCTGCTAATAACCTTTCCTGAATAAGCTTCACTTTATTGACTGCTTGCTGAATCATATCTGGGCCGATTAACTTAGTCTCACCAACATCAAATCAGCCTATAGGTGACCTGCACTTCCTGCCATATAGAGCCTCATACGGTGCCATCTGGATGCTAGAATAGTAGCTATTATTATAAGCAAACTCAATAAGTGGCATATGATCATCCCAGCTACCTCTGAAGTCAATAACATAGGCCCACAACAAATCTTCTAGCGTCTAAATAGTACGCTCGGCCTGTTCGTCAGTCTGAGGGTGAAATGCTGTACTAAGACTCACCTGTGTCCCCAATCCCTTCTGGAATGATCTCCAGAAGTTAGCTGTAAACTGAGCTCCTCTGTCTGAAATAATGATGTGGCGTATTTCGGCTAATTTAGAAAATAAGCTAACTTGCTTTGAACCGAACCTGTGAATATTTTGTATAGTTGTTTTCTGTGTTTTATTTTATTTTTAGGAAAAATAAATAGCATCTTTCCATGAAAACTTGTTTAGTAGTGATTTTTATTGTGAGCATGGCCAAATTGGTGAGTTCAAACTCATGATGGAGTGCTTGCTAGGTGAGGGTAATGAAAATCAAAAAGCCTTGGAAGAATACCTGGAAACTAGTCTCCAACTGGTTTGATGATGATTTAAGAAAATCCTCCCTAGGCAAATCATTATGAACTCCCAGTTGCTCAAGATGAAAGGGTAAATCATGAAGATGAGTTTATTGGGAATGCAAAAGAAAAAAAAAGTGGAGTCAACCATTGTTCTGAAAAATATGGTTGGTGTTGACTCCAATCCGGGGGAAAAAGAGGATGTCGTAATTCAAGAAGTTCAAGAGCCTTATGTTTTGTAATTTGAAAATTCAAGAAGGCAAAATGACATTCCTCACTTGAAAGCCAAGAAGTGTAAGATGAAAAATATTTTGCTTGGCTTGTTCATCTACTTACCACCTCCCGCTGCTCGTGGTCACAAACTTGAATCCAAGTTGGGTGCCCAATTCATCACCCAAATGGCGAGAAAAGCGGTAAAGTTGGTAACCGTCGTGCCGCGACGTTAAATCAAGCGCTTGGTGGGAGGCAACCCATCATTTATAAATTTTTAGAATAGTTTCTTCCATTATATTTTTTTTTCACTGCACTAAAAAAAAAAAAAAAAAAAAGAGCGATCTGGAAAAAGGGGGTTTCATAAACCTCTGCGCGAACGCGTACCATTCGACGCGAACGCGCTGAACAAAAAGAAAAGAAAAAAAAGCTGTTCAGCGCGAACGCGCCAGAAGACCACGCGAACGCGCCAATGCACAGTCCCCAGGTAAGTGAAACGTTTAAAACAGAAGCCAAGGGGGTATAACCCCCATTTCCCTCCCTTTCCTCCCATTCTTCTCTCAAACTCAACTTCAAATCTTAAAGAATTCTTCAAGTTGCGACCACAAGGTATGTGATTCTCTCATTCTCTTGTTCATAGGGTTGATTTTATCATCTTTTCATGTTAGAATTTGTGATTTTTTTTTTTTTTTACTATCACTTGTTTAAGCATTAAAATTTGATGACATTGTTGAATTTCTTGTCATGTAAATTGTTATTAGTCATTGAGTGATGTGAGTTGAGAGTTGGGTGTTGATGTGTTGCAAAATTTGGGGGCAAAATACGTGGTTAATATCATGAAATCGAAGCCCCAAAATCATGCCCATAACCAGTTTGTGAAAATGCTCACGAAATCAAGCCACCGACTCAGCGCGATCGCGCTGGTCCTTCACGCGAACGTTACGTAAATAAAATCGCTTAAATGGCGCGAACGCGTCGAAGGAAAACAAACAAGCATTCGAAACGTAACGCCGTACGTAGCCGTTTGAAACTTTTTTGACCCATTTCTTTGGCCTAATTGCCTCATTATACATTGTCTTAGGTATTCATATGTATGTTCGACATGTGTGTTCGTTTTGTAGGTACTTAAGCTTGAAAATGGCTACAACATCCAATGTTGGCACAAGTGCCCTTGATTGAATACTACGATACCACCACCTTTTCAAGAAATGTTCGAAGCTCTATGATAGATTGGCCGGGAAAGAGCTTCATCGAAGAAAGGGGCATCGTAACAGAAAATTTGGAAGAAAAGATGCCCGAGTTCTATGAAAGACTGGTAACAAGCAGATGGATACGCTTTGCGGATGACCCAATCAAGGCAAATTATACCCTTGTGCGGGAATTCTATACAAATGTCGCAGAGGCGTACATTACAAGACGGCAATTGTCAAAGTCAGAGGCGTAGATGTCCTATGCAATGCTTCTCGAATCAATGCCTACTACAATCTGCAGGATGGTGATAACAGTGAGATGGCGCATAGGTACGAACAAATGAAACAACAATGGTTTGTGACCCACCTTCATGGTGGGGAGCAACCAAAGTGGTTGACCACAATGCAAAGAAAGATTGACCTACGTAATTCATCGCCGAGGCCAAAACTTGGCTAGATATTGTGACATCCAGCAGGTGCCGCTTCTAAACATGATTCGAGGTGCCCCTTGAGAGGGCTAAAGTACTCATTTAGCCGTGATAGACGGGTTGCCCGTGGTCGTGGGGAAGCTTATTATGCAAGAAATACGGGAGGTGGTAATTGAAAGAACTAAGAGTCTATTTTTTCCGTCGTTGATCACTTATTTGTGCGCCACTGATGGGGTGCCCACAAGGCCAGGTGACAAAGAAAAGGGGCCCGGTGGACCGATTCATCCATGAAGAACAGTAGGGGTGTGAACGTGCGTGTTAAAAGGAAGATCGACATAGCAGCCCGCCTCATTCGGCGCTTCACCCCATCGCATCGCATTCGACCGATGGGGCGCCGTTCGTACTCCGCCTATACCACTCTTGCCACCACCGCAAGAGGCCGCTGTGCCTTTTCAAGATATCTCCACCTGTGTCCATGGGGTGGACACTCGGATTCAGCCTCAGTGGCTAGTCTCTCTCTCACGGCCCATATGGAGAGGGCACATCTACAGCTCCTTCTGGTTCTGGTGGTCCGACATTAGCAGGTGTAGTGGAGGAGCTGAAGCATATAAAGGAAAAACAGGGTAAGATGGAGAGGAGGCAGAAAAAGGCGAGAGAGCACGCCAGAAAGCAAAGCAAGTTTTTGAACAAGATGATGAGTATTCTGAGGAGTGTATGCGTGAGCACGTAACGAGGAGGAGGAAAATGAGGAAGAGTTTTTCCCCGCCGTAGCCCAACAGCCTCCAGCCCGAGGTGAGCAAGAGATGACTATAGCACTCGGGCACAGCGGTATGCCTAAGATTTTTCCCTTAGTTTTTTTTTTGTTTGTATGCTTATGTGATGCAGTGAGGACACTGCAAAAATTTTTTAGTTGGGGGTGACTATCTGGTATTGTTGTATTGTAAATATGTGTTTAGGACCCCCCTCGGCTTTTCTTTGCCAGAGTTCTTTTCCTGAGGGGTTTTATTTTTGTTGAAACTGGCATGTTTAGGATGTTGCTTAGGTTGAATAGAGTAGTTTTGACTTATTTGGTGTTACTTTGTAACTGACGGCATGTTGTTATGATTTGTTGGGAAATTTTGAACCCCTCGAAAATTTAAAAAATGCATACTTAAGATGCTTATTGGTTGACATGATTGATTCTTTATATGACATTATGATTATTGGGGTATTGTGTGTGATGAATGACTACTTAGGAGGTCACAAGTGTAAAAATAATTGTCCTTATGCCAATGTGTGTGAGTTGTTAGTTTGGTTCTGTTTACGCATGTATAATCTAGAACTTGCCCGGTTGGTCTTGTTTGAAATCCGAAAGTTAGTTTGGTTGTGAGATGATCTTAGGCTTTCTTCGTGTAAATAGTCACTTTGTCTAAATAAGCCTTACCAAAAGTTTCAAATATCCTTAGTTTCCCTTTTTGAGCCTTTTGACCTTTTTCTTGGATAGCCAATTATGAAACCTTACCCTTTGTACAATTAATCCATCTTCGCACCCGTTCCCTCCTTGATACTACTAGATAAGATGAGGCAAAATGCCTAAAGTTGGGGGTGAATTAACTGTGAAGTAGATGTTAAAAACATAAGTTGGGGGTGGTGGAGTTTGCTAGTGGAGATTCGATGTGGTAGTTTCATATACATATATATATATAAAAAAAAGAACATTGTAACACAAAAAGATTTGCGAGCTGATTAGGAATAAAAGCACATCAAGGTCGAAAACTTGAAAGGAAACAAAGAGGTTGGAGAGAAAAAGGGAATTAAGGTGAAGAGATGTCAGTAGTGTTAAGGAGGGTGAGGCACTAATATCCAAAAAGTATTCTACCCGTCCCTAAGCCTACATTACAAGCCAAAACACGTCCTAATGTGATCACAACCGAACGAGCCTAGGATGAAAACATAGAGAATAAGGGCAAGCCTATGGTATTTGAATGTGTAGATATGAATTTCTTTGTGAGTGTGAGTGTTTTTCTCTTCTCTTTGGTCTTCGTCCCATTCTTGTTGTATATATGTGTGTTGGGACATTCTTTAGTCTATGTGAGGGTATAACGATGAGAATTGAGCAAAATAACGTGATCGCCTAAAGTAGCGTTTGTGTGCATCATAATATGTTCGATAATGTAATGTCATGCATCGAAGCTTCATTGTTAGTAATAGCATTCTTGGGTTGTGTATATGGTTTGAAAATCGAAAAACGAGGTGGTTCTTGGAAGAAAAACATGATGCCGGTAGTTCGAGTTAAAACCAATGTAGACATTGTTATTTTATGATATCTAGGTGTTAGATTGAGTCGTTGTGTTGTATGGCTTGCTTGAGGACAAGCAAATACTTTAAGTTGGGGTGTTGATGTGGCGTGATTTTACGCCACAATTGATGCTTTCCGGCTGTAAGTTTTACTTGTTTTTAAGCAAGTCTATGTGATTTTATGTGGTTTTTATTATGTTTCAGGTAATACGAGGTCCCTAGAGCCTAAGTGTGGAAAACAAGCAAAAAAAAGAGGAAAAAAGTTGATCACTGGAAATAACTGGAGATTCTGGAAATTTTGTTGGAAAATTACTCTGCGCGTTCGCGCAGGTAAGCCACGCGTTCTGGCCCACGCGCGGTAGTGACTCTGCGCGTTCGCTCCAGTATGTCACGCGTTCGCGCTTAAGTAAGAAGGCTTGATGCTGACGTCATCCGCGCGTTCGGGCAGAAACATGGCGCGTTCGCGCAGAAGGTTTTCCGGCTCAGTCCGAGCAGAATTTGGATTTTGATGATTTTTTCTATTACAGTTCATTTAAAAGCCAACTGGGAACATTGTAAAATTATCTTTGGCATAAAACACAAGTTTGGAGGCTAGGGTTCCTACTATATTTTCTTTCTTTTATTCAATCCTTGTTTATGGAAATTTCTTGGTGACAATTAAGATTGATACTCTTGTTATGCTTATTTATTCATCAACATTATTTTTAATCAAGTAAGTTCTTGTTATTTTAATTATTCTCATTTTTCAACGTTTCTCAAGGGAGTAGCTAACCCTAGGACTTGCCCATTTACTTTGTTTGAAACTCGGAAGAGGAAGAACGGGGTTGGGATAGAATAATTTACATGAATTTGGGGCGTTAACCCTCATCTAATGGAAATTGACCTAGGAATAGGCGATACCACTTGTAGCCATATTCGGGTGTTCTTAATGGTCCTAATTGCTTGAGGGATCTTCAATTGGGTAGTCTAGTTAATCTTCGGGAGAAGTTAATTTAGAGTCATTATTCGAGGCTAATTAATATAAACTTGCTATTATTTATAATTCGTGAAATAGATTGGATCATTACTTGAGAAATGGATTCCTTAATTCCCATTGATCAATTTACTTGCTTTCTAGATTAGAATTTATATTTCCGTATTTTATCAAAAACCACCATTGATGCGTTCGGTCTAGCTATTGTTAGTGATAATTCCTAATCTGCTTAAATTGCCTACATATTGTTCTCTGTGGGATTCGACCCCAACCTTGTTGGGTTACTATATTTGACAACGTCCGCGTTTTACCATTAATAGGTGTAATTTGAGCGTATCAAATAATAGATGTGGGAACTCCGTGAAGTCTTACTATCTCCTTAATATATAGCCTCGCATAGTCGTCAGCTGAATAAGTAGTCCTGACTGGAAGAAAATGGGCTGATTTTGTCAGCCTATCTACAATAACCCATATGGAATCATACTTCCGTGGCGTGCGGGGTAAACCTGTAATGAAGTCCATATTAATTGCTTCCCACTTCCAAGTCGGGATCTCCATCTCCTGTAATAATCCACCAGGCTTCTGATGCTCGATCTTAACCTATTGACAATTCGGACCGAGCAACAAACTCGCTATGTCCTTCTTCATGCCATCCCACCAATACAAACATCCGAGGTCATGATACATCTTTGTTGACCCCGGATGAACAATAACGGGCATAATGTTTCGGGGCCTCTCCCATCGGCGTCGTTTACCTCTTCCATTGAGGATTCGTAGAATCAGCCAAACCCCGCAACCTACAACGTTTGCCTTTCGGGATGGTATAGAATATCAACATAATATCCCAAGCAACCTATATCGGTTCCTACTATATTTTCTTTCTTTTATTCCTTGTTTATGGAAATTTCTTGGTGACAATTCGTGTGTAATCATCAACATTATTTTTAATCAAGTAAGGGTCATTTTTCAACGTTTTCAAGGGTTGTATCTCTTATGGGATAGTGTCATTTGGGGCGTTAACCCTCATCGTGGTACCACTATTCGGGTGTTCTTAATGGTCCTAATTGCTTGAGGGATCTTCAATTGGGTAGTCTAGCGGGAGAAGTTAATTTAGAGTCATTATTCCTCTTCCATAATTAGAGGATTACTTGAGAAATGGAACATTCTCAAACGATCAATTTACTTGCTTTCTATTTATATTTAAGTATTTTATCAAAAACTACTATCTCTAGCTATTGTTAGTGATAATCGCCCACAACGGACTCTAAGATTAGACAACGTCCGCGATGAATCTGAGCGTATCAAATAATAGATGTGGGAACTCGAAGTGAAGTCTTACTATCTCCTTAATATTTCCTTCCTTTCCCGACCGGAAGAAAAGGGGCTGTTGCATGCCGTGGCGTGCGGGGGTAAACCGCGAAGTCCCATAGACTTACGGCTAATCCATGCATGCTCGATGTAACCTATGACAACGTTTGCCTTTCCCGAGGTCATGATGGTATAGAATATCAACATCATAATCCTTCAAAGAACGGGGTCTTCTCTTTTCAATCCATCGGGTTCCTACTATATTTTCTTTCTTTTATTCAATCCTTGTTTATGGAAATTTCTTTGGTGACAATTAAGATTGATACGTTTCTTGTTATGCTTATTTATTCATCAACATTATTTTTAATCAAGTAAGTTCTTGTTATTTTAATTATTCTCATTTTTCAACGTTTCTCAAGGGAGTAGCTAACCCTAGACTTGCCCATTTACTTTGTTTGAGTTAAACTCGGAAGTCAACTTATCTTTCAAGAAGAAGCTTCGTTCACAAGCATCGGTCCTGGAAGAACGGGGTTCGGAGATAGAATAACTTCTCCACATGAATTTGGGGCGTTAACCCTCATCTAATGGAAATTGACTCGAAGGCTCCAATAATATGCCCAGAATAACGGCGATACCACTTGTAGCCATATTCGGGTGTTCGATTAATGGTCCTAATACAATCACGAACATATCTAGGAGGGATCTTCAATTGGGTAGTCTAGTTAATCTTCGGGAGAAGTTAATTTAGAGTCATTATTCGAGGCTAATTAATATAAACTTGCTATTATTTATAATTCGTAAAATAGATTGGATCATTACTTGAGAAATGGATTCCTTAATTCCCATTGATCAATTTACTTGCTTTCTAGATTAGAATTTATATTTCCGTATTTTATCGGATGATAAAAAACCACCATTGCCTTGAGGTATGGCCTAGCTATTGTTAGTGATAATTCCTAATATCTTGTTTCGCAATCAACGGTAGCATAACAAGAAGCTTATAATTAACCTACATATTGTTCTCTCGTGGGACTATATATATCGAACCCCTTATAACCTTTGCTATTGGCGTAGCTACTATATTTGACAACGTTTTATCCCGCGTTTTACCATTAATAGGTGTAATACATCCCGAGAGAAGATCGTATCAAATAATAGATGTAGGCGATACGGTTCGCTAGAAGTCTTACTATCTCCTTAATATATAGCCTCGCATAGTCAAAGAGGTTGAGTCGCCGAATAAGTAGCCCTCGACGGCCACAAGAAAACAAGCACCCGGAAGAAAAGGGGCTGACCACACCAAGAACACCGAGGCAAAGGTGGTCGCCTATCTACAATAACCCATATGGAATCATATCTCCTTCCGTGGCGTGCCGAGAAGGTGGTCACCCGGAAACGATCGCCTCAATAAGTCCATATTAATTGCTTCCCACAATATCCAAGTCGAGAAGATCTCCATCTCATCGTAATAATCCACCAGGCTTCGATGCTCGATCTTAACCATTGACAATTCGGCTCGCCCTCACCGAGGTAAGCAACAAACTCCACGAACTCATCCCATGTCCTTCTTCATGCCATCCCACCAATACAAACATCCGAGGCTCTAATTATCCTCATGATACATCTGCGCGGTTGCTTTGACCCTAAACTCGAGGGTTACAAGTTAAGGGATGAACGCGAAGTCAAGAATAATTCTAACGGGCATAATGTGCCTCTCCCTAATAACTCTCGACCCTATCCTGCGTAGCCCCGCAACCTCGGAGTACATATAATCGAGCTCCTTCCGGTGGTGGCGGTATATCGCATAGACGGGGCCGCGGGCCCAAGCCTCCGTCGGGTATAATCTCGAATTGGAGGGTCTAATAATCCTTTTCAAGGGTTGTATCTCTATATTGTGTCGATAAACAAGTGGTCCTCATATCAACCCCCGTAGGCGACTCGCGTATATATACCTCTTCCATAAACATAATATGGAACTTATAAAGACCAAAACATAGTCTCAGAACTGTCGCATAAATATGTATATATCAAGTAACCTGTCTCCTGAGGAGTCACAACTATACGTATCTCCGGCGATGGGAATCCCAACTATATATACGCAAACGGACTACTAAGATCCCAAAACATAAGTCATACGATGACAATCTCACCCACACTATTTCCTAAGAGTCCAAGTAATATATGATGGAACGGTTGATAAACACATATATACAACCGTCAAAAGTTTAGGCTCCGTGGACAATGGAGCACTCCAAGACTTACGGCTAAGTGCATCTCCGCACCGCGGTTGTGAAACGCGCCCAATTTCCCCCGAAACGTTTGCCTTTACAATAAGAAAGATCATAATCGAAGAGAGAATCCAGAGGCAAGTATGATAATCAAAGGATGGTATAGAAATAAATCAACATCATATATCATATCCACCCATTTGGACTCGGTGAATGTCATATAAATGTATATCATACCCGGCCCATCATGGGACTCTCCAACCATCATATCATATATATATCGCCCTCTAGTGAGGGACTCGGGTGAACAATTCAGAATACTCCTTCGGACTCGGTGAAAGATGTAATATATTAGCAAACAGAGGGAGACATATGCATTTAAATCATCATTTGAGACTCAATAGATAAGTAGACTAATCAAAATGAACGCGATAGTCATATTTAGATGGAATGTCATTATGAACTATATCAAATAAAGTCCGGGATCATACATGTATCAAATTAATATGAGCAAGCTTATGAAAGTTAAGGACATTAGTCATTATAGTAGTCCTTTAAGAATAGGAACTTTTATGTATCATTTACTATCCAATCATATAGAAGACTCGAGGGCAGTAGCTCGACTACTTTAAGAGTTCTAACATCAAGAAGTGAATAAGAATCATAAATCATGCTCGGAACTTATGAATGGAATTGCCCCAAAGCTCATTTCATATATCACTTATATCTAAGACATGCCAAAAGAAAGAAGGGATAACTTTACATACCTTTAGCGCTTATTCGCCACACAACACGTATACGCTGCCCAATAGTATCTCAACCTATATTAAGATGTCAAGAACTACGGTTAAGCTACGGGGAGATTCAAAACGTATTCTAACGTTAGTAACTCCTTTCTAGATAATTAGACGACGTTTCCCTTATATTTAAACCACTAAACATAACAACCAAGTCAACATCAATAACCACACGTTCAAGTACTAATCCGAGACTATTCAAGACAAGACTCGAGAACACTCTGGACAGCCCGCACAACATTCCAAACAGCCCACATTCACCACATTCGATAACCATCCACATACGACTACAACATATTCAAGTTATTGTTAATGATCCATAGTCATAACATTTTCATCTAAACAACCCTATAACAGCCCAACCAACACACAACACAACGCATAATCTTAATTATCATTAATCTTCCAAGCTCAACAAAAACAACAACCACACATCAAACATCCCCTAATTAGCAACGTAAGGATGCCCGATAACCTCACGAACGTCTACGGACATGCCAAACAAACCATCTACGTTTATTATACATTCCTTAATTCATTCTTTTCATCCAAATTCATGAGCTACGCCAGCAACCACACGACAACAACATCATCCATTTAAATGCAAGAAAACTACACTAACATCACATTAAGTTCTACAACAGCCCACAAAACAATTACAACATCAACTTTAACCATTTAATTCCTTCATTCTCATCATAAAATCCATAACAACAACAATCAAAATGCTAAGTAAAATCAGTTCACCATTTTCACCTAAAACAGCCCCCTACGGCTTGAACAACTTTCCAACATGAACATACATAATCTCATACATCCAATTCACATTTATACATTCAAAACACGTCCAAACTCACCCTAAAACATATAGAAAATGATCAATTCTTACCTTAACAAATTGGCTCCTCAACTTGGCTGAAATTTAGTGAACTAAAACATTACACCTTCTTGCTGCTCCAATGGCTAATTCTCACTCTTATGACCTTCAATTGACTTAAAATACCTTGTAAAAATTGAATTGGGACCAAGGCTTGAGAGCTTGGCTTAGACCAGCCATGGCCGTGCTCTCCCTCTCTTTATCTCTATGTTTCAATGAGGAAATGAATTAGGCTGGTCTTATGAGTCATCAAACATCTATTTATATGGTTCTTATGGGCTGGACACGTGGCCCACCCAAGGCATGGGCCAATCAAATTTGGCCATGCCATGGTGGGGTCCACACGGCCCACTAAGTGCTTAATTAATGAAATTTTTAATCTTAATCCCTACTTAATAATCTAATCATGATTAATTAATCCCTAATCTCCATTAATATTTCCTACCAATTAAAATTTATAAGCAATTTGTGCATTAATAAAAATCAGAGATTAAAAGTCTCTATCTCGTATCCCAAAATAGTCTTGTCCTTAAACTTATCGCGATTAGCTTAAAATATCCCAATGTACAAAATACGGGATATAACAGAAATAGGTTAGAGTTCTAATTTCTCCTATCCAAAAATATTGTAGAATAATTGTTGGATTGTGGGAAGTACGCTTGAGCGGGAATTAAGGTATGTCTCTTTAAAAATCATTTTTGACTATAAAGGTGATTTGTATGTCTCTTTTGAAAATCTTATTTTGGAATGCATGACTTCTTTTCAAAAGTTCTTTATTGAATAGAAAGATGAACTTCTAAACTTTTGAAACCCTAATTCATGTTTTTATCATGGTTGGTGTGTGTGAGGGGGCAAGCCCACATTAGACCTTAATTGTACTATACACTATACATGTATATGTGATCCTAACTGTTTCTCCTCTATAAAAGATGATCAATAATAAGGGTTAATGGTTGGTAATGAGGTTTTCATGAGAAACTATGACGATGGATCCTTGTTTAAAGAAGTGGAAACGTTTTCAAAATTATGTATGAAAGCATGGATTTCGTATTGGCATAATGAACTTTAATGTTATTGATGGTGTGACTACTTTGAGACAAATTGTGAATCAGCTTCTATGATATGGACTTTGTTGTTGTGTTTGCCTTGCTATTTGGGAGGAAGAGTAGCCACTATGGAATGTATTAATTGCCTTGCCATTCGAGGGGAAGAGTGGCCACTTCCAGGTTCACTACCTGGTGTGTATTAATTGCCTTGCTATTCGGGAGGAAGAGTAGCCACCGTGAATCCATATTCCGGTGTATTGCGCAGTGTTGTCGATATTGAGTTGGGCCTATATGGGCGATTGTGATATCCATCTTCATTATGGAACTGGTATTTATACATGATTGATCTAAAACATAATTAAAACTGGGATTTTGAAATGGCTTTGTAAACTGTTTAACAAATGATATTAAGAATCACAAAGTGAAAAAACTGTTTTATACTATCTTTTCAGAACTCATTTCTGTATGTATTCTTATATCTTATTTTCGTATTACTTATTGTCCCTGAGGCACTCACTGAGTACGAAGTACTCAGACATACCATTGTTGTCTTTGATGGTATGTTAGGTAACAGAGAAGAGCAGGTTCTTGACACTTCAGGCGTTTAGGAAGGACTTGCGGTTGCTGCTGACTTGGTAAGCCCACATGATTATTCGTGGGACACCCTTATTTCATTTGTTTATTATTTTAGCATTTTGCGGGCTACGGCCTGAAGTGTTAGAAATTCATTCTTTATCTTCGAAGCTCCACAGTGCACATTTTGTGGGTAGTTGTCGAGTTGTTTAACTCGTTTCATATGATACGTTGTGACTAAGTTTTGTGATATTATAAAGATTTCCGCTGATTTTATTCTTACATCGTGACTTGTTTAAATTTATTTCATAAAATGTTGGAGGTGATTACTGAACTTGGCGGGTTCAAGTGTTATTCCTATAGATCGAAGAAAGGGCAAGGACGAAAAAAAAGGCCAATACCAAACCCACAAAAGAGATCATACAAAAGATAAATGAGTTTAGGTTCTTCCGATATTGTTCATGACGTCGGATGCTGGTCACGTCTAGGGTGGGTTTTGGGGCGTGACACATACCACGCATAACAAATCATGTCTATCATTTTTGACTCCACAAGTTGAGTCCTATCCAAGTTATCAACTTAGTACCGAAGAGCTATACCTTACGATTTCAAACTTCATGTTTCTGAATCTTTTCTCGACACGCAAATCGGATACAACCCCGAACTTTTCGACGCGAAACCTGAAGCCTCATATAGTATTTATATAACCATCGAACCTCTTATAGTATCACCTCAAGATGCTCGTAAATTCTCCGAAAGTATCCAATCTTACACTGCCACTCAAAATCTCATGCAATTACTCCCAAGTCCTTAATAACCAAAGCTCTTACCCAAACTGTCCAGTTAATATTACTTGCAATCATACTGTATTACCACGAGTAAGGTCCCTCCCGAAAATATAACTCTAGCCTCACATGATAGGAATTCCACAATCCTTTCTCTTAAATCACGCTGACTCATTCACTGTAAGAGGTCACGAAACTTATCCGACAATTGGTGTCTTGACGGGCTAATTGGTATCTGTCGATTCCAATTGGTGTCTCTCTATATTAACTCTAGGAAGACCTTCTATGAGTAGGTACGTGTTAATGGTGTGAACAAACGGGAATTCCGTCTTTGGTGTTAAATGTTACGAATTGAGTGCTTATTTTAGGAAGATTGGCAAGTTGATAGCGCATTCGTATTCGTTAGGTGAAAACCGTGTTGGTATGCGCTAAGCAAATGAGCGAGCCCCTGCGTGACCTGAATAGGTAGACAAAAATTTTCGCCCACTGACCCTACAGCACCGCTGTAGCGGTCTCCATACCGCTACAACGGGCTCCCTATCGCGAGTATCTGTCCGCTATAGTGGACCCAAGCTTCTGCACAGTCCCGCTATAGCGAGACTGTCATTGCCATAGCGCAACTGCCGCAGTGGTACCATGGACCAGTGACCCTCTTTTGCTCCCTGTTTTCCCAACCTGTTCAATTCATCAACAAAAGTCAAGAAGAACCAATTCCAAAGCAAATACCTCATAAAAACATCCGCCCGACTAGGGAAATTATCTTACGAGTGCCCTTAAATCGGGGTACCCACACCAAAACAACAAAAACAAAAATATCCAAACATTCCAAAACAAGAAATTGTCTGAACAACAAGTCATGCAAGGACAAGGGATAACCAAAGCTGACATAAAAGATTGGGGGGGGGGGTCTCTAAGTTGCTCCTCGGATAGTCGCCTCATCACCACCGTCCTCTGAGTCGCTAGAGTCATCGCTGCCGAGCCCGAACGCACTCAGGAAGGAGAAGCGGGGGCATCTCTGATGGTCACCTTGGGATGCTTCGCCTTTGGAACTAGGGTCTTCAAAAGGCTTTTGACGCCTTTCCACATTCTCACGAACAGCTTGTCCCTAGCCCGGCTCTTCTTTTTCTCCCGGTCCAAGTCCTCCCGGAGATCCACATGGGCCTGGGTCAAAAATTCGTAGGGGCCCTCTGCAAGGCATCCACAGCTTTCCCCATTCTGGTCTGGGCATTGTTGCAGTTCGCTTTTTACGCGGGGTTAGGGCATAAAAGGATACTATGAACTCGTTGGTGCTCTTTCGGACTTTGTTTTTGAAAAAGTCGCCACCTAATTTTTAAGAAATTAGGAAACCCTATTTTGAAGGGTTTATTTAAATACCGTGAAAAAACCGTCGTAATCCAAAGTTCTAGGTAGGGGTTCTGATGATCCCCTGGGGAAGGTATTAGGCACCCCAGTATTAAGGATCCGTACTATACGGTTGACCTTCGAATTTCAAATTATGATTATTTGCCTAAACTGTCTATTTTGTGTTTATTCTCGCATTTAAAGGAACTGTCATTTTTTGGTCGGCATATCATTTTTTTTGGAAAAAATTGAGTAGATCCCTTTTATATATGAGGTAGTGTAGTTTTGGATTTATAATATCCAAATATAAATAGTTTCCCTTTATATGTAAGTAATATATTTGTTTTTATAAATGAAGCGAAGAAAAGTGGTTATTTTTACTCATGTTGTACTCATACTCAGACTCGGATTCATCCGTCCTAATATGTTCAGTTTTATCCGGAATTCTTTAAATTACGACGATTTTTATATTAAAAGGCGTTTTTTCTATTTTAAGAGGTAGTATATACTGGCTGTATATACTCACCTTCTGGCCTTTTATTTGGCCCAAATTTATTAAGGGGATGAGGGGTTTGATTTTAAAAGAGAGGGCATGGTGAGTTTTAAAACATCCCTTTGCCTTATTGAAAATCACAAGCCCAATTCTGGTGAAAACTTACTTGCCAAATTTTTATTCAAAACACTATGTTTCCGAAAAATTTACATAAAGGGAGTATATGTCATCTGATTTAATAAAGTCTCATGGGCATTGGCCAATTTTTTTATGTACTAGACTGAATTGTGACTTAAAACTTTGTTGAACGTTTCCTCTCTTCGAAAAATGCTAAAGAGTTTTGGCAAAATTCATTTTTTCCACAATAGCTTTAAAACTCATTTGTACTGGATTCAATTGCTATTTTTAGTTTGAAAACGCAAAGTAAACTTGTTTGAGTGAAAACAATTTGCATACCCAGTTTTAACTTAGTTAAAAAAACATTATAGAAATTCGCCGTGGTTTTGGAAATCGCTGGGGACCTAAGGTCGTCTAATCGGCATAGGAACCATTATCCTAAGGCGTCTATCCATAAGTTCCACTATAATATGAGTTCAATACATCTTTTGCAAATACATAGGACATACACATAAAAATCAATAAGGAGATAAGTTTAGACTAAGGGAGTACCAAGCCCCTAGTAGCCATTTTCACCCATGGTTGGGCCTCTGCGCACCTCGCCATTATTTTTCTTCGCGGACTCGATCCTAATTTTGAATAGAAGTCTTATTGGGCCTTTGGCCCAATAGGGGGGCTAGTCTTGACCCGAATAGTCATGCAAATGAGGAAGAAAAGAAAAAGAGAACCCGGTTAGTTTATATGTAACCGTCCTTATTACTAAAATAACTAAAGCACACATATGTATATATATAAACAAAACAAGTCATGCAAAAATCCTATACTTGTCCCTCCGTATCTTAAACCGTGGTAACGGTTCATTTTAAGACTTAGTATGGCATGGGGACTGGGTCCTAGCCCCGTATTTCCAATGTTGCACAAGTTTCAAGGGGTTTCTGAGAACCCCAGGCATGGCTAACACCGGGGAGACTAGAACAACCCCGAATTACCAAAACCAAATTTCAAATAGATCCAAACAGAATAGCGTACATAGAGGGTATAAGATTTTTAGGAATTACAATATGAACATAAATATACAGACCAACAATAACTAAAAAGGAAGGAAGGGAAAACTACTTCAAACTTATTCACAGTCACCGGAAAAAGAATTACATTGGCGTGAATTGACAATCTTTTCAAATATACATCAACTAAGTCTTTTGGGCAAGGTCCAAACTGTAAATGTCAAGCTCAAGCATATGAGCCCAAACTAATGCCCATGTTCATTCCAGGATCTCAAAAAGGACAAAGAAAATTTATATTTTACAATAAAACCCAAGCTAGAACTTACACATAGTAATTAGGAATTTTTAAAAGAAAAAACTACAAGCTCATCAGCAGAATTAAAGATTAACTCCCTCATGCTAACAAAATAACAGCTTGCCTCTGGAAAAGTGAATGGTCATACACAACATCCCGACAATATACCACATATACACTCAATGTTACAAACAAATGGACATACAATTTCATAGAGAAAGCACAACTTAGGGGGCAACACAAGGTCAAGCTAAGTGAAATGGCAAAGGGAAGCAGAATAGGGTAATTTGGTTAAGACTAACAAACATTAAGTGAAATACAAGGTATGGGATTGGATTTGAGGGGCACACATAACATCTAAGTGCAGTTTAGACCTGGTTATAACCTGATCCTAAAGGGAATTCTATTCTTTTATTTAATCCTCTAATCTAGGTAAGAGGGTCTATGGTGTATTACACAGGCAAAACATGTGTACATGAGCTGGAAGCCTTCAGTCATGCCCAGAACGATTAACTCTTCTACTCAGGTGTATGTTGGGGTAAAATAAGTAAAACAACAACTAAAGCTCAAAATGATTCCCTAAAGGAAAGAAATCAAATTCAAACAAGCAAAAGAAGCTTAAACATGCATTACTTAGTCTAAAACATGGCCTAGGGATAGGGAAATGATGCACTAAATCAACACATAATAGGAGACCAATGCATACACATCATAGAGGTTACAGAATCAGGAACAGGAAATCATCTTTGTGTATTTTGTCAAATTCTGCAAGTTTCTGTGAAACAAGAGTAAACTTAATAACATAAAAGCTTTTGTAACACAAATTGAGATGAAAAGTGGACAAGATAGTGCAACCAGATGTAAAACAGACCTAGCACAAGCAAGGGATTTGACAAGCAATTCTGAGCATAGTAGAGAAGAAAGGAAAAGGAAGGAAAGCAAGCACTTCACAGAATGGTTGGAAAGAGAAACAAAACATTCCTCACACTGGTTTTGAAAGGAAAAACAAACACTTCAGAAAATGATTTTGAAAAGAAACAAACACTTCACAGAAATGGTTTTGAAAAGAAATAAACACTTCACAGAAATGGTTTTCAAGGAAAAACAAACACTTCACAGAAATGGTTTTGAAACGAAACAAACACTCCACACACTTTCAAACTTAATAACTCTAAGCTAGGATACACATCACTTTCCACAATCACACAATAGCCTCAGGAAGAGATCATAAAGATTAAAACATAGAACTTTAACACCCAAGACCATAAGTGTCACAGTCATCACACAAGGACATGAACATAGAATTTTGGATTTGTAAGGAGGAACCAGGTGCAAAGCATCCCAGTGGTAGATTACACAGAAGTGGGAAAAAAAAAAGATCAAACATTTTAACCATGGAATTAAGCAGAAAAGATCTTTTGTTCTCACTTTTATCAACAAGAAAGAGGAAGAAGCTGATCCAATATTATGGACCTAGAACCAAAATGAATTTACAATAATAAGTCCCTCTAAATGAAATGAATAATGCAACTAGTTAACCATCTACAAGTTCCGTTTTTAAAATATGAGGGAGTTCTACTTATACCATAGATGTGTGCAAGTGTCTTATAATTTGAGGAAAAAAGGAATTTGAAGTCAAATTTAGGAGTAACAAACTGTATTCTAGCAAATCTTTAGCCTCAAGTTTTAAACAAACATCAGAAAAGTTTCTTTTTGAAAACTGGACCTATTAACCTTACAATTAGCTTCTCAAAAATAGCCACAAGCTTTAAGAGAGACAAAATTAACAGAACTTATCACACAAAATGTATTTATCAAATTACATGGATCGATCAAACACATAAACACAGAGAGGAGAAACAACACTTAGCTTATGGATCAAATCCTTATTGGACAGACTCACAAGGATTTAAGGAAAACGAAGAGTAAATCACTTTGAGAAAATCCGGACCATTTTCTTAACAATCATCTTGGCCAAAATGTAACTTAACATTTTATAGATCATATAACCTATCCAAATTGATTCTTCGAATAAAACAGTCAATCAGATAAGACACAAGCATCAATACAAACAATTAGACCAAGTTGAAATACCCATCTAGCTTTAAAAGGTCAAAACTGATCCTACCTCTCATATTCTTCAAACTGAATCCAATTTTTATTAACAAATTATTTCACTCCACCAAACCAATTGGAAAAAAAAAAATTATAGACAAGAGAGGCTGATTTCTCATGCTTTTTTAAGTTAAACCATTTACAATTTCCTCTTTTACTCAAAAACATAGAGCCACTACATTGTCACACATTGGACTCTGTCAAGACAACTTTTATCAAACACTTTGGAAAAGCAAAGAGCAAAACTGTAGACTGTTTCAATCACTAGATTACTTAAACCAAATGACTTACTGCTAATACCAAAATGGAAGCCAAACAGGTCTGCAAAATCATAACTCATGACCACAGTCTATATTAAGACAAGACAAACAAAATTAGTAATGAACCTTGATTTAAACCTCTCAACAGATCCAACTTTGTTTTTAAAACTCATTACTTTACAGAGGTAGTCATGTATAAGACGAAAAAAAAAAAACCAATCAAGAAAAATTCAAATCCAAACAATCCCCATAATTGATAAAACAACAACTACACTAATGTCTTTTTAAAAAAAAAAAAAAAAAAAAAAAAAAACCCTACCTTGAGTCGTCTATCTTTGAGTTATCTATACAGCAAATCATCAAACATCAACAAGGCAAGGCCAAAACTTAGTCATACATGATTCCAATTAACACAATCAACCAACAAGTTTCGTAAAGAAAACTAGTACAGTAAACTACTAAGTATTAACATCACATAACTATTAACTAACTTAAAATAGCAACTACTAATACCATAGAGTAATCAAATCTTCAAAATAAATAACAAGATGGTAATTTACTTGAGACAGCAAACTATTAACAACACAAGTAACTAAATCTACCAGAATCAATAAATAGATAGCAATTTACCTAAAACAGCAAACTACCAAGAACATAAATAACTAAATCTTCCAAAATAAATAACAAGGGAGTAATTTACTCAAAACAGCAAACTACCAAGAACATAAATAACTAAATCTACCAAATAAATAACAAGACAGTAATCTACTTAAAACAACAAACTATAAGTAACTAAATCTACAAAAAATAATAATAAGATAGTAATTTACCTTTTTTAGACACAGCCTTCACCAAGAACAGACTTGAAGATCACCCTTTCCAAATTCGAAGCCAAGGATGCCAAAATAAAAAATAAATTTTTTTTTAGAAACTAGGATTTTGAGCTTAATCAAAAATCTTAAAATTATTTGAGAGATTCAAACTTAGAAAAATTAGATTTTTGCTGATCTTAGGTTTTTTCCCTCTTTTTGCGACTTCCTTTTTGAATAAATGGGGGTTTCTACTTATAGAAACCCCATAATGCTCTTGGAACTACAATCAACGACGTGGGACTTGCAAGTTTTATGCAAGTCTCAGTCAAAAACTCAAATATACGGTCCAGATCTAAAATAAAATGAAATCAAAGGTCCAAAACACTTCAAGACTAGCAATACATATAACTTTTGGGGGGGGGGGGGGGTGTACCTTTAAGGGCCTCTTTTGCCGTTTTCTGGTGAGAGAAAGACGAAGCTTTCAATGCGTCGTCCTCTCCTCCACATTATATGCTTCCAATCGATGAGACACAATCGAGAAAAGGGGCGGGTAGGTGGTGGAACAGGAGGCGGCGCTAGGGTTTTACCCCTAGCCGCCTCCTCCTTCTTTACTTTGCACAACAGACCCCTAGGGTCTCAAAAGAAATAACGGGGAGGAGTATAAACTCCCCCGTCTTTTAGCCTCTTAATGGACCGAGTCTGGTCCTTTGTTGGACTGGTCCTGGTCCTTTATTCATTTTTTTAAAAGGCTGGGCCCGTTATACCGTGTATATGACAATATACATAGTGCATATACATATATATGTGTGTGTGTGTGTGTATACACACACACACACACACACATATATATGTATATGCACTATGTATATTGTCATATACACGGTGTATATACATATATGCGTATAGAGGGTCGGGAAAAAATAGACTAATAAATAAATAAAAGCTAATTATTAGTCTGTTAGGACTTAAATAATTTAAGAACACGACTCATAAATAAAAATCATTTTGCAAATACCGATTTTGAATTAATTAACTAGATAAAAGAAAATTAATCAACTACGCAAACGCACACAGAATCAAGATTTAAAGGGTAAAATGGTCGCTTCTTTTAATTACTCAAAGTGCCTTGGACAATAAAACTGGAATAAAGCTACTCATTAATCTAATTTTCCTTGATTTAATTAACTAAACAAATAATTATCCAAAAAGGGTTTTCTTGCCCCTTTGATTAGTTTCAATAAAAATATTCTTTAAATATCACCAATTTCCACAAAAATTTAAGAAAATTACCCTCGAGGTTTCTTTATCAATTTAAAAGGGTGAAATATTATCCCAAATAATTTCATAAAAATTACCTAGACCTCTTTAGGGTGCACAGCTGATTTTATTTATTATCCAAGGACTCCGAGCACTTAAAATAAATTTTGGGAGGTCAAAAATTAGGTGTCAACAGGCATCCATATAACTCTTCATCTGGTCAGGAGCAAAATAGCCCGCACTAGCGGCACCACTAGACGACCCGACCTCCATGGAAGGCCGTGTAAACCCCATCATGGCCGCCTTCACCGCAGCCATATCCGCTTGCATGCGCTCCAAGGTACCTGGGGCCTGTGAATGACCACTCCCGTCGCCGCCCTGTTGGCCATCGCTATCCTCATCGTCGTCCGAGTCAACCCTCCTTCTCTTGCCCCTGCCTTGTGCTCCCTTGACCTTCAATGGGTCAAAAGGGACATCGCACTCAACATAGCGGTCGCAAGGCTCCAAGGGCACCCCAGCATTACGGCATACGTGGGTAATCAGGGAGGGAAACATCAAGCTCGGGCCAGCCTTGGCCATAAAACTCCGTCACTCCTCGATCACCTGCATCCCCACATTCACGGGCACGCCATCCAAAATGCAAGAAACCACAAAGGCCCGAGGGTAAGTGACATCAGTAGTATTGCTCGAAGGGCGAACCCGTCGGGCAACGAGGTTCAGCCACCTCCGAGCCTCTGGATTAAATTGACGGCTCTTAATAGTAGAACGGGTAACACCCCATGTTGTCTTCCTCCTTTTGGACTCCTTCACTAGCGTCCTTACCAACCACGGCCTGTTTTCCTGGTGGTCCTTGGCCCTAAGCTCAACCTGTGATAGGTTGGGCAACCCATTAACAGCATTGATGGCCTCAGCACCAACCTTTATGTTAACCCCTCTAATAATAATCTCCGGCTCTGGGGAAGTCCAATCAACGGTAGGGAGCATGGCATAGAATTCCTGTCACGACCCGGCTACGGGCCATGACGGGTACCCGGGGCTGACCACTGAGCACCACTCATTCTATTGCTTATCCTGCCTTCATTCATATTTCTTATCGTTCATAATCATAGAAAATGACATTTCATTTAAAATATATTAACTTTATAAACATTAACCATCTAGGCTATCAAAATAATATATATTTGCATATACATAAAGACTGTGAGACCACACTACCCGCACATATGTATCTACGAGCCTCTACTAGAACACTGAACATATGGACGGGACAGGACCCCGTCATGCCCAAAATATATGTACACAAAATAATGTCTCAAAATAGCACCTCCGGAATAAAGAAGGGCTTCTGCAACTCTGCTGATAGCCCCTATGGATCTGTACCGTCTCTGTCTACCTGTGGGCATGAACACAGCGTCCAAAGAAAAGGACGTCAGTACGAATATTGTACTGAGTATGTAAAGCATGAGCAATAATAATACGTGATAGGAACATAAGGGTTAGCATAAGATAAAGGAACTGTTCATTTCTCATAATGCCTTTTAATAGTTGCTGTACGTACTTACCCCTTTATTCCTCTAGGGATACACTCGTTACATCCACATTTTTACATATACAATAAATTGTAATGCAGCACAACTACGTACTCAGTCATATAAGTCAGTATCACCCGTACTCGGCCCTCCCGGGGCTCGATGGTATCCGTACTCGGCCCTCCCGGGCTCGATGCATACATACACGCATATACATAGCAATATATAAATGAAATCAACATCATTCTTAACATTATTATACGTCATATAAGCATTTCATGATCTCAACACAACTAATCGTCATTTCACATTCATCATAACACACACATATACATATCATAGTGCCGTATCTGTTTATACACATTGAACATTATTCGTATTCGGCCACGTGGGGCTCGACAATATCTGTATTCGGCCACGTAGTGGCTCGATAGTATCCGTATTCGGCCACGTAGTGGCTCGACAGTATCCGTATTCGGCTACGTGGTGGCTCGACAGTATCCTATATATGTCTTCCGTAACCGGCCATGACGAGGCTCGGTATATCTCTTATCATCGCATACATCTCATAAGCTTATCATAACTTTCCATAAAACGTGTATTTAGATTAAGGACAATCTATTAAAATTTAATACCATTTCCATGACGTAAACTTCATAACATATACCGTATACTTACCATTGTTGTTCATCACATAAGCATATACATCATCATGTCGATCATATATCATCACTATCATTCATTTCATGGACATGTCATAATTCAGTATCATTATACATATATCACCAATCATACCTTAGAACTTGAAAGCAATTATAGCTGTGTCGGGGTGACGTAAGGTCGTGGATCCCCGATTACATTATGGAGTAACCATAGTCATTATATCTCACCCTGAAGGAACTAACGTGTTAAGGTGAGTGTACATGAGGAAAGCAACAATGGATCGTAGTCAACATCGTTAGCTTCATAGGTACGTCATATCGTAATCTCTAGAATCCTTAGGCTTAAACTTATCATTATCACTATCGTATTCATAGCGTATTTCTTATCTCGTATGAGTATTCATGAACATAGACTCTTAGTCTCTCGGAACATAGGAAATTTATGAAGGAGGAAGAAAATCATGCATAGGATTCATGCCTTAGGAAGAAAGGTTGAGCCTTACATACCTTTGTCGTTTAGCTATTTGATTGCTCGCTCGTTCTCCTTTAATGAACTCGTTTATACCTTCAATGAAATCCGTATCGGCATTAGCTAGGCAATCATAGGAATGTACTTACTAAAGCTAAAGAAAATGGGCAGCGTTTCCTTTGTTTTTACTACTTTCTGCCATATTCCGTATCATCTCCCAACATTCATAACATCAATCGTCACTCGTTCACATTATTTGCATTTCTCAATTTCACTCCAATTCTCCATAATCATGACCAAGGTCCATTATCGCGTTCTTTCATATCCAATACTTATTCCATGTTTTAAATGTCATTTATAACGTATTTATAATCTCAGCATATCCATTTTCATGATTCATTTCAACTACTACTCAATATTGACACTATTCACCCATTTAAGACCCATTTTCTCTACTCTTCTACAATCCATGTGTTTCAACTTACTAATACTTCAAATAACATAGAAAGATCATGAAACTCACCTTAGATGATGAAGGAATAGATCTTGAATGATAATACACCTTTTTGCACAAAAACCCTATTTCACCTTTCTTGAATTTTCTTGACTTTGATGACTTTAATAAGGTTTTCTTCACTTGATTCACCTCAATTCTTGTTAATGATCCTTGTTTCCCTTGGTTTTCTTGTGGATGAAATATATGGAAGGTTCTAGAGGTCTTGAGAAGTTGAAGAAAAGTGTGGAAATGAAATAAATGAAATGGGAGCATCATTATATAATTGAACTAAGTTCAGCCCGTCGGGAGTTCCACGGACTATTCCACGATCCGTGGAACCAAGTGCTGGCCGTGGAACTGGTCGTGGTTCACGACCAGCCAGCCACCTCCTCTGCTGGCAGTTCCACGGACCCATCCACGGTCCGTGGAATGTTATATGGGCCGTGGAAGTGGTCGTGGAATTCACTGCTTCTCCGAAATTATTCCCGTCGTCTCGCTTGATCTCCAATCCTTATGGAACCTTCTTAACACTTGTTTATCACTTCATTGGTAATCTAAGGGACATTATAACTCTTCTCCACACATCATTAAGTTGTCATCAACTTACTACTCATAAATCCCTTCAAATACTTATCGTATACATGGCCTTCTCTTGGAAACTTTCTCGTCTAACATCGGATGTCTTTAAAATCTTATTTAGAATCATCAAATGCTATTTCTTGCTTATTGAAACATCGTATACTTCGTGCTCCTCATGAGTCTATTCACTGCGCATCAACGAAAATTTTTCGAGGTGTAACAATTCCCTAACCCAATTGCAGTTAATATTTCTCGGCTCCTCGACTAGCAGACCCCAACCCATGCGATGTAGGAGTTGATAGAACTCCGGGGCCAGCTCCTCCACCCGGTCTATAAGGAAGGCCCGCTCATGGAGCAGGCCTTTAGTCTGTTGTTCCATGTAACGCCTCCTGCAAGCATGGTAGGCGAACCTAACGTATGCGGGGGGAGCTGGTGGTTATTGTTGTTGTGGTTGTTGTTGTTGTTGTTGTTAATGATGTGGGTTCGCCATAGCAGGATGAGACAGTTAGCCTAAAAAGGGAAAACCGAGTTAGAATAATGTGGAATAAATATTTAACAGTGATAGGTCATGCATGAATTAGTTGAAAAACCCAGATTTTAAATTCTGCCTTGGGCAGCTTTGCTATAGCGACCAAAGGGCCGCTACAGCGGCCAAGGATCTGCCATGGCATTGCCTTATCACTGTAGCAGGCTCGCTATAGCGAGCAGGGGCCTGCTACATCGGGTAGCTCCCATAGACGATGTCCACTCCCAGCTATACATCATTGTCACAGCGGTACCGCTGTAGTAATGGGTGGTTCGCTGCAGTGGACCCGTCTTCTCCAATACGAAACCCTCCAAAAACGCAACTTTTAGAAAACTAAAATTTTCACCATAGTTTCCACATTTTTGGCAAGGATCAAGTATTATGATAGCATGCATGACACTTACAACCTATAACGCCCTATTCCAACTACAATGAGCACCAAAATTTTGAGCATGAACATTAAAAATTGCACCACCACCAAACATCCCCACCCCAACATGAACTACCCCATTTTAAGCAGATCTTTAGTACAAAGTGATACTAGAGCAATATGAACGATAAAATAACCCTCCATGATCCAAGAACTCCCCCCCCCCCCCTCTCCCCCAAAGAAATCAAAAACCCTTGTTCAAAGAACCTAAATTTTTCTCTAATCTAGCAACTTAAGCATGGAAATTTTGAAATAGAAGGCCATATTCAAGTTGTAGAACAATGAAAGAGAGTGCATACCTTGAAATAGTTAGAGATCTGCAAGCCTCTGCCACAAAATGAACACTGAGGTACAGAGAGATTCTTTCTTTTTCCTTACTATTAGGGAAATATGATGAAAAATGAAGTGGTGAAGTGGTTAAAAAGAGGAGTGGGGAGGGATATGAGAGGTCTAAGAAGTTGAATAGAGGGAGAAATTCGTGGGAGGGGAGTGGGTTTCTTTTTTCGGTCTAAAGGATGAATGGGAAGTGGGAGGGGTGAACTAAATTCACCCCAGTTTTAAAATTGTCTGATGACTGCTGCGGCGGTGGACTTACCGATCAGCGGTACCACTATAGCAGTCATTTGACTGCTGTAGCGGGCTGTATTTTCTTTTTTTCTAGCTTGTTGCAATTTTTCCTTTTCGTGACGATAACTCGAAATCCTGCCTCCTATGGTGTAAGGTCTAAGAGTGTGGCCATTACCTAACCACACGCTGTTCGAGGACGAACGGTGGTTTAATTGGTATCTGCTGTAACGACCCGTCCGGTCGTTATTTAATACTTTCCCAAAGCCACGCCCAATCTAGGTCTACGATCTTAAATAGTAAGCCCCATGGGGTGTTTAAATGATTAATAGTGGAAAAAATCAGTTTCGAAAAGAGTTAAAAATCGTGGGCCCGGGGCAGCAAGTGGTTCGCTATAGCGAAACGACGTCAGCCGCAACAGACGTCACAGACCAGTGGATGTGTTTTTTCTATACTCAATTTTATATTTCACCCTCCTTTTTAATAAAAGACCCTCCAAGGCTGCTATTAGGTTTTACAAGAAGAAAAACCCTTGACACCAAGAAAAGAAGCTTTTCCAACATTCTCCACATTTTTCCCCACAACTATCATCTCTCATGGATTCGGATAAGGGCTAGGAGGGCGTGTATTTCATGCTATTCGTCATACAGGTATGTTACGATTTACTTGAGTTAGACTTTGATTAGCGAAACATATATATTGTGTAGAGTTGACGGGAGATTGCATGATTAGGTCTTCCGACACGGAGTTTGGATGGATATATTCATAATCTAACGAAAGTTATGTGCCAATAGTAATTAGGGTAACAACGAGTATTTGTTTTAGTACTGGGTGCTACTATTGTTGACGTTTATGCGTTACGGGACAGGAAGTGATTATTTGCGATGGGTAAAAAGGGGTATCTCGTTGTTTGGGGTAATTATCCTTAGGTATATTTTTCTTTCCGTATTTATTTTCATTTATAGTGAAATATTCATATGATTGTCGTTCTTGTTAATAAAGATGACCGCATTGGGTGGATTGAAGGAAGGCATAATAGTGATATGCCCCTCAAGGGCATAACTCATGATATTCTTTTCATTCATTGGCATCATTGCATATAATGCTTGTGGTTATGAGGTAATACATACAGCATAAGGTGATGAGTAAGTGCCAATTGTGTTATCCGGGTTGTATGGCTAAGTTTGGTTGAATACGAGGTACTATTCGACAGCCAATCACTGGCAACATTGTAAGGTAAATATATTTACATGTATGAAAAGGCATATTTGACCGGGGGTGAGGATGTGGCCTTGATTGTGACTCGTGTCCGAGGAGCGAATCCGGGACAAATGGTACATGGAAAACATGGGTCCCCTGCAGGTCATGACTACTGAGCAATGACATCAGTTGGCCTGTATGTATAACGTGATTGGGCCCTTGCATCGCATCTACATTGCATTACATTTCATACTTCTATGTCCTTATGTTTGTGTGTTGTCAGTCCATTATATTGCATTGTGTATCTCCTATAACTGTGTTGTGTTGTGTGAGGTGTTGATCAATATGAAGGTAAGTGTAAGAGTGAATTTCGAAGGGTAGACTTCTGTAGTGAGTCCGATGGACATAAAGAGTCCCATGATTGGTGGATGTGTGGTAAGTATGTTTTGTGGATGCATCATATCTTAATAAGTGAACTGGATAGAAAGATCTTAGGCTAAAAGTTAGTATAAATGAGGAGATAAGACTTAATTAATTGGCTTATGGGAATGTGGAATAGGACTTCATTGACTAGTCAGATAACCAGTATTACTATGGGGATAATAGAACCGAATAACTGGGAGTAGAGGGGTAAGTTTGTATCGGTGTAATAATCTATGTTGGGAGGCTTAAGTGCCGTTGACTTATCTGCTTATCTTATTGACTTTATATTGTGTTGCGTGAACTAATCTTAGTCGACCTACGATGCTTACCCGTACGTGTGGTGCACCGATACTACTCTTACTACATCCTTTTTGGGTGTAGGCATGTTGCAGGTTTAAGTTGAAGTTTCTTCGTGTGGATTACCAGGTATCTTCCTACAGTCTCGCTCATCTCATTCCATGCAAAGGTTGTGTCATTTATTTTGTTTACTCTTGTGTGATAGGAGCTCTTGTACTTGTCTAGACTAGATCCCGGGTAGATTCAATTTTCTTGTATCAATAACAGAGTCTGTATGAGCGTGTACTTGTAAATATTATGATCATTAAGAATTTGTTATTTATAAAACTGGCTGAATATTGGATTGGCTGGTAAGGGTTTGCATACTAGTTAGTAATATGGTAGGTGCCCGCACGGCCTGTAAGTTGGGGTCATGATAATATCACACTAGACTACTAGGTATTATGGTAAAAATGCTTTAATTAGCTAGGATTCACCAAAGATGGTACTACCAAAGATGGTACTGAGGTCAGGCAGAGAATAACCTAGGCAGACTGTTCAAATTCAGGCAGTGGTCCTGTTTGTGTGCCCACTGAACTGAGGTGGCATTAGGGCTGTTTTTGGACTTGTTCTGAGTTGGACAACCTCCTTGCCAGGGTTATTAACCTATTAAAAGTCCCTAACGCGTATCATCTCATCGTGCGATCCGTGCCGATTAATGGTATCAGAGCCATGGTACAAGAATAGTAATAGGTGATATAAGTTCAACACACTTTTCTTAATGAATATCATTAGGACTAAAAGTACTATTAAAAATACTAAAAAAGAGGAATATGATATGCCTCAGCAATTAGATCTGTTTAATAAGTGGATTATCCCTAAAATCCAGCCCAGATTAATTTATCAAGTGGTAAAAACCACTGAAGAAACAATTACAGTTGATAGTGACCATGCCACTTTTAGATTATTATCTGAAAGTAATTTAGCCCCTTATAGAGAAACCCATAGATTTATGCATATTGGGTTAGTACAGGTTGCATTCAAGCCACTTACAGTAAGAGGCTAGCCTGAAAGCTTTATAGCAGCTTTAAGAGACGATAGGAGCCAAAATTGGAAAAAATCCCTCATAGGGACAGTTCAAACCAATTTGGCCTATGGCCCTGTATATTCCTAATTTGCAAGTATCTTGCAAGATGATAATTCTCTAAACGCTTTAATATTAAGTGTTACATTACATGGTTATGATTATATGTCTGGTATAGAAGTTATATGTATTTGTTATAGGATATATTTTAAACCTTTATATACAATGAATCCTGTGTGTAAAATCATGGATTTCAAGAATAAAACTATTTTGATAGAAACTAATTTTGGCCCTATCAAATGGGATGAAATTGATTTTCCCAAAGAATGGGTCATAGAGGGAGCAACTCCTCCTCAAAATAATATTAATACTAATATTTCCGAAATTGAGCAAGCCCAAATGGGACTATAAAATTGAGGTTTTCTGAACCTCAATCATTATTAGATAAAACTAAAAGTCATAGCATCAGCACCAGATCTAGACTACCTAGATCAAATTCTTCGTGTCATTCTTATATTTCGCTAGTTGATTATATTGTAAAGTCTCCATCTAGAGCTTCTACTTCTCAAATTAGAGAAACTGATGATAATAGAATCAGTAGTCTTAAAATTGATCAACATAATATTGTTACGGGTATTCAAGACACGAAATTAACCGCTTCTAACATGGATTTCGATGGTATTTAATGGATCAAGTCCATAAAATTAATTTTAGTCGGGGATCACCCGCAAGAGAAAAAATTAGTAATGAATTTTGTATGCCCAGATAGGAACCATTTAGAAAATGATTTTTTGCGAATTTTTATAAAAAAGAAACAACGGTTTTCCAAGAAGATTTTTATAAAGATCTTTCCCAAGCCAATAAGATTATATCTTTTGTTCCTTGGTTTATGGCAAAATATGTCGGGAATTATATTCTGTCTTGGAACGCGAATACAAATTGATTAATGGAGAAATCATTAATACAGTATTTCCTCCATAACAGTCTTTTCAAATTGGTAAGGATGATAAGATCCTTCATTTTGCAGCTTTTTCAAAATTATTTGAAAATGATACTTTACAAGTTACTGCTAGGCATATTAATAATATGCTAAAACAACAAAATTATGCTAATATTTACATGAATATCTTGGGTGAACAAATTCTTTCACTTGATCGAATTGACAAACTGCAAAAAACCATTTTCTAAATAGTTCCAATCTGTGCATATAAAATTCATTACTAATTTTGTCTCTTAAGGGTGATCCCCGACTAAAATCAATTTTATGGACTTGATCCATTAAATACCATCAAAATCCATGTCAGACGCCGTTAATTCCGTGTCTTGAACACCCGTTACAATATTATGTTGATCAATTTTAAGACTACTGATTCTATTATCATCAGTTTCTCTAATTTGAGAAGTAGAACCTCTAGATGGAGACTTTACAATAGCATGGTGAGATGATACTGCAGAGGGACTTTTACTAGGTTAATAACCCTGGCAAAGAGGTTGTCCAACTCAGAACAAGTCCAAAAACATCCCTAACGCCACCTCAGCTCTGCGGGCACACAAACAGGACCACCGCTTGAATTTGAACAGTCCGCCTGGGTTATTCTCTGCCTGACCTCAGTACCATCTTTGGTGAATACTAGCTAATTAAAACATTTTCACCATAATACCTAGTAGTCTAGTGTGATATAGTTCAACACAAGGTTTTTAGCCTGTCATTTAGGCTAAATATAAATATGTAGATTAAAATTTAAAATAAAATAAAATAAAAATTACCTAATGGATAGAAGTTGTGCTCAGCAAAGATGAAGATATAGTAAACAACAAACTTTTATTATAGAGAGAGTATTTTTACAAGTAGAGAGAAGGGGGTCTCTGAAAACCTGCCTTCTACCTTAGTTCCATGTTCCTTTTATATTGGATCAATACAAAAACAAACAAACCAAAAATGACCGACAAACTCTTTTGGCTAAAAAAGTAAAGATAAAAAGCAAAAGATGCTATCTTTAAAAAAGTACAATTATTACAAAACTTTAATTAAAGTTGTTGCTTTATGAAAGCAAAGCCTTCATTCCACTTTGGTGTGGGGCCCACATATCACTTCATCTTTGTTTTGCCTCTGCCTTTTGCGGAGGTGGAAGATGTTTTCTGTTGGCTTTTGAATTGAACCATGAATTGTGTAAAATCCTCATTATTATCAGGATCTTGTGATTCACCTGCTAGACATGTCTGTGCGTCATTTGCATCATCGTCTGCATTATCATTTTCGCTATCTGTGGTATTATCAACTGATGCCATAGATAGATAATAAAGGAGGTGCCGAGGCACTGTTCTTGCCCAAATGGGTAACAAAAGGCTAATAACCGATAATATTGCAGGTTCTTCCAGTGATACTAAGGAAGAAATTACATATTAGCAATATCTGGATTTTATAAAATCCCAGAAGTATGCCACCTTCATATTTCAATGCCCTCATCGATGATGATCACGAGAACACCGATTCATATGAACAAAATGACAACAGAGAGTTAATAATTCTCATAGAGAATGAAGACCTCCAATGGAGATATGAACCTTGGCAAATAATGCAAAGGTATTTTGAACAAGCACATATATTATTCCATCTATATACTGTATATTGTATACTACATGTTATTGTAGAGTAGAATTGGTTGGCACATATAGTAATATATTCATCAATTAGTTATATTGTAATATTATATACTACATACACAA
The DNA here is from genome assembly GCF_029784015.1 of Lycium ferocissimum. Taxonomy (NCBI): domain Eukaryota; kingdom Viridiplantae; phylum Streptophyta; class Magnoliopsida; order Solanales; family Solanaceae; genus Lycium; species Lycium ferocissimum. Next base: position 6,718,445 of record NC_081348.1, read on the forward strand.
AAGGTTATATTATATATAATATACGAACTTAAATATTCTGATTTCTACTATTATATCCACAAATATTTTGTTATCATCTTTTCAGTTAAATTTGCCAATTTGAATACACCATACACTTTTTTAGGTATATTTTCATGTACTTTTCTTATACTATATACCATATCTTTTCATGTACTTTTCTTAACATTAATATGTTCAAATAATTTCTTTTAGTCACAAAAAATTAGTTGCATCAGTCATCAAGTGAAAAAAAAAAAAAAAGAATAAAGAGGAGGAAACGAAAGTTTTTTTTTTTTTTTTTTTTTAAAAAGGGTAGATGGAATATGGGATTTGAAGTTGATTTTGTTTTGTTTATTTGGAAAATTACATTCTATCTCATGCCCTTTCCATAGATTTTTTTTTGGAGGGGGGAAGGAGAGAAAGAGAAAGTAAAAAGTGGATATGCATTAATGGTTGTAATTCCTAAAATTAAGCATTATTGATATTTTAGGAATGTAAAAAGTTATATTTTTGTAATTAAAAAGTTAAAATTATGAATAAGTTATATTTATGTAATTTTTAGAAAGTAATTATAATCTTTTTAATTACCATTTTAAAAAGTTGTATTTGTGTGGCTTTTTCCATTCCAAAACTATACACAATAGGACCACTCCATGTGCACCTAAAAGCTAGAGTAACTACAAAATTGGGGATGACATCATGTACATCTTCCGGCAGTCTTTGGGAAGAAGATAGAAGTTGCATAGATTGGCTTGACCAGAAAGTATTCAAATCAGTAATATATCTTAGTTTGGGAGCATGATAGTGCTAGCAAGAAACCAATTCCTTGAATTTTTTCATGGACTTGTGAACAGTGGAAAGCCTTTCTTGTGGGCTGTAAGGCGAAAATCTGTGGCTGGCGACCATCAAATTCCAGAAGAGCTCTTAGAGGGCATAGGACAAAGGGGGTATATTGTAGAATGGGCTCCACAAGAGGAAGTCTTAGCACATCCCGCTATCGGAGGATTCTTGACTCATAGTGGCTGTAATTCCACATTGGATAGCATATATGAGGGAGTTCCAATGATATGTTGGCCATTTTATGTGGATCAACAAGTCAATAGTAAGCTTGTGGGAGAGGTTTGGAAGATTGGATTAGATATGAAGGACATTTGTGACAGAGAAATAATTGAAAATATGGTGAAGGATTTAATGGGACTAGGATGTTAGAAATTCTCTATTTAGTGGATTCACATATTTAATATAACTAGTGAAGTAGCCCGCGATTTGCACGGTTGTAAGCCGCAACATTAGTATATAAGTGATACCGTTGTTAATTTAGTATATAAAGTACCTTGAAAATGTACTCATTTCTTTTTATTAGAAGTACAAGTTGAATGAACTGGTTTTTTCGCTAGGAGATTAAAAAAAAAAAAAAAAAAAAAAAGAGCATAAACGAAAAAGTATATGTGAGTGTGACTTTTAGTACATGGATCTCTTAGAGTCGTTTGGTAGGAGGGATAAGTTATCACATGTAGATAAGATTGGGTGGGATAAGATGGGATAACTTATCCCACCTTCTATATGAGATTAATTATCCCACTTTTTATCCCATGGGATTGAGTAGGATAACAAAAGAGTTATCGCCCCAACAAACATGAGATAATCCCAATCCCATGGGACTAATAATCCCACCTCATCATATATATCCCTCCTACCAAACGACCCCTTAATTTACTTGTTATAACATACATATATACATACAGAACGAATTATATTTCATTTGTAACGGTTAAAAGAAATAAAAAATGTGAAATAAATACTTAGAGACAGAGATATCCTGCAAGGATAAAAAGCATGAATCAACAGTATATGAATAATAATATCAACAGCTACTCGATACCTTCCCTTCAATCCATCTTTGTTGGAGTCGTCAAGCTGCTCTGCTTCGGCTGCCACCTTATTTAATCAGTAATGAGCAAGATACAACAAAAAAACTTACACCATACTTCAGACTGATATTCAACTTTGGCAACATAAAAAACGAGGACAATCTTTGAAATGCAAGTGGTGCACCGTATACTTTTTATAACATCTGTTGGCTTAATGAACCAGATAGAAGGAGAACTCCTTTTCTTTTAATAGAAGTAAATGGTCAGCAGATCTCTTGCAAGAAAATTGAGGAGCAACAGCTGTATCGAAAAGCTAATCTACACTCTTCCGATAATCAAAGTCCCTTCATGATCAGAAACTGAAGCTAGTCATGGTTCGAGCACTGAGTCAGCAACAGGTTAGAAATCACACAAACAAATAGTTTAAATTTAAAAGCTCCAAATTCAACGTGAACACATGACTTTCTAAATGAGCCAAGATAAGCATATGACTTTCTAAATGAGCAGACTTTTTCTTCGAAAATTGCACTGTGAACTCTAGCCTTCCAAAGCTCCTTTCAGCCCCATTCATGAGTGCATATTGATTTCTCGAAGACATCTGGAAGATGAAACAATATATTGGATCAAGTGCCGTCAAGCTAAATGGGGCAAATTATCAAAGACCAATAGAATAAAATGCATATATAGTTAATATTCGAATTTGCAAAATCAGTTTTTGCAAATTTTAAAACAAATGCAACCTAAGTATTATACCTTAACTTGGAGCCGGAGGGATCATATAGTTAATCCAGTCACCTATTAAAACGACAATGAACTTGCCATATCAGTATTCTGTATAATTCTCAAAATTATTGTAACTGGAAATAAAGCAAAACAATATTCAAAACTAAGTTCGTACCCTTTCAGCAAGAGTACGGGCATCTGTGGTCTGACCCCTTCTTGCTCTAACATGAATATAATCTTTTTGTGGCACTGGAAGCTTCTGATCATCTTTGTTCTTTTTCTACTTTCCATCCCCTGCTGCTGCATCACTTCTATTGTCATGCTCTTTTGCTTCTGTACTATCTTTATCATTTTGTTTTTTTTTTTCCATGAGACTTGCTTCTTTTGGCATTTGATTTATTAATTTCTGTTGAATCTTGTAGAGAAATAAATAACATCTATTTCTGTTTTTTCAGTTATGGTAATCTATAGATATATAATTCCAGGATAAAGGCCCGGTGATGTGGCAGGCCTCATTGATCAGGAATACTATTTATCTATTTTCTCCTATTTTCTATTTTCTTTTAAGGCTTTCATCCTTATCGTAATAAAACCAAACGTTTTCTCGTTGTAATTGCACCATTTCTGCAAAAACAAAAAGCCATTCAATGCGTCACTTCCAATTCCTATTACTTCTTCTAGCAATGCCTGTCTTACATCTGCTTCTTCCTCTCCTTTCCCACACTTACACAGCATAAAACCTCTTTCCCTTTTTTCTCACAGGTAAATGCTCTCTCATATTTGATTCGTGTTTTCAAAGTTCTCATATCTTTCGTGTTTCATGTTTTTCTATGTTCTATATTCTCATATTTCTTTCTTTATTTAAGTTAGTTGTACCAAACAAAGTTGTATCTTTTGGTGCTGTTGTTGGCTACTTGTGAGATTTTGTTAATCTTGAATGTAATCAGCAGAGAAATAGGTTGAAGGATGCCGACAATGTCCTCCATAAATTTTCATTTGCCTTTTATCAAAAAGCCTTTCTAGGAAATTATCAACGGCCACCTTATCGAATGCTTCGAGTGTGGGGACATCCCATAAAAAACCTTACTGAATAACCCAACGGAAATCTTATTACTGCTTCGTGTTCGGGTCCTATACAAGATTCGGCTTTGTTTGCCCTCTGTTACTGATCTTCTTAAGTTTTCCTGATCGGATTATGCTAGAAAGTTTGAATCTTCATGTGTTACAAGGTAACATTTGAGTTCAATTGATCTCTTTTCTATTTATTTAATGTGGACATTCTATTTTCATTACGATACTGTTATTAGCTTTTGTTGTGCTAACAAATGTAGCAAGGTCTCTGGAGCTGCATTGCATACTCAAGCAAGGGTAAATTTATGTAGAAAACATGGGTCACGTGAACCCATGGTCACCCGACCAAACTCGGTATATTATGTATTTAATTATTAAAATATGTCTAATATTAACTGAAGGAACCCACGGTCAAAAGAGACTGAGTGGACCACTGGTTAAGTGCTGATTTTAATCACTTAAGGTCGTGAGATTGAATCCACTAAATGCACTTTTGCATCTTTTTTTTTAAAAAAAAAAAAAATAATAATTCTAAAATAGTGAACCCATCCTCTTGAAATCTTGGATTTGCCGCTGTGCTCAAGAACTCAATAACGTGTTCTTAAGCAATGGAAAGAAATTGAACAGAATTTCAAGGTTTTCAAAATAACTATTTGAAGATGGGAGATTCTTCAGACTCTAAACAGATCCTACTGGAGGAAATTGGCATAAAGTGTCAAGATGACGCCAAGTACAATAAGAGAAATCAATTCCAAAGAGGAAAGCTAAAGAAACCACCGTAGAGGGTACTGATGTGATTTTCTAAGTTCTTGGATTAAAGAAAGAAATATGAGATATCACGACCCAAACAGAGGGCCATGAAGGGCACCCGGAGCTAATCTCCCAAACACCTCTTCTCATACATCTCATAATCATATCTAGGTGGACCACAAAGATAACTCATAACTATGATAATTTGTAAGGGCATGAGTCCCAAAAGATAAGGGCACATCTATATAATCATCCTCAACTATGCCCATATGCACAAGCCGACAAGGCTGCCAAAAATGATACACAAAAATATGAACCGATGAGGTTATAAAACATCTAACTATATACATTTGTCTACGAGCCTCAACATAGAGTGCATGAAATCATAAAGACAGGACAGGACCCCGCCATGCCCAAATAGGTATACAAAAGAATAATACCACTAGATTGCAGCTCTAAAGCAAATGGAGCGCTCCTGAGAATTCGCTGATGAAGCACCTAAGGATCTGATCCGTCTCCCTGCCTACCTGCGGGTATGAACGCATCGTCCACAAGCAAAAAGACATCAGTACGAATATTGTACTGAGTATGTAAGGCATGAATAACAACATAATAAAGATATGGAAAGTAACATGAGATAAGAGAGATAACTTGTACATCTGGATGCCTCTTAAGGAGGATGTCATGCATGCTTAGCTTTTAAAAAAAAAACATTTTTCATACATATATATATATATATATATATATATATATTGCTGCGGAACACGCAGCCCGATCCATATATCATATCATCCCCCATCCGGGGCATCCCGCATCCGAGGTAACATCATAATCTGCCCACAGCAGTGGTGTGCACTTCTACGTGTCTGCTCGGCCGACTATAGCGCGGCGCGGTGTGAGAAAATACATACATATATATAAAACATGCATGAGAGCCCAAATAAAAGCTATAGCTCTATCGAAGTGATGTAAGGTCGGTAAACCTCCGATTTCTATTATCGAATCATTATCATCGCTATATCTCACCTTGAAAGAACAATAATCGTCTGGTGAGATCAACAATAATGAATAAAACCAATAATCATGGAACAAGCTCAATAATGTCATGAGAACATCAAGAACTATAAGCTTTGGCATCAAGAACTAAAAGCTTTGGTATCTTTAGAAATGGAATCATCATCATCATCATCATCATCATTATAGAGAACTTTTATCAACAATACTACAAGAACCTCGAGAGTTATGAGTTTCTAGCAATTCTAGGAAATAGGACATTATGTATATCATGTATGGGTTCATAATAATGGAATCATGCTTTAGAAAGAAAGGGTTAGCCTTAACATACCTCGTCATCTCCTTAAATACTCAACGCCTATCCTCCCGAGGTCGTAAATCTACATTCAAGATGATTCACACTCCGGGTAAGTCATTGAAACGCTTATGTGGTCAAACTAAATTAATAAATGAGCTAACGAAAATTGGGCAGCATTTCCCCTTATATCTTCTATTTCCTCCAACTCAAAAACAACTCCCAAAACCACAATAAAAACATCAACAATTCCATAATCAAAAGATTACATTCCAATTATACTCAATCCAATCCCAAACTTCTTTTCATAAACAATCCATAACAACAACTTCAATACAACTCCTTATATACTTGTATACCACACTAACTCAACATCATTTTTACCCCTCATAACAAGATTATACTCATAACATGCTAACAATTATAGCTCAAGTTAATTTACAGCTCAAGTTAATTTACAACTCTAAATATGATCAATTCATATTTGAACATTTCCTCATAACTCTTTTCACTTTCTAGGACTTGCTAAACCTTCAAATCAACTTAACATCAGAGATAAGATGAAGAACATACCTTGTATTTGAAGAATTTCAACTCACACAATATGCTCCAAGACTTAATCCCCACAACTCCAAATGAAAGCTAGAACATCCAACTTCCATAAATTAACTTAGGTTTTCAAGGTTGATCTTCTCTTGATTTGAATTGGAATGATTTGGAGTGTTTATGGATGTTAAGGGAAGCTTAGAGAGACATTAAGGATTTATTTTGGGTGAAAAATGAAGCCTAGGTCATGAAAATATCTATTTATAGGCTTAGGAAAAAAATTTCCACCGACTTCCAATTTCTGGAAATTTCGGGCAAAGTACGGGTTACTGTTCATCTCGTACTTCAAAGTATGGGTTACTGTTCATCACGCACTTGGAGGTAAAAAAAATTTCAACTTTCTGGAAATTTCGGGTAAGGTATGTCCAAAATGTACGGGACGTACATTTTTGTACGGGCTGTACTTTATCCCATACTTCTCAAAATTACGATCTGTCAGTTGCATTGGAAAAAAGACTTGCCAAGCTTCAATTCACATAGGTTATGGATTCCGTAACTCCTTATATTCTAAGAGATATGCCTCTCTCAAGATGGACCAAAATTTCCTGTTGGAATTCTGCCAAGTTTTCCCAAATTTTCAACAAACTTAATTTCTTCTATTCGCTTGATCCTGAAACCTTTAAATACTTGTCTAACACTTATTAAAAGTCTTCCTTAACCTTATAGGGGTATCATAGTCTCTCTGGACTCACATTAATTTACTTACTACACAATCGACACGGAAATTTACGAGGTGTAATATCCTTCCCCCCTTAGAAACATTCGTTCTCGAATGTTAAACTCTTAGGAATTCTATAAAATTTTTGCCAGAGTTTCTCCTGTAACTATACCACTACCATCCTGTCATAACAACCCAAAATATACAATGCCTCACAGGGATACAACAACAACAACAACAATAATGGCCCCACATGACCAAGAAATCATAAAAAGAAAGCATTACGCACTTGAAGACAATAGTGTCTCTGTCTGAACCTTCTCTGGAAGTGGGAACAAATGTGGATACCTGAACTTCATATCTTCCTCAGCTTCCCAAGTCATTTCTTCCCTATTATTGTTTTTTCCGTAGAACTTTAACTGAAACTACATCTTTAGTTCTTAGCCTCCGAACTTGTCTATCGAGAATTGCAAATAGGAACTTCTTCGTAGGATAATTGCTCGGTGACCTGGAAATCATCCACAGGTACAATTCTGGAAGGATCTCCAATGCACTTGCGAAGCATTGACACATGGAAGAGCGGATGGACTGACTCCAAGTCTGAAGATAGGTCCAGTTCATAAGCTACATGGCCCACTTTGCATACAACCTTGTAAGACCCAATATACCGAGGACTAAGCTTACCCTTTTTTACCAAATCTCATGATGCCCTTGTAATGACCCGTTTGGTCGTTATGGCCTTTTCGGTATTTTTATTCTAGGGAACCGTTGGCATGCTTCTCGAGGTGTCTAGACTGGGATTCGGGCAACTTTTGTGAAATATAGGCTTAAAGTGAAAAAGAGTTGACCCAAAGTTGACTCGATCAACGAGAGCTCCGTTGGGAATTTCGAGGCCACGGGCGCGTTCGTAGCGTGTTTTTAAGTGTGTCTATGTGTATGGTATATGAGCAGATGGCCTCGGGAACTAGTCGAAAAATCGGATCAAATGGTGAAACTTGGAAAAAAATTCTGGTGTCTGATCTGCTGGTGTCCGCTGTAGCGACACCAGTACCAATACAGCGGCACCGCTGGGGAGGTGATAGTGCCGCTAGAGCGGTGAAGAGAAATTGTGACTAGACCGCTGGGGCGGTCTGCTTGATAGCTGAAGCGATACCGCTGGGGCGGTGTCTCGACCGCTAGAGCGGTCGACGAGCAGTTTTATAAATTTAAAACCCCAAAACCCTAGTCATTATTTCTATTCCAACTTGAGAGCTTTGTGGAGGCAAATTTGAGGATTTTCAAGTGGTTTCTTCCCTAAGGTAACATTCCTACCTTATTATAGTTTCATTAACCTCTTTTAATCATCTAGCATAATCTAGAATCCGTAGAATCTAATGGGTCTTTAAATGGGTTTCTTGAGTTGAGTTCTAAAATCAAATTGGCTTCCTAGATTTTGAATAAATGATGCTAATGTTGCTATTTATGCTAAATAATGATAAATCTAGGCTTGTTAACCAATAATCTTCCATGCTAGAGTTGAAATTCATGAATCAAAGTTATGGTTCTTAGACCCAATTTGGGGGTTTTCATATAAATGATGATTTTGAGAATTAATCAAGTATTCCTATGATTATAGTAAAGGGTTTTGACCTTTTGGTATTGAATTTGGTATTTTAACCATAAATTTTAGTTTTACCCTTGAGTCCCGTTTTTCCTAAATTAAGGATTGGGTTTTGACCAGAATAAAATATGCTCATTATGGGTATAATTATTCATGTTTTCTTACATAGAATTCGTATGTGATAGAGTTTGATTGTTTGGAGACGCTTCGAAAGACGAAACAAGATGTGGGTTCGTGGCACCTGCTCGGCTGCCAGGTAGGTTATGGCTTTCCCTTTGGGTAGACTTCGGTTAGTTTCCTATATTCGTGTGTTAGAAGGAATGGAGAATGCATGTGTAGGAATTGGAGATTTAGGATGGAATCCTAGGATGGTATTGATGTGTGATTGTGTGTTCGGGCTTGTGGCCTGTAGATTATGTAGGATGTATGATGTGGCTTCCTTCAAAATCGGTGGATTTTATGTGACTTGGGAGTAGCGGACGAAACTTATTTTTGTGCCTAATGATGAACATTTCCCGTAATATGTGATTACTTGTGTTATGCCATTAAAAGTGAATCTAGTGGATAAATGGGAGGATGAAATGTACCAATGATTGTGATTGAGTCCAAATGAGTTGTGATGAGGGATTTTGAGTGTAGGGTGAGATTTGTGTTCCTAATTTAATGAAGTGGCAAAAATGTATATCGATTGGTTGACCTGTTGTATGTGGGACTAGCCACCCTGTTGTGTTGTGTTTGACTGTTCTATTGTGTTGGCTTGATGCCATGTGTAGTTGGTAGATATTGAATTCTGCTTTGTCGCCCTGATTGGGATAGATTTGACATATCCCTTTGTTGGTATTGTGATATAGATACATTGTTGGTATACCCACCGTAGTATTGTGATATTGATATATTGTTGGCATACCTACTGTTGGTATTGTGATATGATACGTTGTTGGCGTATCCGTTGCCGGTACTTGTGATATTGATATATTGTTGGCATACCATTGTTGGTATTCTGATATGGTACATTGTTGGCGTACCCCATTGTTGGTACTTGTGATGTTGAACTTGATTGTTGACGATTGATATATGCATTGCACACTTTCTCTCATATTCATGATGCATGGCCGATACCCGGTGATGATCCGATATCGTTGATTGAGCGGAACTGATATTTGCTAAGTTCTTTTACTTGAGTGTTTCAGGTGATTGATTGTAGCATGTTCGGTGGTGCGCGGTGCCTAATCTGAAGGCCTTCTCCCATTTCATTCCGGGACGGAGGTTAGGTCTTATAGTGTTATGTAATTCGTGTCTTAGTCGCTATTGTACTAGTCTAGACCAGGTCATTGGAACTTGAAAAGAGTCTTACTTATTTGACGGTTGTAAATATTTTCAATATTGAAGTTTTTTATATATTGATTTCTGCTGTTAATCGAAATTAGTTATCGGAGTATTCAAATTGTCTTACTGATTTCTATGCTATTGATTGAGGGTTCGCCTGCCGAGGAGGAGAAGGTAGGTGCCCGTGCGATCCTGAATTTGGTCGTGACAACCCTTCATTGGCGAGACCTTCAAGAATGCCTAGTCATTAACTTGGAATTTCAGGTCTCGTCGGCGATTGTCTGCATAAGATTTATGTCGACTCTGGGCTGTCAATAATCGGTCCTGAATAAGCTTGACCTTCTCCACTGCTTGTTGGATCAAATCTTTCCCTATTAACTTAGTTTCCCCTACTTCGAACCATCCAATTGCTGATCTGCATTTTTGCCCATATAAAGCCTCATATGGAGCCATTTGAATCTTTGGAATGAGAGCTATTGTTGTAGGCAAACTCAATAATCGATAAGTGATCATCCCAACTACCTCTAAAATCTAACACACATGCCCGTAGCATATCTTCGAGAGTATTAATAGTAAGCTCAGCTTGTCCATCAGTCTGTTGATGAAATGTTGTGCTAATACTCACCTGAGTCCCAAAACCTTCTTGAAAAGACTTCCAAAAATTAGCTGTAAATTGTGCTCCACTATAAAAAATAATGGATACTTGAACACCATGGAATCGTACTATCTCTTTGATATAAAGCTTCACATAATCATTAGTTGAGTATGTAGTTCTGACAGGCAGGAAATGAGCTGACTTCATGATTCTATCCACAATTACCTATACGGAATCATACTTACGCTGCGAACGAGGCAAGATGTTATACCTCGTAATTTCGGGTTGTTGCGCGGTAAATAGACTAACGCAAGTTAAGGTGCTTATGGTGTCCCTACAAGTAAGAAGGGATACTTAATGATTCTAATTAAGATTCCAAAGACACTTGAGGAGAGAGAGGAAAGCTTGTTGGAGAAAGTTAAGGCAGAGAGTGTGTTATCCTATGTACAAATGTACCAGCAGGTATTCCTGGTAATTCACAGGACTATAAGTTGAACGGATCGAATCGGCGAAATCTGAACTGAATCAAGAAAATTCTGCAGACACCAGTCATTGTCGAAGGGTCGTCGACATGTCGACGGACCGTCATTGTGCACCGTCAACATGCTCCTGCAGGTTGAGATCTGCAGGCGCAATTCGATTGGTCAAGTCGACGGACCGTCGACCCAACCGCCAACATGTTTCTGCAATCAGGGATTTTCAGGCGTAGGTCGACGAAGCAAGTCGACGGATCGTCGACACGTCGACGGGTCCGCTCGTCGAACCGCTTCTCTGGAACCTTCCAGTTTCAGTTATAAATAGATGAGTCATGTTCTTAATTTTCAGATTTCACTTTCTTTCTAAGTCTTGGAAGCTCTAGAATATTCCTCACACCATAATATTATATATACAAGGGAAATCAAGGATTAAACACTAAGAATTAGTAAAAAAAATCAAGTGTATGGATGCTCACTAGGGTTTGTAGAGATCAAGAAGCCCTTTTGTATTGAAGTAGGGTTTTCTCCAAGTGAAGTACTTTCATCCAAAGTTCATTCCTACATCATCAAAGGTGAGTTTTATGTTCAATCCATGTTATTAAGAGTATTGAGTGGTTCAAAGACTTGGATTATGGAAGGAAGAAGAGTAGGGAGTGCAAATATGGAAATAGTGATATTCTTGAATAATGACTTGACTTGAATTATAGTTCTTGACATGTTATAAGTACAATCTTGTGATGAATAATACCGATGATGTTAAAGAAGTATTATATGAGGATGAATAGGGTGTTATGTGAAGAATAAATATGATGTTGTATTATAGGTATGGTTATGGATGATTTTAAAGGTGGATTTGAGAAGTAAATAATGTTTAACTTGAAGAATCCATTGATTATGATATTATGGGTGTTCTTATGAATGTTTGGGAGTTGTTTTATTTTATGGAGGAAGTTGTCGAAACAAAGGAAATGTCGCCAAATCTTCATTAGCTCCTAGTTGTTTTAGCTTAAGCTTAAGCATGTTTCCGGTTGTCTAATCTTAGTACAAATTCTCTTGAAGGTAGAATTGCGAGCTTGAAAGGCAAACAATTAGACGATAAAGTCGAGGAGACGTAAAGGTATGTGAGGCTAGTCCCCTTCTTTCAAAGGCATGACTTCTATACTATGATTTCTTTTCTATACTCCCATGACCTTCCTACATCCCAAAAGATAAGAATTGAAGATTCTTAGGAGCTTTTTATGAGATATGTTCTATGATAGTGATGATGATAATGATGCTTTCATGAGCTTGATAATCCTATGTTTATGATTTCATTGATGTTATTCCTTGTTGTTGCCTCACCTCATGATATTAGTTCTTTCAAGGCGAGGCATAGCGCTGATGATTGTTCCATAACATAATCGGAGGTTCCCGACCTTACGTCACTCCGATAGGGTTACAGCTTTTTCTTGAGCTCTTATGCATGCTTCATGCTAAATATATGATGATGATTACACCGTGCCTATATGGTCGGGCATCACTGTTGACACCCAATTCTGTCCCTCCTTTGTTCACATTTTATTTCCTTGGGCTTTTAAATTAATTAAATCTAAATATTTTCGCTACTATTTTTACTGCTATTAATATCATTACTTTCATCTTCACTATTTTATATCAACATTACTTTCATTACTTTATCACAATTTTTAAATGGTTCGTCATCATTTCATTCTAGATTTTGTACTCGTTAAATTAATCTTATTTTATTAAATCTTTAATTTCTACTAATTACTATTTATCTTCACATAATATATATTGTACTAGATATTAAATTAGAAACCCAAAATGAATTTAATTGAATGAAGGAAAGGGGCCACATTTTTCGGACCAAACAAGTATGGCCAATTAGTCGTCAATGCTCGGCCAAAAACTAAGCCCAAACGAATTCCTACGGCCCAAATAATTTACCGCCCATTACCCACTACCACTACCGACCCGGTCCCCCCATTATAAACTAAAATCCCTTTCTTTCTCTTTCCCTTCAAGCCTCTCTCCTTTCTCTCTACTCTCTCTCCACTCTCTCTCTTTCTCCTTTCCATTTCAAGTTAAGCTCCAATCACCCTTTCCTATTATCAAATCTTGCTATCCCTATTTTCGGATTAAATTTGACTCATACAGATAGCCCGACCTTATCATCTTTCTCTTCTTTCCTTTTTTCAACAAGGATCGATTTTCCCTTAACAATGGCGAGCATTTTGCCATGATGTTTTTGTGTAATGTCCTTTCTTTCTCCTATCTTTAAATGTCGAGTCAACGAAAGATGCAAAGAGCTTTTCAAAAATCGATTTCTATGCGAAAAATCGAAAATTGCGAATCTCAACCCGTGAGACCTCCATATTCAAATGGCTATCTCACTTTCAAAACCCCGCCCAAATCAAAAACCCTAGGTTGATTTTTATATATACATCTCTAAGTATATAAGGGGATACCATTCGACAAAAATAGCATCTTTGGTCTTGAATGTTTTCTTATACGGGTTCTTTTTTGGAGAGCCATAGCATCACTCTAAAATACAATTAACATATTACTTTACTTTTATTTTTACATTCAAAATTCGGGTTGTTTTAATCGGGTCGGGTTCGTCGTGTTCGATTGTAGATCCGAGGCCTCAACGTCCTAGTTATTTGCCACTCGAAGAAGGTCCGTAAATTTCTTCTCTTTCAATTCTTTTGTGCTTCGTTAATTGATTTAGTCATGTGTGCTTAGATCGATTCGTGTTTACTATTCTATCTTAGTTGGATGTGTGACATTGTATGATGATGGGGGTTGTATTTATCGTTAACTTTAAGTGGATGCGTATAATGTCGGTTAATCTAGCTTTTGGTTTAGTCGACTAGTCCTTTATTAATGGATGCGACTATGTGTTTAGTTTATTAATTATCGGGATTATATTTCTATTAGTTAACCTTTAGGAGGATATATGTAAAGTTTTACATGTTATCTTAACGCTATGCTTAGTATTTAAATACCTATTATATGGTTTAAATAGATTGAGGTATAGCCTATAATAGACACTTATGTATGATTTATAGCTTGTACGTTTAAGTTATACGAATTTATCCACATGTTTGATTAATTTAGTACTAGTAATGAATTAAACTCGGCATATATATAGGTGTTCGGCGATGTGGATTTCTATGTTGTATAAGTTCTAAATGTGTGACAAAGTATGTTGTTTTGCTTGATTCCGATGTTACCGCCCATTTGGAAATGGTCTAACTATGTGAATGAGTAATTTACGAATATTATGCCAATCTTAAGTACCTTATTTAAATCTTCTAAAGTATTGAGATATCTAAACAACATGTTTGACGATTCACACGATCTATGTGTAACTAGAGTTCGCCATTTAATAACACAAAGTCATATCTAAGTATAGGTATATTTGGTTTTCGTGTCAATCGAGTGGGTATTTCAAAACGATGTATTTCCGAAGTGTCTAATTGTCTCTGTATGCCTATATTGTTAAAATTTGATGGTATTTAACGTTCAAATCTTAAAAGCCTATCCGGACATAAGATTATGCCCAGATGAGGTTAAACGAGATACAAGCTGATCTATAATGCCACTCTATTGATCCCGACCTTTGAATGCTCCCTCTTTGTGATTTTGTTCGGAAGCTATTCGTTTTAATTTTTGTTGGTTACGATATTCTTCGTTAAAAATCAAAATGGATTCAAAGAAGTCTAAGCGTTTAAAAGCGCGTGTTTAACAATTTCAAATATATCCAAGTCTGGCTCTTGAGTTTTGCGAGGATGTTTGAAATTTCTTTGTTTGAAACATACTATCCGAGTACTACTTGGTCATTTCTTAATAATTGACTTTTTGACCGCGTTCACCTAGGAAAGCATTGTGTAAATTGGATGCATGCATACTTTGTAGAATACTTGTTTGGATCTATATGAAGGGAGGGATTGTTGTTTCCTTGTGGATGCCTAAAAGAAAATGTCACGATCCTGTTTATGTGATCGAATGCCGATTGTTTTATGCTTGTTTGTATTTGTTTAGCTATTATTGGAATATATTTCATGGATCGGGCATTGTTTTTACTTAAAATTCATTGACCCCTTTTTTTGTTAATGAGATTAGTCATACGTTTGCCTTATGTTGAGTTTTATGAGTTACCTACTAATCCTTTTCTTTTGTTTTATGCATGAACATCGCACACGAGTCCGAGGGACTCGTCCTCCCTCCGCATTCGGTGTTGGGCTAAAAGCCCAACAAAATCTCCCCCTCGGCCCTGATCGGTCCGACCAACAAGAAGTTAAAAAAAAAAAAAAAAAAAAAAAAGAGGAAACTTTCCGGGTCAAAGCCAAAAAGGAAACATCGACAGCGGTCCCAAAATGGGTTGAGCCCATTCGTTTATAATTTTTATGCCTCCTTATTTTATTTATTGCATTTAATTTGTGATTGTTTTGGACTAACACTTTGTTTTGTTTTGTTTTCTTAGCATTAGATGAATCATAAGAAATTTAGTGGGATTTAGTTTTAATAATGGTAGTTAATTTAGAGAAAATCAATAATTAATTCCATAAGTTTCATTTTCTTCCTTTTACATATTAGAGTTATTTATAATGCCTTAATATTTATTTTCAAAATAATTGATCTTTAAATAGTATATTTTGAATTAAAGGAGTTATGTCTTATTTATTACTATCTTAATTTCAAAACATCACTAATACGCAAGTACAAACTCAAGTATATTTTATAAATAATTCTTCAAGTTTGAATCAATTATGTAAACTTTTAGCTAAGCATAGTTAATAAAAAATAATAATAAAAAGGGAGAAAGAAAACTCACTTCTTTTTGAATCCATTTATCCACCTAGATTTTCTACATATGCTATAATATGATTTATCCAAAGTTCAAAACTACTAAAATTTCATCTAAAAAACTATTACTTATATGCAAATTATATTTTTCTACAAATCTTATTTTAAAGAATATTATTACATTTATAACTTTAACTTTACAATATTTAAAGTTATTTTCTTTTCATACTATATTTACATTTAGCCTAATTAAATTTGAGTCCGGTCGGATTAACCATTGTTAATGGAACTTAGAGGATGCCTAATACCTTCCCTCTAGGTTAGTTGAACCCTTACCTAGATCTTTTGGTTTCGTAGATTTTAAAAACAAATCAACTTTAGATAATAACTTT
This sequence comes from Lycium ferocissimum, assembly GCF_029784015.1. Classification (NCBI taxonomy): domain Eukaryota; kingdom Viridiplantae; phylum Streptophyta; class Magnoliopsida; order Solanales; family Solanaceae; genus Lycium; species Lycium ferocissimum. The sequence goes on from NC_081348.1 coordinate 6,734,634, forward strand.
AAATAGACTTTAGGTGTCCTAATTCACCATAAATAATTAGGTGGCGACTCCTTAACTTTAATTAACCCCGGAATTACCGGATGTTGTAAACTATTTTGACCCTGGTTAAAATAGGGTATGACAGCTTGGCGACTCCACTGGGGAATACTTAGGTTCTAACCATAACGGACTTAGTTTAAATAGGCTTTATGTGTTTGTTTGTTACTTTATTTGTTGATTGACTGTTTTCACATGCTATTAATTGTTTGTTTGATATAATTGTTTTGATATAAATTGATTATGTGTTATTGCTTTGATAAAGCTGTCATTCCGTTTCATTTTCCTCCACTCGGAAAATTCACACAAATTCACACACTTAAAACGGTTTCGCGGTTCGCACCCGTGCACTACTAAAAAACCTTTTTAGTCGGATTGATCTTGTGGATTTAGTCGATCGGCGGTGCAGTCGACAGCCACGGACTTTCCACTCCCGAGTTGTCCGCTTGGGGGAACCTTGTGTTATAGGAAGCCAACTCTTAGTCAGCCTAAGATAGAGCTAAACCAACACCCGTTATTAGGGGCATACATTTCATGACCTAGGAGGTTTAATACCCTTGGTGTATTAAATCCATTAGATGACTTTACCCAAACGTCCAAGTGGGTTCACGACCCCAAGTGACACTAAATCATACTTTATGTGCATGTTTGAAGGATAACTGTGCCTAAATATTGACTATTTGCTTTAATTAATCAAACTTTAGGAGGAGGGAACAACTAACATTTCTATGCAGGTATGGATTTGCATTCGGAGTACAACAAATGACGGAGATCAAGGACACCACAAAATGGAGCTTTACGTTTAGATATAGGAAATTGCATTTACTTTACTTAGATTAGGAAATACTTTATGTTGTATTCATTTAATATGTAATAAATATTACATTTTGTACTTTATTTTGGGAAATAGAATTTGTTTAATTAATCAAAAGCAATGGAATGACGTATTATGGCACACTTTACCCTTCAAACAAACGTTAGGCCTACCTCGGCACAAAAGAGGTCACATGCATATTAGGACGCGTTATTGTTTGATATATATGTACATTTGTTTGACAACTTGTTTTTTATTTGATGAATTATTTGCTACATGACTTATTTGACTCTACGTGATCATGACTTTACCTAGACTGACACCACTTGCACTATTGTGTTTCTTTTATTTTATTACCCCCAAAAGGTTGATTCGTGTTGACACTCGAGCTGGCCGACCATCCTTACCGTACAAGATCCAAAACATCATCATTACCTCGACGTACCTGGGTTGTGCAAGGAAAAGAAATCATCATGACTGATCCAGCCGCATCCGTCTCAACTGGTTTAGAAAACATTGTGATCTCCAGCGACCCTCCTGAGACTTCTGAACACAGAACTACTATGCAACATGATGAACATATCGCCCGCCCGACTCGAAATTGAGGACTACGTAGCGAACTAAATCGGGTTAGGGACACGACCAACTTATCCATCACACTCCAAAGTCCACCTCCCGAACCTAGAGGCGCGCACCAAATCCACCACGTTTTCCATCACTTGAATCTCCGGTCCCTGAACACTTTCCTCCACAAAATAATGCACCCGCCAACAACAACTTTCCTCCACCAAATCCATCCTCCGTCTATACTACTCCACAAAGTCAACCACCTATACAATACACACCTACTACAATACCTACGCTAATCCACCACCCGTCAACCCACCAAATCAATCACAAATTCACACTCCTTATATTCCATTACCTACCAACACTAATCCGCCACCTACAACTACTCCTCAAAACCCACCAAACCAACTACCTACAAACACCGCTTACAACACACCACCTTCAATCCAAAACACTCCCACTTTGTCCAAACTTATCCAACCCAGCATATACAGGGGGCACATTTTGCCACTCCTAACACGCATTATGTTCCTCCGGTATATGCAGCGGAAACACAAGCCTATACCAACCCAGTAACGGTCAGGTTCCAGCCCGAAGTAGATCAATACGAGGAAATGGAGAAAGAGGCAAAAGCAAGGGCAGACGATATGTTGCTAAAAGAGATCCACAGTCTCAAAGAAGCAATGAGAAATCTTCAAGTTGCTAGGGGAACTAAGAGTGTCGAATACGAGGATCTGTGCGTTCAGCCTGATGTTGACCTACCTGTGGGCTACAAACCGCCGAAGTTTGATACTTTCAATGGGTGGCGATCCTCACACACACTTAAGGGCTTATTGTGACAAATTGGTTGGAGTAGGTAGAGACCAGAACATAAGGATGAAGCTATTCATCAGGAGCTTATCTGGTGAGGCCCTTAATTGGTATACACAACAGGACGTCCGTAAATGGCGTGGTTGGAGTGACATGGCCCAAGACTTTATGGACCGATTCAGTTTCAACACTGACATCACACCAGACAGAGTCTATATGACTAAGTTAACCAAGAAGTCACCGAGTCGTTCGTGAGTATGCCTTTGCGTTGGAGGTCGAAGCAGCCAGGGTTCAACCCCCGATGAATGACAGAGAAATGACTGCTACTTTCATTGAATGCCAGGCTGGCATATTTTATGAGAAAATGATAGGTATGATGGGACAAAAATTCACAGAAGTTGTCCGAATGGGTGAAGCCTTGGAAGAAGGAATCAAATCTGGAAAAATTCAGGATCTTGCCGCTTTGCAAGCAGTAAACAAAGCCATTCAATCTGGTTCTATCAGTGGGCTTAAAAAGAAGAAAGAAGACGCTGCTGCAGTCATGAATGTCCAAGGACATAAGCCAAGCCAAGCCACTACATACTTTAACCATCCACAACCACCTTTCTACCCTTACCATTACGTTGAACCTTACCAAACTCCACTATCTCCTTACCCTGTCTACAATACCCAAGCAAATTACTACCAACCCCGAGCACCTCCACATCAAAACCCACGTCCATATCGACCTGTTCAAGCTCCTACTTACCAAAATCGACCACACACCGCACCCAAAACTCGTCCAAACACTGACACCAAAAATACCCGTAATTACACTCGATTTGCTGAACCCTTGGCTCAATTATTCGAAAGACTGAAAGCGAGACGGGCGTGATACAACCGATTGAAGGAAAATTCCTGATCCCATTCCAAGATGGTTTGATGGTTCCAAACGTTGTGCATATCATTCTGGAGTCGCTGGACATGACACTGAGGATTGCTATGGCCTCAAAAACAAAATTGAAGCCTTGATCAAAGAAGGAGCGATCCAACTTACTGGAGCTCGACCCAATGTGGACAACAACCCTCTACCTGCTCATGAAAATGCCAACGTGAATATGATCACTGTTGAGGAAGTTGGAGATGTGAAAGCCATCGTGACATCAACCTTTGTCGCTCCCGCGGGAACAATCCAAAAACAAGCACCAATGAAGATTGCTACAACTACTACAACACCGAGACACCGACCATTCGGGGTGCCGAACCGGGAGAGACTCGAAGAATTGGACTTGTACTCCGTCCCTGGTTCGCCGGGAGTCTTGGTAGATTGAACTGTAGTGAACTTTTGAGAGAGCACAATCTTAAAATTGAGGCTTAAATTGTGCCCCAAAACTTTTGTTGTTTCGCCTCATCTTTTGGAAGCTTAAATTGCAAAAACTATGAACGCATTTCTGATGTTCCTTAATCATCTATTATTATTTTCTACTTTATTTATCAAATCTGCCAACTCTATGATTGTGACATAAACAAATAGACAACATACATCCCGAGGGAATAGCAAAGAAATTAGAAGACAAGATTCCATTTGGAAGAAAGCAAATAGCCAATAGGTGATGACATAAACCTCAAAGCTAGCAATTCAAGAAGAAATCAAAATACGACATTAGGTTAGACAACCTAGTTTGCAACCTTTCCTTTAATACGTCGTACGAACTACGCTAGCCTGATTCCCGTGGTGGGATACGTAGGCAGCCCACATAGGGTTCGGTTGCATTACAACAAAAGATCCAAAAATCCTTATTACCTAAGAATAACTATACATGGCCCGATTCCCTCGGCGGGATTCGTAGACTATCAACATTACAGGTCAAACACGTTTAGATAAAATCCAACAAACCTTTAGCCATTTACGTAACAGAACTACGCCGACCTGATTCCCTTGGTGGGATACGTAGGCAATCCACATCGGGTTCGGTCCCTTTATTAGAAAATTTCAAACCATTTTCCATGTACCCTACGAACTACGTTCTGACCTGATTCCTTTGGCGGGATACGTAGGCAACCTATATAAGGTTCGGTCACACCACAACATAGGTTTGGTACACCCTTTTCGAATCAAAACTCGGGGCATATTTTGAAAGATTAGACAAGAACGAGAGTTAGACATCGACAAGATTAAGGCTACCAGACAGGAAATAGTATAGACAAATGACTTATTAATTGTGTCACGATCCGAGGTTGGCAGAAATATTTTTACAATTTATATACATATATTTACATATATATCTTTCCTTACATACATCCATTTGCATATATGTATTTTACAACTTATATACATATAGTTACATTTCCTTATACATATACTTACATACCTACCTTTCAAATGAAATACTTTCTTTCAATTGTTTCACTACTGTTCATCTACCGAGGCTTGAACGGAGATCACAAGATCCAAACAAACAAGACGAATGGAGTGCCAACAACGTCAAGCTTCGAGTCAACACGAATCAACTTTCCCCTCCCAAACTAAGAATTTTTCTTTGAGTGCAGGAACCTAAAATCGCGAGATCAACAGTCAAGTCCATCAAACATGGCCGAGAGGCCTCGCCTTAAAAGCCAAACGGCTTTACTTCCAACTTCATCTCTACTTTCATTCTTTATTACAATGACTTCATGACTTTATTAACAATTATACCTGTTTTGTAGGTTACCGAGATTGAAGATGAATTAAATCGGATTACGTGTCGCTGTTTGGTTTATCACGATACCGTCAACATCATCAGCCAAACGGCTATATTATCACTTTCCCCTCTCTTTTACAGGAATCTACATTCTTATCATTCACTTTACCTACTTTAACCACTCTACCCTGAATTTTGCAGGAAGTCTCCGAAGGAATCATCATTAAGTCTCCGAAGACAATCATCATTAAGTCTCCGAAGGGGCATCATGGCTAAGCCTCACATGCATAAGACGGCTACACTATAACTCTACTCTCCACTTTATCATTCACTTTACCTATTTTAACCACTTTACCTTGAATTTTGCAGAATCAACATTAAGTCTCCGAAGACAATAGGAGGGATCATCATCAAGTCTCCGAAGACAACCGGGGCATCATCGGCTACAAAGCCTCATGAATCAACATTAAGTCTCCGAAGACAACGGAGGGATCATCATCAAGTCTCGAAGACAACCGGGGGCATCATTCGGCTGACCTCACATGCATAAGCCGACGGCTACGCTATGACCTTACTCTCTCTTTATCATTCACTTTACCAACTTTAACAACTTTACCTTGAACTTTACAGAATTATCATCAAGGCTCCGAAGACAACCGGAGATATCATCGAGTCCGGAAGATGGCCGGAGGCCTTATTATCATTGAAGTCTTCAAATACAATTGGAGATATTCAAAGATAAACATCGTGCATTCATTCAAGTCCCTGAAGACAACCAGAGACGACATTTGGGCCACATTGCCTCATTATAAGCCACACGGCTTCATCCTCATCCTCACACTCATATTTACTATCATGTTACATTCTTTATAATTTTATACTTTCCACTTTATTACTAATTTTGACATGAATTTCGATCTTTGACAGAAAGTACAATCTACAGAGACATAGCACAACGTGGAACTTTATCTTACGCGATTGAACCGGGGCAAACTTGCTGTCAAGAGGAATATCAAACTCACAAGCAAGGTCACGGATCTACTCTCGAACTCAACTCCGCCTGCGTCCACAAACACGTGCTACGTAGGTTAATTTCTCTTTCATATCCGCCGCTAAAACTCTACTCAATTAGTTCCTATCATAATCTTGCAAGTCTTTTCTATCCCAGTCCCACCATAATTCAACACTGGGGCAATTTTTGAGAATCTGCATCGTACCTAGTAGAGTCCTACTTATGGGTGTGTTGCGCGCCACATTTATAATTAGGAGGCTATAAACATACGTTCCTTTCTCGAACATTCTCATCATCTATCCTTACTCCTCGAGTGCTCAAAGCACAACTCATCCCATGTCTTTTCAAAATCATAATTTTCCAACATTCCTTCTATCCCATAATTTTCCAACATTCCTTCTACCCCCTTAATCTTTTCCACTATCTATTCTGACCCATATTTTCCCAAGTTCTTCCAAGTCATACTTGTTGGTCGGAACAAAATCGGCTACTACGTCAACTTCTTTGCCCGAAAACTCTTACATCGTCTCCGGTCGAAGAGGGGCATCTGTTGACACCCAATTTTGTCCCTCCTTTATTCACATTTTATTTCCTTGGGCTTTTAAATTAATTAAATCTAAATATTTTCGCTACTATTTTTACTGCTATTAATATCATTACTTTCATCTTCACTATTTTATATCAACATTACTTTCATTACTTTATCACAATTTTTAAATGGTTCGTCATCATTTCATTCTAGATTTTGTACTCGTTAAATTAATCTTACTTTATTAAATCTTTTAATTTCTACTAAGTACTATTTATCTTCACATAACATACATTGTACTAGCTATTAAATTAGAAACCCAAAATGAATTTAATTGAATGAAGGAAAGGGGCCACATTTTTTTCGGATCAAACAAGCAGCCCAATTAGTCGTCAATGCTCAGCCAAAAACTAAGCCCAAACGACCCTATCAGACCAAATAATTTACCAGCCCATTACCTACTACTCTCTCCTTTCTCTCCCGGCCCAAATCTCTCTCTCTCAACTATCTCTCCCTTTCTTCTCTCTCATCTCTCTCGCTTTTCTCCTTTCTCTCTCTCTCTCTCCACTCTCATCTCTTTCTCCCTTTCCATTTCAAGTTCTCCAATCACCCTTTCACTATTATCGAGATCTTGCTATCCCATTTTCGGATTAAATTTCTCTCTACACATAGCCCGACTCTTATCATCTTTTCCATTTTACCTTTTTTCAACAAGGATCGGTTTTTTAACAATGAACAGCTTTTCCATGATGTTTTTGTGTAATGTCCTTTCTTTCTCCTATCTTTAAATGTCGAGTCAACAAAAAGATGCCAAAAGCTTTTCTTAAAATCTTACGAAATTTCTCAAGAAAATCGAGAATTCGAATCTCAAATGACACCTCCATATTCAAACGGCTATCTCACTTTCAAAATCTTCAAACAAATCAAAAACCCTAGGTTGATTTACACCTATATATACATCTCTAAGTCTTCGGTGAATCGGGGATACCATTCGACAAAAAATAGCTTTAAAATCCTTTTGAATGTTTTCAAATACGGGTTCTTTTTAAATTCATAGCATCACTCTAAAATACAATTAACATATTACTTTACTTTTATTTTTACATTCAAAAATTCGGGTTGTTTTAATCGGGTCGGGTTCGTCGTGTTCGATTGTAGATCCGAGGCCTCAACGTCCTAGTTTTTTTCGAAGAAGGTCCGTAAATTTCTTGCCTCTTTCAATTCTTTTGTTTTTCGGGTATAATAGTAGATATTATCATGTGACTAGCTTAGATTGATTCGTGTTTACTATTCTATCTTAGTTGGATGTGTGACATTGTATGATGATGGGGGTTGTATAGTTCCGTTAACTTTAAGTTGGAGCGTATAATAAATTGGTTAATCTAGCTTTTGGTTTTGTCGACTAGTCCAGTTGTTTGGATGGATATATGTGTTTAGTTTATTAATTATGGGATCAAGTATGTCTATTAGTTAACCTTTTGTATATGTCCGTTTTACATGTTATTAACGCTATTCTTAGTATTTAAATACCTATTATATGGTTTAAATAGGATTGAGGTATAGCCTATAATAGACACTTATGTATGATTTATACATGCTTCTTAAGTTTCCGAATTTATCCACATGTTTGATTAATTTAGTACTAGTAATGAATTAAACTCGGCATATATAGGTGTTCGGCGTGTGGATTTCTATGTTGTATAAGTTCGAAATGTGTGACAAAGTATGTTGTTTTTTTTTGGTTTCTTATTTTCATTTGGAAATGGTCTAATTATGTGAATGAGTAATTTGACTAATATTATGCCAATCTTAGTACCCCGTTCAGTTGAAAGTCTTGCTTTAAAGTATCGAGATATCTAAACAACATGTTTGACGATTCACCGATCTATGTGTAACTTTATTACGCCACTTAATAACACAAAGTCATATCTAAGTATAGGTATATTTGGTTTTAGAATCAATCGAGTGGGTATTTCAAAACGATGTATCTCCTTCTTTTGTCTAATTGTCTCTCGTATGCCTATATTGTTAAAATTTGATGGTTTCATAGAGTTCTATAAAAGCCTATGTCATAAGATTATGCCCGAGATTGAGGTTTCGAGATACAATCTGATCTATAAACCGATCCTCGACCTTTGAATGCTCCCTCTTTGGTGATTTTGTTCGGAAGCTATGGCCGGCACCTTTAATTGTTTGTCATGGTTCGATACCGTTAAAAATCAAAATGGATTCAAAGAAGTCTAAGCGTTTGTTAGTCTTAACAATTTCAAATATATCCAAGTGACCCGCCGAGTTTTGCGAGGATGTTTGAAATTTCTTTGTTTGAAACATTTAGCCGAGTACTACTTGGTCATTTCTTAATAATTGACTCTCGTTCTCGTTCACTCGAAAGCATTGTGTAAATTGGATGCATGCATACTATTGTAGAATACTTGTTTGGATCTATTTGAAGGGAGGGATTGTTGTGCCTATTTGGTATGTTTAAAAGAAAATGTCACGATCCGTTTATGTGATCGAATCTCGATTGTTTTATGCCCGCATTTGTTTTGTTTGACTATTAGTTGGAATATTAATCATGACCGGATTTGGCATTGTTTTTTACTTTGATACCATGACCCCTTTTTACCGATTAATGAGATTAGTCATTTACGTTTATATATGTGTTTCATATATGTTGATTTATGAGTATACTAATAATCCTTTTCTTTTGTTCTTATGCATGAACATCGCATTCGAGTCCTAGGGATGCATCGTCCTCCTCCGCATTCGGTGTTGGGCTAAAAGCCCAACAAAATCTCCCTCCATCGATCACTCAACGGTCAAAAAAAAAAAAAAAAAAAAAAAAAAAAAAAAGAGGAAACTTGGGGGGCCAAAAACCAATGAGGGAAACGACGTCCGGCGGTCCCAAAATGGGTTGAGCCCATTCGTTTATAATTTTTATGCCTTATTTTACTTTATTGCATTTAATTTGTGATTGTTTTGGACTAACACTTTGTTTCACTTTGTACTCTTAGCATTAGATGAATCATAGAGATTTAGTGGGATTTAGTTTTAATAATGGTAGTTAATTTAAAGAAAATCAATAATTAATTCCATAAGTTTTATATTTTCCTCCTTTTACATATTAGAGTTACTTATAATGCCTTAATATTTATTTTCGAAATAATTGATCTTTAAATAGTATATTTTGAATTAAAGGAGTTATGTCCTATTTATTACTATCTTAATTTCAAAACATCACCAAACACGCAAGTATAAACTCAAGTATATTTTATAAATAATTCTTCAAGTTTGAATCAATTATGTAAACTTTTAGCTAAACATAGTTAATAAAAAATAATAATAAAAAGGGAGAAAGAAAACTCACTTCTTTTTGAATATATTTATCCACCTAGATTTTCTACATTGCTATAATATGATTTATCCAAAGTTCAAAACGCTAAAATTTCATCTCAAAAACTATTACTTATATGCAAATTATATTTTTCTACAAATCTTATTTTAAATAATATTATTACATTTATAACTTTAGCAATATTTAAAAGTTATTTTCTTTTCATAATATATTTACACTTAGCCTAATTAAATTTAAGTCCGGTCGGATTAACCATTATTAATGGAACTTAGAGGATGCCTAATACCTTCCCTCTAGGTTAGTTGAACCCTTACCTAGATCTTTTGGTTTCGTAGATTTTAAAAACAAATCAACTTTAGAAATAACTTTAGGTGCCCTAATTCACCGTAAATAATTAGGTGGCGACTCCTAACTTTAATTAACCCCGGAATTACCCGGGATGTTATAAACTATTTTGACTCTGGTTAAAATAGGGTATGACAATCACCACTACGGAGAGCGTAGTGGGAGGCTTATGGATGATTACACCATGTCTATATGGCACGGGCAGTACCACTAGTGGGCGGCATGAGATGGTTACCCCGGACGTGGGAGGCCCGGACGCGGGCTAATGATGTTATTGATTCGAACAACTTATGTATGTATATGTGATATGTTTTAAAGGTAACAGTGAGCATGCATGATTCCGCCCTCGAAGAGGCGCAAGCGATTCTTATCTTTTCTTCTTATGCTTTTCTTTTTTTCCTTATTATGTTATCATATATGCCTTACATACTCAGTACATTGTTCGTACTGACGTCCTTTTCTTTATGGATACTGTGTTCATGTCCACAGGTAGACAGGGAGACGGTGCAGACGCTTAGGAGCCTACTCAGTAGTCGTGTAGGAGCACCCCACTACTTCGGAGGTGCAGCCCATGAGTTTATTCATTTGTGTACATATTTGGGGCATGGCGGGGTCCTGTCCCGTCACTATGATTCCAGTATTCCAGTTAGAGGCTCATAGATGCGTATGTGTGGGTTGTAGATATTATGTGACCCCCTTTATTGTAGATTTTGTACATCATTTTGGTAGCCTTATGGGCCTATGACTATATATGATCTGGGAGATGTTTGAAGATTGTTCCATGATAAGTTTTGGTTGATAATGATATATTGCCAGGTTGAGCATGTTAGTCAGCATGATAAGCGGTGCTCGATAGTAAGCTCCGGGTACCCGTCATGGCCCCTAGTTGGGTCGTGACAAAAGTGGTATCAGAGCAATTCCGTCCTAGGGTGTGTCTACGAGCCGTATCCAGTAGAATCTTGTTTATGGGTGTGAAGCGCGCCACACTTATAAACAAGAGGTTGCAGGGCATTTAGAAATAATGACCGTATTTCTTCTTCATAGATCGTGCGATAGAGCTATGTTATAAGATTTCCTTTTTCCCTAATTGTACGTTATGATTTCAGCGATGCCGATAAAGAGAAAAGCAACAGCCGCCTAGAAGGGCAAGACTGCAGCAGGAAGGCGGGTTGAACAGGAGCTATCGGTACATATAGAGGAGGGTGAATCCCACAATGAGGCTCCATCTCATACCTCTCACACTCCGCCTGTTTTGGAGGAGCATGAAGGGGCTCCAGCTCCAGCACCAACGCTTTCAGTTCCTCCACCGGGCACTTCGAGTCAGCAGATGACCGAGGCTATTCAGCTATTGACTCAAATAGTTGCTGCTCAGGCCCAGCGGCAGAGTGCGGGTCTGGGTGATAGAGCCACTAGCGCCAGAGCCCATGATTTAATGAGTTTGAACCCGCTGGAGTTTTCGGGTCAAAGCCGGATGAAGACCTGCATGGTTTTGTATACGAGATGTTGAGGACGTTGAGGATTATACATGATTCCGACACTGAGTTAGTGGAGTTAGCGTCCTATAGATTGCGGGATGTCGTTGTTTTATGGTATAATAATTGGATAGCTTCAAGGAAGGAAAATACACCTCCCTCGGTTTAGCAGGAATTTGTAGATGCTTTCCTTCGTCACTATTTGCCACCCGAGGTTCGAAGGGCCCGAGCTGACAGGTTTTTGAATCTAAAGTAAGGAAATATGAGTACTCGGGAGTATAGTCTCCATTTTAACTAATTGGCTAGATATGCTCCTACTATGATAGCCGATATGGGAGACAGAGTACATAGATTTGTGAGTGGCTTAGGGCCACATTTGTTCAAAGATTGCTTGACGCTTCATTACGGGGGGATGAACATCTCCCGTATCCGTGCCCATGCCCGGCACTTTAGAAAAGGTAGCGGCGAAGCGGGTGAGGGTGATGGTACAGAGGGCATAGTAAGGGCGTATTTGCCGTACTAGTAGTGAGTATAGAGGGGGTCGGCGCACGCATTCTAGATATCCGAGCCGGTCCAGCTAGTGCACCTCCTCGATTTGCGGGCAGGAGATTTGATTGCCCCATTTATTCTGGTGCGGGTCAGTGTCGCCGAGGATCAGACGCTTGTTATGCCTGTGGTCAGGTTGGGCATATGATGTGTGATTACCCGTCGATAGGCGGTAGATTTGGGGCTCAGCCTACGGGATCAGTAGCAGGTTCTTTTTCGTCCGTGCGCCCTGTAAGCGTACTCCTCGTGCTTCACAGCCGTGGTAGAAGAAAGCGGTAGCATCTAGTTCGAGTGGCCCTCAGCAGCCCTGTATTTATGTTTTAGCCGGATGCCAGGATCTTGAGTCCTCCTCTGATGCGGTTACAGGTACATTGACCATATTCTCTTATGATATCTATGCATTGGTTTATCCAGGTTCTACCTTGTCGTATATTACTCCCTATGTTGCTGGTCGTATTGGGGTAAAACCCTAGCCCATTAAACCTTTTGAGGTATCCACTCCTGTTAATGACCCGGTAACAGCTAGACAAGTATATAGGAATTGTGTGACTGTGGTATACGATCGTCAGACTAAAGCTGATTTGATTGAGCTGGAAATGTTATATTTTGATGTGATTATGGGTATGGATTGGTTGACCTCTTGTTACGCTAATGTGGATTGCAGAGCAAAGATGGTTCGATTCTAGTTCCCAGGAGAACCAGTGCTTGAATGGAAAGGTAACACAGCGTCTCCAAGGGGTAGGTTTATTTCCTACCTCAAAGCGAGGAAGATGATTGCAAAAGGCTATATTTATCATCTAGTCCGAGTTCATGACACCGAAGCAAAGCCGCCGACTTTTCAATCCGTCCCGGTAGTAAATGAGTTTTCGGATGTATTTCCAAATGAACTTTCAGGTCTTCCACCGGAGCAGGAGATTGATTTTACTATAGATGTGTTGCCGGACACCGAACCCATATCTATTCGTCCTTACAAAATGGCTCCGGCAGAATTGAAAGAGCTAAAGGCACAACTGAAAGATTTGCTCGAGAAGGGATATATTAGACCCGGTTCATCGCCATGGGGAGCACCTATCTTGTTTGTAAGAAAGAAAGATGGTTCTTTGCGAATGTGTATTGACTATAGAGAGTTGAACAAGGTGACAATCAAGAATTGATGATTTGTTTGACCAATTACAGAGCGCCAAGTAGTTTTCCAAGATTGATCTGGGGTTGGGGTATCATCAAGCGAGAGTTAGAGAAAAAGATATTCCGAAAACGGCTTTCAGAACTAGATATGGCCATTATGAATTTCGGGTGATGTCGTTTGGGTTAACCAATGCCCCGGCAGTGTTTATGAATCTGATGAATAATGTATTCAGGCCCTTTCTAGATCTATTTGTGATCGTGTTCATCGATGACATTTTGGTATATTCTCGATCAGAAACAGATCATGCAGACCACTTGCGTATTGTCCTTGGAATTCTTCGGACTCGTGAGTTAGATGCCAAATTTTCAAAATGCGAGTTCTGGTTGAATTTTGTAACTTTTCTAGGCCATATTATCTTAGCTGACGGCATTCGGGTTGATACTCAAAAGATTGAGTATGTGAAGACTTGGCCAAGGCCTACAACGCCGATAGAGGTTCGAAGCTTTCTGGGATTGGCAGGTTATTATGGAAGATTTGTGGAAGCGTTTTCTTCTATTTCAGCACCATTGATGAAGTTAACGCAGAAATCGGCAAAATTTCAATGGACCGATGCTTGTGAGCGTAGCTTCCAAGCATTGAAGGATAGATTGACTTCAGCCCCAGTCCTGACACTTCCAGAAGGATCAGAGGGTTATGTTGTTTATTGTGATGCCTCCGGTGTCGGATTGGGCTGTGTGTTGATGCAGCACGGGAAGGTTATAGCCTATGCCTCCAGACAATTGAGAAAACATGAGAAGAACTACCCAACCCACGATCTTGAATTAGCGGCGGTTATTCATGCTTTGAAAATATAGAGACATTATTTGTATGGCGTTCATGTTGATATTTATACGGACCATAAAAGCCTCCAAGATAATTTACAAAAAAGAGTTGAACCATGGAGTTATTGAAAGACTATGATGTGAGTATACTATATCATCCAGAAAAGTAAATAATTTCTTAGCCGTAAATCCATTTAATCTATGTGAAAGGAGTTGAGTTCGTTTAATCGACTCGCCATAGCGCGGTTCTTTGTTCACAACCCAACCGTTTCATCCTTGGAGGCGAGAGGTTCCAATATGAAGTTATTAAGTCACTATAGAGATATACTTCCTCAAAAAGAGAAGTCACCATTTGAGATTTCAGCAGATGGGATTCTCAGGTACCGAGGCAAGCTATGTGTTCTAGATATCGCAGGACTACGTCGTCAGATTCTAGAAGAAGCTCATTACTCCCGTTATTCCATCCATCCAGGAGCGATGAAGATGTACCATGATCTTAAGACAATATATTGGTGGGATGGAATGAAGAAAGATATAGCAGAATTCGTAGCTGTTGTTCAAATTGCCAACATTCGGCAAGAAGGGCAAGCTTAGTCCCTGATATATTGGGCCTTATAAGATTGTGCGAAAAGTAGGCCAAGTGGCTTACGACTGGGAGCTTGAATCACCCACCTAGTTTTTCATGTGTCGATGCTCCGTAAATGTATCAGAGACCCTTCCAGAGTCCTGCCAGTAGATGACGTTCAAGTTACAGAGAAGTTGGCTTATGAAGAGGTACCCATTGCTGTATGGATCAAATACGAAAACTCGTAAACAAAGAGGTAGCCTTAGTTAAGGTCTTGTGGAGAAATAACCGAAAGGAAATGACTTGGGAAGCAGAAGAAGATATGAAGTCCAAATATTCACATTTATTTCCACCTCGGAAGAGGTTCGAGACAAGACCATTGGCCCGAGCTTTCTTTTAACACTCTTGGTCGTGTGTGGCCATGTTTTCTTGCTGTTGTTATTGTAGCCCTGTGAAGCGATGTTATTTTGGGGTGTTGTGACAGGATGGTAGTGCCACGGATTTGAGCAAAATTTCACAGAGAATCCCCCGAGAACTTAACTTTCGAGGACGGAATGTTCTTAAAGGGAGGAGAATGTTACACCTCGGAGAGATATACGGTTCCTCAACGTAAGTTAAGGTGCTTAGCGGTGTCCTTACAAGTAAGAAGGGGTACTTAATGACTAATTAAGATTCCAAAGACACTTGAGGAGAGAGAGGAAAGCTTGTTGGAGAAAGTTAAGAGAGAGTGTTTACCCCGTGTACAAATGTCCACGGTATTGGGATTCGGATCGAATACCGAGGCAAACATGTGTTGACATGCCGATGGACTATCATCATTGTGCACCATCAACGGGAGATCGCAGCGCAATTGGTCAAGTCGACGGACCATGCTCATGACTCGACCCGTTATTCGCATCGAGAGATCCCGTAAGCGATGAAGATGTACCATGATCTTAAGACAATATATTGGTGGGATGGAATGAAGAAAGATATAGCAGAATTCGTAGCTCAGTGTTCAAATTGCCAACAAGTGAAAATCGAGCATCAAAAGCCAGGAGGATTATTACAAGCCATGGAAATTCCAACCTAGAAATGGGAAGTGATCAATATGGATTTCATCGTAGATTTGGCTCGTTCCCGGCGCAAGTATGACTCCATATGGGTGATAGTTGATAGACTCACGATATCAACTCATTTTCTTCCAGTCAGAACCACATATTCAACAGAAGATTATGCAAGGTCGTATCTTAAGGAGATAGTGCGACTTTATGGTATCCCAGTGTCTATTATTACAGATAGAGGAGCAAATTTACTGCTAAATTTTGGAAATCCTTTCAAGAAGGTTTGGGAACTCAAGTGAGACTCAGCATAGCATTTCATCCACAGACCGATGGACCAGCTGAACGCACTATTCAGACCTTGGAGGATATGTTATGGGCATGTGTATTAGATTTCAGAGGCAATTGGGATGATCATTTGCCACTTATTGAATTTGCTTATAACAATAGTTATCATTCTAGCATTCAGATGGCTCCGTATGAAGCTCTGTATGGAAGGAAGTGTAGGTCCCCAATTGGATGGTTTGAAGTCGGAGAGACACAACGGATAGGTCCAGAATTGATTCAGCAAGCGATGGAGAAGGTCAAACTTATCCGAGACCGATTGCTGACAGCTCAAAGTCGCCAAAAATCTTATGAGGATAATCGCCGACGAGACTTGGAATTCTAAACCAATGATTGGGTGTTCTTGAAAGTGCCACCGATGAAAGGCGTAATGAGATTCGGCAAGAAGGGCAAGCTTAGTCCCTGATATATTGGGCCTTATAAGATTGTGCGAAAAGTAGGCCAAGTGGCTTACGAGCTGGACATACCTCCAGAGCTTGAATCAGTCCACCTAGTTTTTCATGTATCGATGCTCCGTAAATGTATTGGAGACCCTTCCAGAGTCGTGCCAATAGATGGTGTTCAAGTTACAGAGAAGTTGGCTTATGAAGAGGTACCCATTGCTGTATTGGATAGGCAAATACGAAAACTCAGAAACAAAGAGGTAGCCTTAGTTAAGGTCTTGTGGAGAAATAATAACCGAGAGGAAATGACTTGGGAAGCAGAAGAAGATATGAAGTCCAAATATTCACATTTATTTCCACCCTCGGAAGAGGTTCGAGACAAGACGCCATTGGCATAAGGTATGTAACGCTTTCTTTTAACGCTCTTGGTCGTGTGTGGCCATGTTTTCTTGCTGTTGTTATTGTAGCCCTGTGAAGCGATGTTATTTTGGGGTGTTGTGACAGGATGGTAGTGCCATATTACAGAGGAAACTCTGGCAAAATTTCTGTAGAATCCCCGAGAACTTAACTTTCGAGGACGAATGTTCTTAAGGGGAGGAGAATGTTACACCTCGGAATTTCAGGTTGTTGCGCGGTAAACAGACTAACGTAAGTTAAGGTGCTTATGGTGTCCTTACAAGTAAGAAGGGGTACTTAATGATTCTAATTAAGATTCCAAAGACACTTGAGGAGAGAGAGGAAAGCTTGTTGGAGAAAGTTAAGGCAGAGAGTGTCTTACCCTGTGTACAAATGTACCAGCAGGTATTCCTAGTAATTCACAGGACTATAAGTTGAACGGATCGAATCAGCGAAATCTGAACTGAATTAGGAAAATTCTGCAGACACCAGTCACCGTCGACAGGCCGTTGACATGCCGATGGACCATCATTGTGCACCATCAACATGTTCCTGCAGGCTGAGATCTGCAGGCGCAATTCGACGGGTCAAGTCGACGGACCATCGACACGCCGACAGGACCGTCGACCCAACTGCCAACATGTTTCTGCAATCAGAGATTTTCAGCCGTAAGTCGACGAAGATGTGCCATGATCTTAAGACAATATATTGGTGGGATGGAATGAAGAAAGATATAGCATAATTCGTAGCTCAGTGTTCAAATTGCCAACAAGTGAAAATCGAGCATCAAAAGCTAGGAGGATTGTTACAAGCCATGGAAATTGCAACCTGGAAATGGGAAGTGATCAATATGGATTTCATTGTAGGTTTGGCTCGTTCCCCGCGCAAGTATGACTCCATATGGGAGATAGTTGATACACTGACGATATCAACTCATTTTCTTCCAGTCAGAACCACATATTCAACAGAAGATTATGCAAGGTCGTATCTTAAGGAGATAGTGCGACTTTATGGTATCCCATTGTCTATTATTACAGATAGAGGAGCAAATTTACTGCTAAATTTTAGAAATCCTTTCAAGAAGGTTTGGGAACTCAAGTGAGACTCAAAGATAGCATTTCATCACATGTGACCGATGGACCTACCGAACGCACTATTCGGACCTTGAGGATATGTTGTGGGTACGTGTATTAGATTTCAAAGGCAATTGGGATGATCATTTGCCACTTATTGAATTTGCTTATAACAATAGTTATCATTCTAGCATTCGTATGGCTCCGAGATGAAGTTCTCCGTATGGAAGGAAGTGTAGGTCCCCAATTGGATGGTTTGAAGTCGGAGAGACACAACGGATAGGTCTAGAATTGATTCAGCAAGCGATGGAGAAGGTCAAACTTATCCGAGACCGATTGCTGACAGCTCAAAGTCGCCAAAAATCTTATGCGGATAATCGCCGACGAGACCGAAATTCTAAACCAA